>NC_136411.1:260371439-260971439 GCF_051521515.1 Lactuca serriola
TGGAGCACTATTTTTAAAAAAGTTTAAATAATGTTGAAGAAAATATTGCATCTATGTGTGATAAGCCACATGAAAATGTGATAGCAGGACCTCAACCCAACACACTCCAACAATTGACCTAAGTATGTATATTCGATAAGTTTACATAGATATACATGTGTCAGTTAAACTTCATAGTTATATATTTATTAATATATGTATCTATATCTATGTAGGAAATAAAATGTTCACTGTCAATGTGTAATCTTTGTCAATGTGTAATCTTTACAATGTCCTTGCGAATGGTTATTTCATGTATTCTACTGATGAAAACTAGAAAATACATGGAAATTCACTGACGACTGATTACTACAGTTTTTCTGTTATGAAGCAATAAAGTCAACTGCTTGCGTATCAAATGGAGACAAAGTCCCATTAACAGTAATTAATGCGTTGCATTCTTTTGTAGTTTTAGAAAAAAATCTTGTAACCCTTGATCCTAAGGTAATTTTGTTGCATAAGTCATTAATATTTATATTTATTAATTAAATCTTATATTTTTTTTAAACGATTCTATTTAACACCTATTTTTTATTTTTTTTTATTTTTATCAGATCTAAATGTATATATATACTTGAAGCTAATAATAAAATGCAAAATCCCAAGAAAACACTAACCATGGGATAACTTTAAAATTATTATTTGTAAAAAAAAAAAAAAAAGTAGAATTTAGTTCTTTTGTGTTTGTAATAATGTTGTATGTATAAATATATATGCACGTTGTTTTTGACGTAATAACTTTAAAATTATTATTTGTAAAAAATAGTTTTTATTACATTAGATTGTATAGTTCTATTAGACATATTAAACATATTAGTAAAGATAACTTATGTTGACGACTTAATTATATTTATGTCTCCAAAGGAAAAAAAAAAAACACATCACTATAAGTATTTTATAGTTACTATTTAATTGCTTGTGAGTGAGTAAATACACACAATATTCACGATATAATATTAAACATGTCACTAAAAGTTATCAACAATCATAATAAAAGTAATAACACATGAGTATAGATCATTTTCGGTGACGACTTAGAATTTTATTTGCCGGTTTATGTAAACAATAGTAATTATAAACCATTAAATATGTTAGTAAAGATAACTTATGATGATAGATTAATTACATTTGTGTCTCCAAAAGCCAACAATAATCGCGATAATATTTATAAATGTCACTATAAGTAACGTTTATCACTCAACATGAAAAATACATCACTATAAGTATCTTATGGTCATCGTTTTATTACTTGTGAGTGAGTAAATATTCACAATATTCACGATACAATATCAAACATGTTACTAAAAGTTATCAATAATTATAATAAAAGTAATAAAATGTGAATGTAGATCATTTTTGGTGAAGACTTAAATTTTTATTTTTCGGTTTGTGTAAAAAATGGTAATGAGAAAACATTAAACATGTTTGTAATAATAACTTATGTTGATAGCTTAATTACATTTGTATCTCCACAAGTCATTAATGGTCACGAGAATATTTATAAACGGTGACTCTAAGTTAACATTAATCACTCTATAGGAGAAAAAACACATCACTATAAGTGTATTATTAATAACTGTTATCAAAATAAGATAGATAAATGTATAAAACCACCCTACCATATAATGAAGGGTTTGACCTATAATACCGAGTTTTCATGGGTTATACTTGTTAGATTAGGTGTCTAAGCTCATAACTATAATTGGTATGTACTTGAATTGATAGTAGCAATGTCATTTTGGGTTGCATTCAAACCTAGCAATTGAATATAATTATTGTTGGAGAGAGAAGAATGATTTATTAATTTATTACTTGGTTAATAAATTAATTTATTAATGTATTATGGATATAATATATTAATTAGAAATCATATTGTTTAATTAATTAATATTTAATCAGAAATCAATTTGGAATTAATTTTGGGATTAAAGGAACTAATTGAAACTACAGGGACTAAAGGTGACAATGTTCAAAAGTTGAGCATTGAGCATTCTAGAACCTCCCTTAGAGTTATGGAACGAAATCTAGAGTGTCCTAGGGTTTCCTTGGGCTCTAAGTGTGCCCTGGAAGCCATAGGGAGGAAGTTAAGCGATTAAGGTTATCTAAGATACACCTGCCTTATCCTAAACCTTCCTTATCACATATATAAACCCTTATAGGGTTGGATTTCGTCTAAGGGCACTCCAAGAGAGGCTATGGACGAATTTTCCACTTCTCTTCTCTCTCCATAGTAGTCCTTGGTTGCTAGGTTTGTTTGTGAGCCATTAGAGGCGCGGCACTTGTGGCGCTTGCTACAAAAGTTTAAGATCTTCAAGGATTTTATTGTTATTACAATATAACAATAAAGGTATGTATCCTAACCCTAATTAAATGTTAATTTTGAAAATTACATGTTCCTCCTAGGGTATCTAGTTTTTGTGTTCAATGCTTGTATGTCTAATAGTGAAAACATAGATCCTCAAATTAAGGTTGCATGCACACATAGGATTGTTTGTTTTGTATAAAAACCATCAGTGGTATCAGAGACTTTGGTTTTGTTTTCAATTGGATTTGATGCAAGTGTTTGAACATGACATATTAGGATTTATGGCTAATAAACCTTAAGGATTGGGTTTTCGAAATTAGGGTTCCTTAATCCTAGTTTTTGAAATTTTATTAGGGTTTCTTAAACCCTTTCCTTAGGCCTCAAGATTTTGAAATTTTAGGGTTTCCTAACCCTAGGGATTTTTGAAATCATGATAAGGATTGAAATCATTACCTTCCTCCCCAAGATAAGATTCCCAAATTTTATGATTATGATAATGCCATCTTTTGTAATTATCCATTTAATTGTTTAAGTAGTTAATTAAAGATCCTTAAATTATCCCATCCCAAAATTTTGAATTTTAGGGGATAAAGGGATTAGGTTAAATTAATTGTTTAATTTAAATGAATAATTCTACATGATTTAATAATTTAAATTAATTGTTTAATTTTGGATACTTATTAAATGAAAGTTTTAATATTTAAGATTTTAAAATTAATAGGTTTTAATTTTCGAAAAATTTTAAATTTGACTAAAACCCTAGTATTTTGAAAAGGTCAAATCACAGCCTTATGGTTTTATTAAATTAATTAAGTGTGTAACTAAAAGAGCGTTAATAAATCCATAATGATATGGTTTATATTTAACTAATTTAAAAGGTATAGTTTATTAAATTAGACCACCTAGTATTTTAAAAGTTTAAAATACACCCTTATACTATATAAAATTAAAAGTCTAATATATTATATATGTATAAGTAAAGAGTCAGTCTTACCGTTAGTAGGCCTTATTCACAAGCTGGTCTATAAGGGGTGTTTAAGGAAATTGCCTATAAAATGGTGATTGAATGGGTATCCACTCTTACCTACCGCACTCTTGACTAGTGGAGGGTCGTTAGCCGAACGGGTAAGATAGGACACAACCTTCCATTATAAGTATAATGAAAAACGAAGTAACAAAACACTTTTATAAATTCCCAAATCTTAGTTACTTTAGGAAAAGTGTGGAATTGGTGCTAATCCATGAAATTGTATATTGCACCCTTATTAGTCGATTAGTGGAGTGTGTGTGGTTAACCGGTACACTAATATGGGACCAATGAAGGGCGGAAATGGGTAGCTTGATGTTTATCATAGATTAATGGAGCGTGTGTGGTTAACCGACACATTGATTATGTGATTCGTAACATCGAGAGTACCGAGCTAATTTGCATGGTTATCCACACCTTTTTTGTGATCCTCGGCATCCCAGTCAGAAATGAAGGGCACAACCGAGATTTAAAGATGTCATTGAAAAGTTCAATGAATCTCAAAAGATCTAGGAGTTTCAATTCATTTAAAACTTAAATTTCCTTTCGTTTTTCATGGTAGAAATTGGTAAATTGTCATTTACCTACCTTCAAATGTTCTGCAATTTGGATTACGACATCCCTCTTCCAAATTGTAGAACATTGTGTTGGATCCTAGCCTTAATATCTCATTTGGGTGTTTTATTAACGACTCAATCAACTGACTCGAATTTTCTCCTGTTTTGTAGATGTCTGTTTCTAACTATGGTCTTCACAAATCCCTTGGAACAAGCTTTCCACATGAAGATGATATTCCATGATTCAATTGAGGAACAAGAGATCATGCTTCACTTCCTTCACCTCCTCCTATTGTTCTCCCTAACCTACAAGCTCAAAGGCTTGAAAAGTTCAAGCTCACTCAAGCCCTTTTGGCAAGTAAACATGGAGAAGGAAATTCAGTGTGTGCACACATCTTAGAGATGAAGTTGCACATTGACAAGTTAAGAATGTTGGGAGTCATTGTCTGTGAGAAGCTGGCTGTTGACTGGGTTCTTCAATCATTTCCTGACTCATATAGTGAGTTCGTAAGAGAGTATTATATGATGGACCACGACGTGACCCTCATCGATCTTACCTATTTGCTTGTTGCTGCTGAATCAGAAATAATTTGGCACACTGGAGAAGCAAGTTGATTTGTAGATCTGCCTTCCAAACCTCCATGGACATAGGCAATCGCAATGAAAGGCATGCCAAGGTCAATTTTTTTTTGACCATAAGAGAAAGTCAAAGTCTGAGGTAGTTCTGTGTGCTATTCCAAAAGAGTCAATTTGCTTTTCTTGCCAAGAGAAGGGGCATTGGAGATAAAGCTACCCTCTCTACCTGAGAGATCTAAGAGATTGGAGAGTCAATACTTATGACTCTACTTCAAGTAAAATCCATTAACTAACACTATAAGTTCCTATTTTTTTTTATTCTTAATACATTATGTAATAAGATTACATTTTTTGATGTTTTATAGAATCGAAGAAAAGAAAGGAAGCTTAAAGGAAGAAGTAAGCTGAGTCTGATCGCGAATAAATGGATTTCGCATGATTCGATGATCGGATTTTTGGAGCTGCTACTTTTAGAGTTATGATAGATTGCTTAGGAATATGTAATAGCGTGGTTTTTCATTTGAATTGCGTTGTAAGGAAGTTTTTCCACATCTTTTATAAATAAATTAAAATTTTGTTTTTGTCTTATTTATTTATTTCCTTCCAATGGCATGTATGAAAAATTGACGTTTGTGTATTTCTAGTTTTAGCAATGTTGAAATGGATGTGATTCTTAGTTATGTTATTTGTGGAAACGTCAAGAATTTACCAAATAAGGAAAGATTCTTGTCGCCTGAGTTTCAATTCGACAGAAACTTGGAATCATACAAATTGTATTGTATGATGAATGAGAACCTTCATATTTGGAAAATTACGACTAATTCCTTGACAAAGAGTCAAGTGAAGGACTAGGAGAACTGGTACACAATGTTGTGCACTAGTCAAGTCAACCACAAAGAACAATAAGATTATTCGTCATGATTTACTAAAAGTCTAGTAAATGTGGTTATGCTTCCAAGATTAAGTGTAATTCTGAATCATTGAAAAGTTTCAATGTATGGAAGAACGAATAAGAAGAATCAATTAGACAAAAAGATAAAAGTTTCTCCAATCTAAGAAGAAGGGAGAGTACTTTTGTATCGTGTTTTATGATCATCTTGTTGATTATGACACCATATCACAATTAATCCTCTAAGGACATCTTAGTGCACTAGTATGGCTAAGAAGAGGAATCAGAAATTGTTGAAATGGTTAAATCAAAAGGATTAGTCATACTTCGTTCCAAATCAAGTCTTAGAGTCATACTCCAAGATTGTGAATTGAGTGACACATCTTAAGAAATTCTAACACACTCTTCAAATATGAAGTAGAAAATTGTTTTTCTTACTCTTGCACGTTTGAAATTGGTAAATTGTGATGTCTTGGATAAGACAAAGACCAACTAATACCAATTGTGTGTAGTGTTTGACTTGATAAGAATCCACACTAACTATTGAATATTTTGTTTGTCAAGAAATGTTTCTTGACAGGAGAATCTTATATGTCAAGAGGTCAGTGGGAGTCTAAATGATCTTGAAAAGTTTCAAGAACTAATCAAGAGTAAACCTATTATTAAACACTAGTGCACGACTTGAGATTTGTAACCAATTGTGTTGACACATCCTTGTTTATGTGCCATTCCGATTTAGTAAACTATGCATATGAGTTCTACGAGTTCTCAATAGACTACATAAAGGCAAGCACCTTGTTCAATGAATGAACATTGACAAGTATATGTGAATTGCTAAATAACTTGGAAGCAATGGTGGGACCATTGATGGCAAGAAATCAAGTATGAACAAGTTCTGTCCATATGAGTTTGGATTTGTCACGAACATTATCTTATGATGATGGTTATGAAAAAATCACATGGATAGGAACACATACACCATAAAATCTAAATGTCATAAGGTTTCTCTCCTTCATGAAAATGATTGTGAGGTATCGCTTTCACTAAGAGAGATTTTAAGGAGATAGCGATTATGTAAATTACATTCTCAAATTCGATTATGATTACGACATCTCTCTTTATAGTTAGAATTCTGAGATTAGGCGATTAGCCTGAACGTTTGGGACTTAATAATATAAGTTCTAAATTAGTTTGTACACACATGTGAGCTATCTAAGGAAAGGTGTATGTGTTTGATAAGCTTAGATAAAGGCTTATCGAAACGTATTATATTAGAAAAGATGAACTTTGGAAGTCAATAAGTATTGCTTTCTAGAAGTCCAACTGTTTTCTGAATACGTGTCAACGGTAGTGGGAGCATAAATGTTACGTTGGTCTGGATATAATTATCATGTTAGTGGGAGCATGATTATTATTTTAAGTGTTGCAAGTTAGCAATATTAATTATAGAAAACAAAATTTTCACTTTGCAAAGTTTCATGGGTTAAAAGGTTGTTTTGCTATAATTAAGGGAGAGAATATTGCACTTCGTTTCGAAATCTAAAAGCTTAGATTGAGAAATTTAAATTGAATTTAGTCAAAGGACATATATGGATGTTATGTTGAAAAGAATCAACATAAAGTAATTCTATATATGGCAATATTATAGCAAGAAACTGGTAAATTATCGCATTTTTCATTATGAATCGTGTCCCATACGCTTCGGGTATAGGATCGATTGCATTTGCTGTAATATTTGACCGTTTTAAAATTTTCCAAATGCGTAGGGCATTAATAGGGAAAAAGGACTAGAACCGAATTTCACTAAAATAATTAAACAACTGTCAAGGACAATCTAAGGTTCACCAAGGATTGGTCGCTTGTGAGTAGTTGGAAGTATAGTAACGGATGGACCATATTGACATTATTATAAATAGATAATACTCTATTTAGAATGATTTGTAATATGGAAAATATGGAAACGTTTCCATATTGGGAGTTGGACGTTAAGAATTTATGTCTAGATTAGAAACTTTTATAAAAGAAGGATGTTCAAAGGAATGTACTTTGAATGTGAGACTTCACATCTATGAGATTGTGTTGTAACAATCTCCAATAGAGCACTTTGTAATTTCATTGGCTGAGTCTTGGTGACTTTTGTGTCGTGACATTACGAAAGGACTGTTGCATAAAATGTTAGAATCTAACAAATTCTAGTAGTGGTGAGAACTTTGTGTTCTTACACTAATGATTATGATTAGGAATTGTGAAATGAGCATCATTGGAAATGTGTTCATTTGATCTATTTCACGAAGTAAGGACCATAGGTAAACATAGTGTGCATGCTTGGTGCATGGGACAACTGTTGCTATAATTCAAGTAAGAAGTTGATTACCCGAAACAACAAATAATGAGTAATCAATATGGTGATTAAATAAAAAAAATTATTTATACTCAAAGGTTTAGGGCCATATAGGATTAGTATTATTCTTGTGTTTCGCTTTGCATGTTTTGCCTTCCCGAATAATAAGATTATTCAAATCTTCCACAATCGCTCATATTTTGGAAGTAGGTATGCATAAAGACTGTCATGAATCCGTCTGTAGATTGTCTAAAGTGTTTAGACATAGCACAAGTTTGCTGTAGAGTTCATGAGTGTTGCTATAAGATTATAGTATTAGATTAAACCCACGCTTACTTGGATCACTTCATGGATTTTATCACGAGTTATTGGTGAGACGATAATATCTTATATTCTTGAAACCAAGATGTGTGAGTTGTATTCTACAAGTCGATTGCATATTGATAATATGTAAACGCACCAGTAACTTGGTGTTATAAAACATATTATTGTGTGTGATTTGATGAGTAGATACAAGTGAGCATTGGAGTCGAAGTTTACCCGTTCCTTTTACCCAAAGTGGATAAAAGAGATATTTGTGGGCCCCTCGATGATTTAGTAACGACACTTAAATGTTTGGCCAAGCCAGGACTAAGTTGATGTGTTCAATTATAGTTTGTTGTCTGTCGTCATAAATCAGAAATCGGGAAAAAACACATAGACAGAGAGAATGATTAAAATCCTTGTCTCAGTCTATATGATATCTAGAATGGAGGAATATATGATCCCTTATCTTAAGGAAACGTCACTAATAAGATCAGAGTTCGACAGCGGCTTTTGGTAGCTAAAATTTGCTAGTCAATTTTTAAGTTATACTTACAACTATAGTTATTAAACTTATCCAAGTGGGAGACTATTGGTTTAGGTGTTTAAGCCCATAACTATAATTTGTATGTACTTGAATTGATAGTAGCAATGTCCTTTTGGGTTGCCTTCAAACCTGGCAATTAAATAGGATTATTGTTGGAGAGAGAAGAGTGATTTGTTAATTTATTAATTGGTTAATAAATTAATTTATTAATGTATTATGGATATAATATATTAATTAGAAATCATATTATTTAATTAATTTGGAATTAATTTTGGGATTAAAGGAATAAATTGAAACTGCAGGGACTAAAGGTGACAATGTTCAAAAGTTGAGCATTGAGCATTCTAGAACCTCCCTTGGAGCTATGGAACGAAATATAGAGTGTCCTAGGGATTTCTTGGGCTCTAAGGGTGCCTTGGAAGCCTTAGGGATGAAGTTAAGGGATTAGGGTTATCTAAGATACACCTGCCTTATCCTAAACCTTCCTTATCACCTATATAAACCCTTATAGGTTTGGATTTCGTCTAAGGGCACTCCAAGAGAGGCTAGGGACGAATGTTTCACTTCCCTTCTCTCTCCATAGTAATCCTTGGTTGCTATGTTTGTTTGTGAGCCACTAGAGGTGCGACACTTATGGTGCTTGCTACCAAAGTTCAAGATCTTCAAGGATTTGATTGTTATTACAATATAATAATAAAGGTATGTATCCTAACCCTAATTAAATGTTAATTTCGAAAATTACATGTTCCTCCTAGGGTTTCTAGTTTTTGTGTTCAATGCTTGTATGTCTAAGAGTGAAAACAAAAATCCTCAAATTAGGGTTGCATGCACACATAGGATTGTTTGTTTTGTATAAAACCCATCAATACTCACCACCATTAAGTGACATCATAACTTATCATCAAAGACACGGCCTTTGATTAAACGCTAATGAAAAAAACGCAATACAAAATGTACTAATTCACTTTGTCTTTAAATACTTATTATAATGAATACTACATAATGTAACACCCTGTTCCAATCGTTTCCTAATTCGGGGCCGTAACCCGAAAATCGGTTATCATAAGGCGTATAGCCATTGGGAAAGAGAGATTTAGACCCCTTTGGGTGTGGGTAATGTAAGTTAGCTGATTCGGGAGTTCGGTTTGTGATTTGGAGCCCAAAGGTATAACCGTAAATTGGCAGTTCAGACCTTTATGAAATTTTGATTTTAGTTCAGGAAGTTCTAAGGCGAGGAGGATTTGTTAGAATTGTGGAGCTTCTCATTACCCTTCTGTGGATATTAGGATCGTCGAAAATGGACTTAGAACGAAGAAGTTATGGCCTTTGAAAGTTGGTGGGTTTAAGGCTAAGCCTAGTATGCAGGGTGTACATAGGGAGTTTGTTGGGCGTACAAGGGAGAAAGATCACATACAACATTTGGAGTACGTTGGGTGTACTGGGAGTACGCAAGGCATACTCTAGTTTCATGCAAACCCTAATTTAGGGTCTTGGACCCTATTTAAGTTCCTTAACTCAACACCAAGCCCTCTTGTCCTTAGCCTCGATCCCATTAAGCCCTAGATTTGAGGCCCTAAGTGCATTTGGTGAGATTTGAGCTTAAAAGTGTGTTTTTTTGGTGAAGAAGAAGAAGAGGAACACTTGGAGGTATAACTTGAGTTTGTAGATACAAGATTACCTTCTCATTTGCAAGCATTTTGAGGTAAAATGATCTCACCTTGGTGGTCATTTGTGCTAGATCTATTCTATGCTGTTTTATATGCATTTTGAAGTCTTTTGAGTTTAAAGTTGAGCTTGTGATCTACTCTAGAAGCCATGGATGTTAAGTCCTAGCTCCAATAAGGTTCCTTATTAACAAAAATTTGAACTTTATGGAGGATTTTGGCCCATGTAAGTATTAAGACCTTTATTACGCTTCTTTTTAAGTGTTTAATCACACTAAGGCATGTAAGAGAGTAAAGTTGACAACTTTATTGTTTAAGACCATGTGTAGGGATCAGACCTGTGTTTGGATAACTTGACTTAACCCAATAAGAGCTTAATGTTGATTTTTGGCCTCTAATGAGTTGTTAGGCGTACATGGGAGTACGCTCAGCGTAATGTTGGAATCCTGCATCAACATCTTGTAGATTGTGCTTCATTGCTGAGTACAGAGGGCGTACGTCTCTGGTACGCAGGGTGTACTCCCCAGGATGGCAACTTTGGGCCTTGTTGGGCCATTAGAATTTTTACTTTGGACCATGGATAGACTGTGGGCTTTCTTGGTATGGGTCCCATGGTAGTTTTTCGGCCAAATTAGGAAGTTGGGCCATATTGGGCATTAGGTTGCCATTTAGGAAATTGGGCTTTTTGAACAAATGGCCTGGGCCAAGAAAAGGAAACGGTAAAATGGTCATTTAGGTTGGTTATGGGTTAAGTGGCTTTGATTCTTATTTATGGGTCGAGATCCAATTGTTAATTGGATAATTATTTGATTGTGCTAGCGTGCAAGGATTTACAGATCAAGAGTTTGCGAATTTGTTGAGAGATTCAGTGGCTTGAGTTGAGTTTCCTCATTGTGTTTAGCGGGTTTAAGGCACCAATGCCGGCCCATGGTTTATTATGTTTTGGATGCTAGATGTCTGCGTGACTCTTGCATATGTTATGTGTTTGCATGTTAACCGTGTAGAGTCCGATGTCAGGCGGAGCCCGATGACCATTATGTATCCTATTTATCTTCTTGATTATTTCATGTGTTGTGTGTTTATATGCTTATATGTTTATATGTATATCGGGTGGGACCCAAGGACTGACAGATTTGTATACCGAGCGGGGCTCGATGCCAAGCGGGGCCCAGTATATGTGTTAGATGTATGGTATGTGGTATTTGAGGGAACTCAGTAAGCTTTGTGCTTATGGTTTTCAGTTAATGTTTTAGGTAATTATGTTTGAAAGGGAAGAGCTCGAGATGACTAATATAGTGCACACACCACATCATTTCGCATTTTATGAAACTCTGATTTACTTGGATGTTTATTGATACACTCTGATTCACCATTTTTTTTATGATATTGTTTTGGATAATGGTTTTATTAATTTAAAAATAGAAATGTTTAGTCTTAATTTTTGGGACGTTACAAGTTGGTATCAAATCCTTCGTTTGAGGGATCTGGGCTTACTCTTGGGTATGTCTAAACTCAAACTGAGGGTTTGGTATATTTTTCAAAAATAAATGTTTTATAAAAAGGTTTTCTAATAAAAGAAAAAGGTGTCATGCATGCAATCGATTGAGCTCAAGTAAGTTTTCCCAAAATACTAGTACAAGTTTTATCATATGTATGAATCTGTGAATCGCATGCTAGTTAAGGCTAAGGATCTACTCAAGATTTGCATTATAGAATGCTAGGAGAGATGCCTTTATATCCCTACTGTATGATCTTGTAGACTTGCATGCTAGTATTGATCAGTAAGTGATAGGATGGTCTGTTTAGTTTACGCTTGTTCCGATTTCTCGATGCTCAAATGTTGCTTACTTTGTGCTTTTAGGAGTTTCCATTAACCTCATCGAACTAGTAAGTGAGTTTATTAAGTTACATATTGTTGAGACTACATAATTTTAGAAGGTTAGGTTTAAACTCTATTGCAGAACTCTTGTTTGAGTCCAACCATTGTAGTGTGAGACCTTTCATGTGAAGAATTATCTGGTGAAAACGATATGTAATTGTATTCGTGAGCTAGTTAGAGGATGTTAATCAGAGTTCATTATGCAGATGATGATAGGGAGTAGTGTGGTGTTTGCCCCGAGTACATCAGTCCTTATCACGATTTGGCCTGGGTGAGCTGGGTTGCTTATCACATGGATCTTCCTGAGTTGTTTATTTAGATCCATAGCCTGTTTCATGTCTCTCAGTTGTGGAAATGTTTGGTGGATGCATTGAATGATATGTGATGCCTTGTAGCCTAAGAGGAGTTTGATGTTATGCTAGATTTGAAAATTTTCTTGGTAGGAAGTGAGATCGACATGTCCTCTGTTTGGCTGCGGCTTGGAGTCTTACTTCACGAATGATGCTTGCTTTGTGCTTTGTGGGACTCATGATGATGTGAGTTAAATATTAAGTGAATATGTTATATCACATGTAGTATAGGTTATATAATCTCAAAGTGTCGGATTTAAACCTAATACACAGCTCTCATTTGAGTCTAACCGTTGTAGGGACAAGTCTTTCACTCGAAGGATTATCTAAGCTTTGATGCATGTGATTGTATTCGTCGAGTAGTTAACAAACATTATTGGGAGTTCTTTAGCAGCTAATGGTAGGGCAAGGTCGGGAACCTAGGAGAGCCTAGGAAGTGTTGTACTAGGTTGTCCTATGCTGTTTAGCGTCGAGTATTCATTTGAGAACGAGTGTGTAAGAATTGATAGTACGGATGCAGACATGAGTGGTTACTTACAAGACCCAAGATTATACTTGAGGAAAGTATGGATAGGTGTGGAAGGTAGTATTGGGTCCATACTACTGGAAGCACATGATCCATACTCTATTTGAGGAAAATTCAGGGATTCTAAGGAACTGGATAAGGAAGGTGGCACGGTTTGGCATTGTGATTTGTTGTAGTGTATTTCCTCCTTTATCATTTTATTGGGTATGATCGTTATGGATGGGTTGGATGGTTGTTCAGGTGTTAGTGGCCATGTCTGTTGGGTTTTAATGGTGTAAAAACATGGAAGATATTTGATTCCGAGGTCTTGATGGCGTTGCTCAAGTAGTGACAGCTGAGTCGCGGGACTCAAGAAGGAAGTGAGTACAATGAATTGCTCGAGGTTTGTAGTCGGAGATTAAGTGATTGGTATATGGACTGGGATATCACTATCATCGACAGGGGTTATGTAGTTTCATCTTTCCGTGATCATAGGAAAGAGAGAGTGGTCATGTGATTTCAGGGATGGGATGTAGTCTCGATGGTCTGAAGATTGTGATTTTCTTGTCGACAGGTATGGCAACGTAAGAATGCATAAAAGGGGTTTTTGTAGTGTGGTTGCTTTCAGATGAGATCAGGGGTTTGCTTTCTTAAAATTAGATAGGTTAAGTGCTAGTTGGTTGTTCAAGAACCAAGGGAAGTGAATCAACAAGAGCAAAATTTTGTTTTCTCTGATGTATCATGACTAAAGAATGATACTTCTTATAATCATGAGCAACGCTCGCGATAAATTGTTTGTTGGGGAATTAGGCGAGACATATGGTAGTTCATTTGTTTTTAGATGGATAATTGATTTCCTGAGTGGGCGGAATTATTGTTTGTGCATCCTCATGGGATTCTGATATTAGAAGGTGGTGATGAATGGGAGGTTTTTGGAGTTTCCACCTGAGATCCTGGATAAAATTGTGTTCGTTTGGTCCTTATCTGGAGGACCGGTTTGAGATGTGGGAGGTCTGCAACGTCATTGTGTGGTAGTTCGAACCCTAAGTGGCGGTGAACTGGCTATTTTGATTGAAGGATCATTTCTATATTTGAGTTTATAATTTCAAAAGAATTGGTCTTAGGGATTTGCGTTTCCGGTATGCAGAATTTATTTTCAGGATTTGGTTAGGACGGAGGTGCCAAGTAAGTAATCATTAGATGTATGTCTTCAGAAATGCAAGAGTTGTCTTCACGGGAAGGAGATATTGCATAAAGAAGTTTGTTGTAGCTGGTGGTTCCTTTCAGAAGGCCACTGAATAGATCAAGGGGCATTTGTGACGCTCAGGTTGAGTTTCAAGTGATGAGGGACTCGTCAGCTCATTGTATAAATTGCTATCTCTATTCTAGGGTAGGCTGTATTGATCGATAAATAAGCTTTAGAGTTTGGTATGTTTAGTCTCACGTGTGTTTTGTGTAAGTAGTTTATTGGATTGTTAGATTAGTTGTCAATGTATTCTCAATCGTTGGTCTATTCTATCATCATCAAAAGTGGAGATTCATCGAAAGTTTCAAGTTGTGTCAGCTGAAGTTCAATGGATGCGTCAACCAATCGTCAAGTTTCGTATGTTTTATATTTTCTTTGGTTTCTGGGAGTGTTTACCCTCAGTTGCGGTGTGGAATTTTGGGTTCATAGCAAGCTCAGGTTTGAGAATTATCCTTGATTATTCGAAGTTCGGATTTCGGGGAAACATTGTTTAGATTTCCTATATTGGTAGCATTTCTAGATCACCTTGAAAGTTTTCTCGAGCTATTACGAATTGGTGGACTGTATTCGGTTTCAATCAAGGTGTAGGATCTTGTATCGATCGTTCATGAGGATGTTTATGTTAACGGTTAAGGTTCGCCATTTCATTAAATTTGTTAGTACCTCACCCTTTGTGTAACGCCCTGATTCTCAAGTATTGATTTAATGTGTGAGTTTCTTGATTTCAAGGGCCACTCGGCGAGTTGAGTGCCCTACTCATCGAGTAGCAGCGGGTTAGTCCACGTATTTTAATGACCTACTCGCCGAGTGCAAGAAGGGACTCGACGAGTAGGAGCTGCCAGATGAAACCCTAAATCTCGGGGTTTTTCACCATATTTAAAGGATCATTAGCCTCCCCCAGCCTCCCCTTTACTGCCCCTTGTCCCTCTTAAACCCTAAATCGTGTGTGTGTGTGTTCTTTTGGTGTGTGCAAGATTGGAGGAGGAACTTTGGCTAAGGAAACACTTGGGGAATCAAGGAAGTCAAGGCCAGAAACTCGTGGGGAGCTAAGAGATTCATTAGTTGTCACTCTCTAGAAGGTATTAAGCTGTTCCTTTAGCTCATCTCTCTTTTAACCTCCTTTGGATGGGTTTTATGAAAGGCTCCCCCATGTTTCAGCTAAGATCTGAAGTTGTAACTCTAGATCTGGACTCCCTTTGACCTCTAGATCCATAAAGTCATCAGCCTTGCCTAGTAGGAGCCTTCCCACAAGTGTGGAACTTCATTGCAAACTTAGTTTTGCCATTTAAGGGTCTTAAAGCTTTGCATGCACATAAAGTCTACGACTTTACGTGATAAACAAGCCCGAGAAGCTTGGATCTGTAATCTGGAACCTTGCCATGACTTAAAAAGCGTTTGCATGGATGAAGGTCTGCAAGGACTCGGCAAGTTGGAGGAACAACTCGGCGAGCCCTTTGATGATGGCCATGAACTCGACGAGTTGGATGAACAACTCTGCGAGTCCATTGAAGATTGCCTTGAACTCGGCGAGTCGAGAGAAGACTCGGCGAGTTGGCTAGGGTTTCTCCCAATTCTTGGACACATATGAACTCGGCGAGTTAAAAGGGAACTCGACGAGCCAATCAAGGATTTCACGACTTCTGAAGTTCAGGAAGCGGTGAACTGCACTCGACGAGTCGAGTCAACATGGACTATTGACTTTGACTTGGACTAAGGGTTGACCAGTTGATTTCTGAGGGTATTCTAGTAATTTGGAGATTTATGAAAAAAGGGTTTTATGGTAACCATAGGTGGTGTTGTTCCTGTTGGTGATCCGGGAGTTGAGCTTTCTAGTTTCAGATGGCAGTTGCGAGGTGAGTTATCCTCACTATACTAAGGGGTCTAAGTCACCAAGGCCAGCCCATTGGATATGTTATCCTAGCAGTGCTAGATGTTGAGTATGAGTTAGTGTTGCATGCTAGTGGTTATGCCAGTTAGGTAGACCTGTAGGACTGCATGTGATGTTATATGGTTATTACATGCTCAGTGGGTATGTTATGTGTATGTTATATGGGATGGGTTGAGGTTGTACTGCTTTGTGCGGTAGCCAACAAAACCTAGGATCATTCCAGTTATGAGCTAAGGGAGACTCATACTGTGGGCTCGGGAGCATTCCAGTTACGGGCTGAGGGAGACTCGTACTGTGGGCTCGTGGGTATTATAGCCTGTAGGGCTGTGGACCCGTTATGTGCTGTTCTGTTTAGTTTGTTATGATATGTTGTTTCTGACATGGTTATGTGGGCTGTATGTGTATAGGTATTTTGGGAATAACTCACTAAGCTTTCGGGCATACAGTTTTAGTATATTGTTTCAGGTACATAAGGGGGATCACGGCAAGGTGAAGGCATGATCGTACAGCTACTCATATTATGTTTATGTTTCTGGGAATACTCTGATAAATAATATTTTGAAAACAAAGTTGTAATACTTTGATGAACTTGACATGTTTTAAAGGTTTAAATTGGTTTGAAATTTTTGGGTGTTACAAGTTGGTATCAGAGCCTTGGTTTGAGTGAATTGGAGGAACACTCGTGTAACTCCAGTCTCAAATCAAGGAATGGATTTTCAAAATGATTTTTCAAAAAGCTTTTCAAAATAAATAAAGGAGGATGCAGGGTGTACGATTAGTCGGAGCCAGTAAGTAGACCCCAAAATACCATACAAGTTATTTGATAATGTGATATGTTAGAAAAAATGTTAGTACTAGGCTAGGGATCTTCAGAAATTGTGATAGAATTGTCTGATTTCATGATGCCTGCTAGCCTAATATTTCCTTTATATGAAATTGACATCAGTACTATAGTTGCTTAGTGTATGCATCACAGTTATATATAATTAAGATCTTATAGCCTGAGAATGTTTGATTTGGCCTTATGTTCTGTTCTTGTTTGATTGGGAGCTTAGGGTAGGATTGGATATTCAAAAGTCTATAGGGTCCAACGTTATGTATGGCTAGCATACACTAGTGCTACAGGGTTGGTGGAAGTTTCATGGATAGGTGGGTTGAGTGAGGCCGGGAGGCCAGTTATGAGATGTTTATCATTCCTCTACGGTGAGAATTGAGCGCTTGCCTTGTTGTGTATTCAGTTAGGGCATTGTGATGATGCTTGAGACAAATATGGGTAGGTGTGGAAGGTAGTATGGGCCCGTGCTATTGGAAGCACAGGACCCATACGCGTGTCAAGTAAGTAACAATCCTTAGGGTTACTAGGGAGTTGGCTCCTAATTATTTATATGGATTGTCTGATATCTTGTGGTATGTTTCAAAATGGTGATGACGAGGTGCTTTGTGGTTGGATTTGGTTCGGGATCAGGATCAGGGGCAGAGGCCAGGAGGGGCCAACAACACCTGAGTCAGTGGTTCAGATGGGTACAGAGGAGTTGGATTCCAGGATTCGAGAGATCCTGCATGATGAGGTTGCTGTTGCATTCCGGGCTCAGTTACCGAAGATGTTCGGGTCGATTAAGATCACCATTATGGAGTATTTTGATGAGCGCTACGCAGCCCTTGCAGAGATAGCCGCCGCAACAGCTACATCAGTTGTATCAGCAGCAGAGGGAGGTGTTGGTAGAGGTTTTAGGTATAGGGACTTCGATAACACGAAGCCCCCTACTTTTGATGGGACGCAGGATCCCATTTAGGCTATGAGATGTATTTCAGATGTGGAGGGGTGTTTCTTCACCTGCTCGTGTCCTGCTGACCAGAAGATTAGGTGTGCTCTGAACCTGCTTAGGTCTGGATTCCTTGTGGAGACTTGCGACTGGGTCGTACGCTGATGATCACAGAGCTGCTGTTACTTGGGAGAAGTTCAGGGACATGTTTAGCACCCGTTACGTTCCGCGGGTTGAACGGGAGTGGTTGGGACAGGATTTTTTGAGTTTGAGACAGGACGGGGAGTCGGTGATGGATATCACCTGTATGTTCACTGAGCAGGTGATGTTCTGCCCATAGTTTGCTTCCGAGCAGTTTCAGATGACCTGTTATCTGAGTATGCTCAAGACTGATATCCGACAGTTTCTATCTACCCAACGATGTGATACTCTTCTGGAGTTACAGGAGGCCGCCAGACGACGGGAGTTAGAGATTGAGCTGCAGTTGAGGGAGCAGCGGTCGGCCCCGACACAGTCACAGCCCGCGTCGAAGCGGTCCAAGACCGCTGATTTGAGGTCTGGAAGTCAGCAGAGCCGCTATTATGGAAATTACGGCAGGGCTCATTCCGGGATTTGTCGAGCCAGTAGTGGGTGCCACAGGTGTGGCAAGGAGGGGCACTATGCGAAGGATTGTCGCCAGGATGCTTCGATACCGAGTATGAAGTTATGTTACCATTGTGATCAGGTTGGCCATTTGAAGCCCAACTGCCCGTTACTCGCCGCCAAACCGGCGTAGGCTCCAGCGCCGGCTACTTTGAGGATCACAGATGGGAGACCAGCCAGGGAAGAGCCTCCGAAGGCTCAGGGTTGTGCTTTCCAGCTTACAACGGAGGTGGCCAGAGCAGCACCAGATGTGGTTGCTGGTATGTTTCTATCCTTTATCTCATTTTCTATATCTGTTGTATGCTTATCTGTTGTACCTATGATTAGGTACGTTTTTAGTGAACTTTTTGCCTGCTCTGGTCTTACTTGACTCGAGGGCGAGTCGTTCCTTCGTATCTCAGTCATTTAGTACGAAGTTCAGTGCGCCAGTGGGCGAGTTAGAGTATCCGTTGCGAGTGTCTATCGCCAACGAACACGGGGTTTCTGCTTTTTCAGTTTATCGAGGGTGTGACTTGGAGATTTTTGGGGTGTCCTTTCTGATAGATTTGATTCTGATCCCCTTGGGGGAGGTGTGCGTGATTGTGGGCATGAATTGGCTCAGTCGGTTCGGTGCTATGATCGATTGCAAGGGCCAGCGAGTGGTAGTTCGAACCCCAAGTGGGGGAGAACTGATTGTATATGGCGAGGGCGCCAGAGTAGGATCAGGGTTTTGTTCAGCTGCCAGGGCTCAGCAGTACATTCAGCACGGGTGTGCGAGTTAGGGATGAGTTATAAAACCAAAAACCAGGAACCGGAACCGGAACCGGTATAACCGGAAAATGTTTAAATGGTCCGGGTATTGGGTTCCAAATTTAGTCTTATCTGGGTTTCGGGTATTTCGGGTACCGGTCCAACGAGTCCGGGTATTCCGGGTAAAAAAATCGGAACCGGTTTTTGGAACCGGATATGTAAAAAACCGGAACCGGGTTTAATGGACCGGAACCGAGTTTTGTAGGTTTTATAATGTTTTTATATAGGAAATATAAATAAATATGTAAAAAAGCTTATAAGTTGATGGGTATTTTATCATAATCCATATAAGTTTTAAAAAATCAATATACTAGAAATATATTTTTGGTATGGAAATTTGTATAAAAATAGTGTCGAAAGATTTGATTCTGATCCCCTTGGGGGAGGTGTGCGTGATTGTGGGCATGAATTGGCTCAGTCGGTTCGGTGCTATGATCGATTGCAAGGGCCAGCGAGTGGTAGTTCGAACCCCAAGTGGGGGAGAACTGATTGTATATGGCGAGGGCACCAGAGTAGGATCAGGGTTTTGTTCAGCTGCCAGGGCTCAGCAGTACATTCAGCACGGGTGTGCGGGTTAGGGATGAGTTATAAAACCAAAAACCAGGAACCGGAACCGGAACCGGTATAACCGGAAAATGTTTAAATGGTCCGGGTATTGGGTTCCAAATTTAGTCTTATCTGGGTTTCGGGTATTTCGGGTACCGGTCCAACGAGTCCGGGTATTCCGGGTAAAAAAATCGGAACCGGTTTTTGGAACCGGATATGTAAAAAACCGGAACCGGGTTTAATGGACCGGAACCGAGTTTTGTAGGTTTTATAATGTTTTTATATAGGAAATATAAATAAATATGTAAAAAAGCTTATAAGTTGATGGGTATTTTATCATAATCCATATAAGTTTTAAAAAATCAATATACTAGAAATATATTTTTGGTATGGAAATTTGTATAAAAATAGTGTCGAAAGATTTGATTCTGATCCCCTTGGGGGAGGTGTGCGTGATTGTGGGCATGAATTGGCTCAGTCGGTTCGGTGCTATGATCGATTGCAAGGGCCAGCGAGTGGTAGTTCGAACCCCAAGTGGGGGAGAACTGATTGTATATGGCGAGGGCACCAAAGTAGGATCAGGGTTTTGTTCAGCTGCCAGGGCTCAGCAGTACATTCAGCACGGGTGTGCGGGTTAGGGATGAGTTATAAAACCAAAAACCAGGAACCGGAACCGGAACCGGTATAACCGGAAAATGTTTAAATGGTCCGGGTATTGGGTTCCAAATTTAGTCTTATCTGGGTTTCGGGTATTTCGGGTACCGGTCCAACGAGTCCGGGTATTCCGGGTAAAAAAATCGGAACCGGTTTTTGGAACCGGATATGTAAAAAACCGGAACCGGGTTTAATGGACCGGAACCGAGTTTTGTAGGTTTTATAATGTTTTTATATAGGAAATATAAATAAATATGTAAAAAAGCTTATAAGTTGATGGGTATTTTATCATAATCCATATAAGTTTTAAAAAATCAATATACTAGAAATATATTTTTGGTATGGAAATTTGTATAAAAATAGTGTCGGTTAAAGATGAAATATTATTTATACATTTTTGATCTAGAGAAAATGGATGTGGGATTGGAGATGGTTGTTTATCATAATTTCAATTTTCATATGAGCTCTCATAATAATAATAATAATAATAATAATAATAATAATAATAATAATAATTATAATAATAATAATAATAATAATAATAATAATAATAATAATAATAATAATAATAATAATAATAATAATAATAAAGAGACAAAACATTGAAGTAATGGAAAACTCACAGATATGAAGCATGACATTCATCTAACAAAATCTCAGCCTATCTCTTATTCCCCTCTTTGGTGAACTTTATTTGTAAGAATCATAATTTATATAGATAAATGGTTATAAGTTTGGTTTTATATGTTAAAGAATGCTTTAATTAAAAAGGGTTATTTCGTCATTTGTAGGAAATTTTGAAAAATTGGTTTATGCAGTCGTTTAAATACATTATATTGTAATAAGTTATGGTGTTTGATTTGAGTGAATTTGACTATATAATAGTGTATTTGATCAAAAAGAGTGAAATTGAAAGTTGTATTATTTTTAGTATCAACTTGTTTTGTTGGCTTAATCGGTTAAAGTTCTATAAGCTTTTAGCTTATTTATAATTAATATTTTACAAAAGGTTATATATTCATTTTGTTGTTTAATTATTCAAACTATTTTTTTTAATAGAACCTCTAATCATGTTACAATTAACCCATCTCTATGAACGTACAGTATATATTACAATCACATAACTAAAAGCTCATATTTCACAATAATATTAAACCAACTTTGTTATATCACGTTACTTTTTAAAAAAAAAATCAATGTCCTCAATAACCTAAATGTAATTTTTTGTTTATTAATTTTTTATAACGGTTGAAAGATTATGTGATTGAGGTAATTACAAAATAATAATAATAATAATAAAATCCGGGTTTTCCGGTTCTAAACCCATTTTACCTGGTTCCACCTTACCCACTTTTCTATTTTCGGGTTTCTCGGTTCTAGACCCACTTTACCCGGTACCGTACCCAGAACCAAACCGGAACCGGTTCCTGTATACCGGTCCGGTTTCCGGTTCTAAAAAATTTTGTTAAAAACGGTTCCAGGTTTTTCGGGTCTGGGTCCATCCGTCCGGGTTAGGATCCACTTTCATCCCTAGTGCGGGTTATCTAGCGTATGTGGTAGATACGCGAGTCAAGGATCAGATTTCGGTTTCCGATGTATCGGTGTTCAGGGAATTTGCGGATGTGTTTCCGGAGGAGTTACCAGGGATACCTCCGGAGAGGCATGTCTAGTTCAGGATCGACCTGGTGCTAGGTGCGGCCCCTATCGCTAAGGCGCCGTACTGATTGGCACCACTAGAGATGCAGGAGCTGTCGTCGCAGCTACAGGAACTGCTGGGCAAGTAGTTCAGTTGACCTAGCATTTCTCCATGGGGAGCGCCGGTTATTTTTGTCCGGAAGAAGGACGGTTTGCACCGGATGTGTATTGATTACCGGGAGTTGAATAGGTTAACAGTAAAGAACCGTTACCCACTCCCGAGGATAGACGATCTTTTCGATCAGTTGCAGGGCGCATCTTGGTTTTCCAAGATAGAATTGAGGTCTGGGTATCATCAGGTAAGGGTCAGAGAGGAGGATGTGGAGAAGACTGGATTTCGAACTTGTTATGGACATTACGAGTTCGTGGTGATGCCATTTAGGCTCACCAACGTGCCAACAGTGTTCATGGACCTGATGAATCGGGTCTGCAGACCGATGCTTGATCGCTATGTCATAGTGTTTATAGATGATATCTTGGTGTATTCCAAGACCTTAGAGCAACATGAGGAGCATCTGCGAGAGCTGTTAGGAGTTCTGAGACGAGAACGGTTGTACGCCAAGTTCTCAAAGCGTGAGTTTTTGTTGTGAGAGGTCTAGTTCCTCGGACATCTCGTTAACCAAGAGGGGAATTTGGTCGATCCGGCCAAAATCGAGGTGATTATGCAGTGGAGGATTCTGAAATCTCCCTCAGATATTAGGAGTTTTTTTGGGATTGGCAGGGTAATACCGAAGGTTCATACAGGATTTTTCCAAGATTACAGTACCCCTCACTCGTCTGACGAGGAAGGGGGTGGATTTCCGGTGGGGCCCCGGACAGCAGAGGGCGTTTGAGACCCTCCGTCAGCGTTTGTGTGAGGCACCAGTCTTGACATTCCCGGAGGGAGTTGAGGATTTTGTGGTGTTCTGTGATGCATCCATCACATGTTTACGGGCGGTCCTCATGAAGAGAGGACGAGAGATAGCCTACGCATCGCGACAGCTGAAACCGCATGAGAGGAGATACCCTACGCATGACTTGGAGCTGGGGGCGGTGGTGTTCATCCTCAAGATATGGAGACATTACCTTTATGGGGTCCGCTATACCATTTACACTGCTCAGAAGAGCTTGAGACATATCATGGATCAGCCGAACATGAACATGACGCAGCGCAGGTGGCTGGATGTAGTCAAGGACTACGATTGCGAGATCCTTTACCATCCTGGTAAAGCGAATGTGGTTGCGGATGCCTTGAGCCGTAAGTCAGTTGGGTCTTCCACCCCTGCGGTACGTGTGAGGATAGCGGTCAATTCTCCGCTTGTGAGTTTGATCAGAGATGCCCAGGTAGAGGGAATGCGTCCGGAGAATTGGAAGCTGGAGAGGATCAAGGGTGAGAATACCCGGTTTGTGTAGGATAGTCGGGGACTATTGACTCGATGTGGTCGGGTTTGGGTTCCGATGTATGGTGGGGTTAGGCAGACGGTTATGGAGGAGACTCATAAGTCTCATTTCTCTATTCACCCAGGGGCCACCAAGATGTACCGGGATTTGAGTTTGAGCTACTAGTGGTCGTGCGTGAAGCGAGAGATCGCTTGGTATGTCGAGAGGTGCTTGACATGTAGGATGGTCAAGGCCGAGCATCAGAGGCCGCATGGAAAGCTGTAGCCTCTAGAGATTCCCATGTGGAAATGGGAACAAATAACGATGGATTTTATTACCCAGTTGCCAAGGACGGCGAAGGGGTTTGATGCTATATAGGTCATCGTGGATCGATTGACCAAGAGTGCCCATTTCTTGGCTATACGGGAGAGCTCATCGGCCGAGAAATTGGCTGAAGTGTATGTTCGCGAGATCGTGTCTCGCCATGGGGTTCCCGTTTCCATTGTCTCTGATCGGGATGTCAGGTTTACCTCCCACTTCTGGTAAAAGTTTCACGAGGATCTGGGCACGCGATTGCACTTCAGCATAGCATTCCACCCGCAGACAGACGACCAGAACGAGCGGACTATTCAGAGCCTCAAGGACATGTTGAGGGTGTGTGTCATTGATTTCGATGGGAGTTAGGATTCTCACCTACCGCTTGTGGAGTTCGCCTACAATAACAACTATCATTCTAGACTTGGGGCCCCGCCATTCGAGCTGTTGTACGGGCGGAGATGTCGCACCCCGGTTTGTTGGGGTGAGGTTGGCCTTAGGGTGATGGGTAGGACGGAGGTGGTATTGCAGACTACCGAGAAGATGCAGCATATTAGGCAGCGGCTACAGACCACTCAGAGTCGGCAGAAGAGTTACGCCGACCGGCGCCACTCTGAGTTAGAGTTTCAGGTCGGTGACATGGTACTCCTGACGGTCTCGCCCTGGAAATGCGTGATCCACTTCAGGAAGAGGGGAAATTGGGACCCCAATTTATTGAGCCGTTCAGGATCATTGCCAGGGTTGGGAAGGTAGCTTATAGGCTAGAGCTGTCGGAGGAGCTTAGTCGGATACATAACACTTTCCACGTTTCGCAGCTGCGAAAGTGCATTATGGATCAAGAGGAGGTGGTGCCGCTGGATGATATTCAAGTTGATGAATGCCTGAATTACGTAGAGAGGCCTGTGGCCATATTGGAGAAGAAGACGAAGATTCTGAGGAATAAGGAGATACCTTTAGTGAAAGTACAGTGGGAGCATCGAAGGGGGTCCGAGTGAACGTGGGAGACGAAGGCTGAAATGCGGGAGCATTACCCGAAGTTATTCACTGCAACAGACTTCGAGGACGAAATCTAGTTCAAGTGGGGGAGAATTATAATGCCCTGATTCTCAGGTATTGATTTAATGTGTGAGATTCTTGATTTCAAGGGCTACTCGACGAGTTGAGTGCCCTACTCGTCGAGTAGCAGCGGGTTGGTCCATGTATTTTAATGACCTACTCGCCGAGTCCAAGAAGGGACTCGACGAGTAGGAGCTGGCAGATGAAACCCTAAATCTCGGGGTTTTGCACCCTATTTAAATGATCATTGGCCACCCCCAACATCCCCTTTATTTCCCCTTGTCCCTCTCAAACCCTGAATCGTGTATGTGTGTTCTTTTGGTGTGTGCAAGCTTGGAGGAGGAACACTGGAGAAGGAAACACTTAGGGAAGCAAGGACGTCAAGCCTAGGAACTCGTGGGGAGCTAAGAGATTCATCAGTTGTCACTCTCTGGAAGGTATTAAGCTGTTCCTTTAGCTCATCTCTCTTTTAACCTTCTTTGGATGTGTTTTATGAAAGGCTCCCCCATGTTTAAGCTAAGATATGAAGTTGTAACTTCAGATCTGGACTCCCTTTGACCTCTAGATCCATAAAGTCACCAGCTTTGCCTAGTATGCAGCCTTCCCACAAGTGTAGGACTTCATTGCAAGCTTAGTTTTTCCATTTAAGGGTCTTAAAGCTTTGCATGCACGTAAAGTCTATGACTTTACGTGATAAACATGCTCTAGAAGCTTGGATCTGTAATCTGGAACCTAGCCATTGCTTAAAAAGCGTCTGCATGGATGAAGGTCTGAAAGGACTCGGCGAGTTGGAGGAACAACTCGGAGAGCCCGTTGATGATGGCCATGAACTCGATGAGTTGGTTGAACATCTCGGCGAGTCCATTGAAGATTGCCTTGAACTTGGCGAGTCGTGAGAAGACTCGGCGAGTCGGCTAGGGTTTCTCCCAATTCTAGGATACATATGAACTCAGTGAGTTAAAAGGGAACTCGACGAGCCAATCAAGGATTTCACGACTTCTTGAGTTCAGGAAGGACTCGACGAGTCGGTGAACTGCACTCGACGAGTCGAGTAAACATGGATTGTTGACTTTGACTGTGGACTTTGACTTGGACCAAGGGTTTACCAATTGACTTCTAAGGGTATTCTGGTAATTTGGAGATTTATGAAAAAGGGTTTTATGGTAGCTATAGGTGGTGGAGTTCATGTTGTTGATCCGGGAGTTGAGCTTTCTAGTTTCAGACAGCGGTTGCGAGGTGATTTATCCTCACTATACTAAGGGGTCTAAGGCACCAAGGCCGGCCCATTGGATATGTTATCCTAGCAGTGTTAGATGTTGAGTATGAGTTAGTGTTGCATGCTAGTGGTTACGCCAGTTAGGTAGACCTGTAGGACTATCTGTGATGTTATATGATTATTGCATTCTCAGTGGTTATGTTATCTGTATATTATATGGGATGGGTTGAGGTTGTACTGCTTTGTGCGGTAGCCAACAACCCCTAGGAGCATTCCAGTTACGGGCTAAGGGAGACCCGTACTATGGGCTCGGGAGCATTCCAGTTATGGGCTGAGGGAGACTCGTAATGTGGGCTCGTGGGTATTACAGTTTGTAGGGCTGTGGACCCGTTATGTGCTATTATGTTCAGTTTGTTATGATATGTTGTTGCTGACATGGTTATGTTGATTGTATGTGTATCGGTATTTTGGGGGTAACTCACTAAGCTTTCGGGCTTACAGTTTTAGTGTATTGTTTCTGGTACATCAGGGGATCGCGGCAATGCGAAGGCATGATCGTACAGCTTCTCATATTATGTTTATGTTTCTGGGAATACTCTGATAAATAATATTTTGAAAACAAAGTTGTAATGTTTTGATGAACTTGACATGTTTTAAAGGTTTAAATTGGTTTGAAATTTTTGGGTGTTACACTTTGGGTAAGGATATGAGGGAAAGAGGATGGAGTAGATCCATGGTTAGGTATGTGTCTCCCCTTGGGGGCGTACATTGTAGTGGTGCCTTAATTATGGACAGGAGGGGTAAAAGTGGACTGAGTAAGATAACTTGTGACCTCTTGAGTAGTAATGTTAGCATGGTGATCATTTCTCTTATAACTTTTGAATCCTGACAAGAGTATGACCGTCTATCTCCTTCTCTAGTTGTGTGTGACCATGTTTTTGTCTAGTTGTACATTGATATCAGCCTGAGGTGTCTAAGGAACCGTGTATGATAGAAGAGTATGGCCCATGTTGTGTTCTGATAGCATTGAGAGGGATGTTGTTTGGGTTCCTACAAGTAGTAGACTACTGGTTAGTTATCTTTTGGACCCTGTGGGGCTGGTCGCAATTCTTCATGCTATGGATGTGGTGTTGGAAAGATCGGTTTAGTTCTATAAGTTTATCATGTAGTGGATAACAGGTATCATAATATATCAAGAACCAGTGACTGTATGATTTATATGGGCAAAGATCCAATGGTCTTTTGCTTGAGACTCCTATGTATCGGATCATTAGCTTTCTTGGTTTATTTGGGTGTTAGTGTATTGTAAGAGTTGGGAGATTCGGTGACCAGCTGGTTTGGATCGTGTGGGTAGTGAAAGGTTGTTAGGAATGATAGTGGTGCACCAGTAGTTACTTGTAGAGTGTTTGAATTGTGAAATTTGGTTGCTTGATGGCTGTCTATTAGGAGTTCGTCTACCAATGTTGGGCATCAGTTATTGAATCTCGAGCCATGATGTCCATTGTGAATTTCTTGAACGATTCTTCAGGTGGGGGTACACCTGAACTGACATTGGATTTGGATGCAACGTGAGAATTTTTGGATTGACTATCCTTATGCTCATCGGATCAGCAGGTTGGTGATGATTTGACAGGAAGTCAAGCACATATTTGAAGTTGTTAGGTGTAACCTCCAAATTGGGGGATTTGGTATAATTCACTATCGGTATATTTTGAGCATTCTTTATGTATAGTAGAATGGTATTCCTAGTCAGGGACTAGGGGCTGGGTGCCATGAATGAATGGTTAGTAGTCCTAGGGAGTAATCTTCTAGGGTTTAAATTGATAGGTTCATGTTTTCAGGAAATTCCCGATTTGAGTGGTTATCACAGTGTTATGAGGTCTTCTAGTTGGCAAGAGTAAGGTAGATGTTTCAACACTCAGTCCGGGAAATTGGGCTCCGTTATTTTGTGATGAGGGTGGAATGTTAAGGTTCATTCTCTCGTAGGTATAAGTAATTTCTTCCTAGACAAGGCTTGATGGCAAGTTTGGGAAGCAGTCGTTGGTATTGGATGATTTTTCAGTCTTAATCGGAATTCAGGAAGTGAGCAAGATCGTCTAGAGGCAGAGGACGTAGTAAGAAATGATTTCGAGGATGAAATCTAATTTAAGTGGGGGAGAGTTATAGCACCCTGTACCAAATTGTTTCCTAATCCGGGCCATGATTTGAAGATCGGTTATCACAAGGCTTAGGACCTTTGGAAAAGAGAGATTTAGACCCCTTTTGGTGTGGGTAATGTAAGTTAGACGATTTGGGAGTTCGGTTTGTGATTTGGAGCCCAAGGGTATAACCATAAATTGGCAGTTCAGACCTTTATGAATTTTAGATTTTAGTTCGGTAAGTTTTAAAGTTGTTACAAGTATGGAGCTTCTCATTACATATGTGGATATAAGGGTCGTCGAAAACGGACTTAGAACGAAAAAGTTATGGCCTTCAAAAGTTGGTGGGTTTAAGGCTAAAACTAGTATCTGGGGTGTACATAGGGAGTACGGTGGCCGTACTAGGGTGAAGGATCGCAGGAAACATTTAGAGTACGTTGGACGTACTCCAGTTTCATGAGAACTCTAATTTAGGGTCTTGGACCCTATTTAAGCTACTTAACTTGACACCAAACCCTCTTATCCTCATCCTCCATCCAATGAAACCCTAGATTCGAAAACCTAAGTGCATTTGGTGAGATTTGAGCTTAAAAGTGAGTTTTTTTTGGTGTTTTGTGGTGAAGAAAACAAATAGGAACACTTGGAGGTATAGCTTGAGCTTGTAGATCCAGGATTACCTTGTTATTTGCGAGCCATTAGAGGTAAAAATCTCTCACCTTGGTGATCATTTGTGCTAGATCTATTCTATGGTGTTTTATATGCCTTTTCAAGTCTTTTGAGTTCAAATTTGAGCTTTTGATCTATTCCAGAAGCCATGTATGTTACATCTTAGCTCCAATAAGGTTCTTTTTTCATAAAAATGCAAACTTTATGGAGGATTTTGGTCATTCAAGTATTAAGACCTTTATTAATCTTCTTTTTAAGTGTTGAGTCCCATTAAGGCATGTAAGAGTGTAAAGTTGGCAACTTTATTGTTTAAGACCTTGTCTAGGGATTAGTTATTTGTTTGGAAACTTGACTTAACCTAATAAGAGCTTAATGTTGATTTTTGGCCTCTGACGAGAACGTTGGGCATACGTGGGAGTACGCTCAGCGTAATGCTAGAATATTGCATCGACAACTTGTACATTGTGCTTCATGGCTGAGTACTTGGGTGTACGTCTCTAGTATGCGGAACGTACTCTCCCTGATGGCTATTATGGGCCTTTTAGGGTTTGGGCCTTGTTGGGCCATTGGACTTCTGACTTTGAGCCAAGGATAGGGTGTAAGGCTTTCTTGGTATGGGTCCCATGATAGTTTTTGGGCCCAATTAGGAAGTTGGGCCATATTGGGCCATGGATTGCCAATTAGGAAATTAGGCTTTTTGAGCAAACAGGCTGGGTCAAGACTTTTGGCCAAGAAATTGAAAGGGTCAAAAGGTCTTTTACCCTGGTTATGGGTTAAGTGGCTTTGATTCTTGTTTATGGGTCGAGATCCAATTATTAATTGGATAATTATTTGATGGTGCTAGAGTGCAGGGATTTCTGGATCAACAGTCTGAGAATTTGTTGAGAGATTCAGTGGCTTGAGGTGATTTTCCTCTTTGTGTTTAGCGGGTCAAAGGCACCAATTCCGACCCATGGTTTTTTATGTTTAGGATGCTAGATGTCTGTGTGACTCTTTCATATGCTATGTGTTTGCATGCTTAGTAGGCGGAGTTCGATGTCGTGTAGGGCCTAATGACCATTTTGTATCCTATTTATCTTCGTGATTATTGCATGTGTTGTATGTTTATATGCTTATATGTTTATACGTATACTAGACGGGGCGCGATGACTGATAGATCTGTGTACCGAACGGGGCCTGATAACGGGCGGGGCCTAGTATATTTGTGATATGTATGGTATGTGATATTTTGGGGAACTCAGTAAGCTTTGTGCTTACGATTTTCAGTTTATGTTTCAGGTACTTCTGTTCGAAAGGGAAGAGTTTAGGATGACTACAATGCACATACCATATTTTTCTGAATTTTATGAAACTTTGATGTACTTGGATGTTTATTGATATACTCTGATTCACCATGATTTTTATGATATTGTTTTAGATAATGTTTTTATTAATTTAAAAATCGAAATTTTTAGTCTTAATTTTTAGGATGTTACAGATAGTTTAGGAGCATGCATTATTTACTATGGTAAAGTATGTGCATGGGAAATATAATAAATGGAATTAATGAGGCTTTTAAATGATAATTTGAAAGTCTTCTTTTATAGAAAACATGACTGCCAAAATTAATGCTTATTCCCACTTTATTTTCGTGAATACTAAAAGCATGTAAGAAAAGATAAGGTGGAATTATTTATTCAAAGACCATACCTTTTCTATGTAGGCTTTTTAAGTGCGAGAAGCAGTGTATGAAAAGTAAAATACTCGATGGATAATATGCTTCTAGAGAGTGTTTAAATGACTACTTCATTTCATTCTTAAGTGCTAGTGAAAAAAATCCGGATCTTCTTTATCTCTTTCTACTTTTTTTTCACTCTCAGGTGGTTAAGCTTTTGCATGAAAGTATTTGATACTTGGAACTCTCTATAAGTTAGTACTTAGGTTTTAACTTAAAGCATAAAAGTGTTCTTTACAAGAGGAAGGCTAGCATCTTATCAAGTTGAACAAATGTTGGTGTTTCTAACTAAGGTTACTATACATTCTTCAACAACTTCCAACCTCCCAAGATGAACCAAAATCTTCAAAGGTTGTAAACATTTTTTCTTCATATGGTTGTTTTTAATCTTCCTAAGCTTTTTAAAATGATGGTGGGTAAAATAATTTTACTTTATTCAAATCAAAAAATGTTTCTGTTGCAAATTAAGTCGAATTTGTCACTATAATGAGACCATTTCTAAATAAAAACTCAACCAAGTGGTCAAACCAAGTCAAACATGTTTTTTTTGGTATATCCGCGACAAACGATTCTGCTGTAATTCTATCAGTAACATTTACCTACGAGCTATTTTACGACGTGCATGCAACTTACCGACGGAAACCGAATAACAACGAATATGGTAAACTCAACTTGCATTTTTCATTCGTCCTTGATGATGGGCATTAGGTATTCGACACATGGTTGTAAAAATCGCTCGGCGGTAACTCGGCGGTCGACTGGCGATAAACGATTAATTGGACTAGGCGGGGATTAATCGGAGATTAATTGGGGACCCTATAATTATTAATAAAATTATTTAAAAAGTTAATATTCCCTAAAAAATTAAGTATTTGTAAATTTAAAATTTTCAAATTTTGAAAAATTTAGTTTAATATTTTAAAAATTGAAAGCATAAAAATTTGGTGTAATATTTGAAAATTAAAGTTTTTTGAATTTTTTAAAAAATTCCCGCCTATGACCGCCGAGACCACCAAGGGCCGCCAAGGACCGCCAAGGCCGACTTTGACCGATTTTGACCAATTTCCGCCAAACACACTAATCGTAATCGGTTTAAGGCCGCCAAACGATTAATCGTCGATTAATCGGTCGTCAATGCCGATTTCTGCAACACTGATTCTATATAATAAAAGTAAGAACATCTACTATGAAAAGTTCAATGGGAGAGATGTGACAAGTCTATTTGTTATTTAATGTATGATACCCTACTATTGTGAGATACCACAACGACATTCAATGGATTTAAAGTTCAATGGTCATTGAACTCTTCAATGTGAAAAATAAATGTTTTACAATTCTTAAATATATTTATAAATTTGTTCTTGTAATGTTAAATTGACCTTTGTGAAGTTCAATGTGTTGTAGAAAAAATTGATAGAGTTGTATGGAATGCTAAATGATGATTTAAAAATTCATTGAATTTTATGAAGTTAAATGTATTGTGGATGTGCTAAGGATGTATTTTTTGTTTTCAGTTTCCTTTTCTTAGATAAGAATTAGCCATGTGTAGTTTGTTTTTGATTGGATGCATATTTAACTATGCTATTAAAACAATGTAATTATACTGCAACATCCAACTCAGTAACTATAAGATTAATATAGCAGGTACTATGGAACCAGTTCAAGTGGAACCAATGCAAGTAGATCCAGTTTAAGTAGATCCAATTCAAGTGGATGATCCTGCTCCACATGTTGATGTTCAAGAAGAGGATCATGTTAATGATGTCCCTGCTCAACCTATTGCAAGTGGGAAGAGGACACGAAAATACTCAAAAAGAATTACCAAGGTTGGGTTCAGGAGGAAGGTTTTGAAGAAAGAAGGAAGCACCGATCACCACCCACTGGTGTTCGAATGAATTTATGCATTAATATTTTCGGGAAGACAAACTTTTAGTCTTTTAATTATGTAATTGGGAAAACTTTTATTCATGGCACATCTTTTGACATATTAGGACAAATGTGGGTACAACTTTTGTAATGGTTGGATTTTTGTAATGGTGCACATGTTAATGGAATCTTACAAGTTTGTCTTTTATCTATATTATATGCTTTGGTGTTTGTCTTAATCTGAACCATTTTACCCTTGAAATGTTTGATGTTGTTGTTGTGGTTAATAAAAAAGATTAAGAAATGTTTGATGTTGTTGTTATGGTTAATTTGGACCCTTTTACCCCTACATAATGTCCAATTCAATAACTTGTTAAACACACTAATATTTCTTTGAAACCACTCAAAGCATCAAACTATCATTAATAAATAACATTTAGTCTTAATACATTAAGATATTAACAATTAATTACTGTTATACTTAATATGGACCATTTTACCCCTGTATCATGTACAATTCACTAACATGTTAAGCACATTAATATTGCTTTGAAACCACTCAAAGCATCAAACTGTCATTACTCAAAAAGATTTACTCTTAATACATCAAACAAAATACAACATTGTCTTTGAATACAACTTCACTAACTACATCTTAAACACAAACAACAGAAAGAACTCAATCATCAGAACTTTATGAGTAAATAGCTTCCATTTGTTTTTTTTTTTCAGAATCTTGTCTAACAACCATATTTTCTTGTTCCATCTTCATATTACATATGCTGATCTGGTTTTCAATGTAGAAATTTTGAGGGTTAAATTGCATAGTTCTTTTTGGTCCTTCCCAGAACTGACTTCATTTTCAGGGGTTTCAGGCTGCAACCATTCCCAAAACTTGCATTTTGGTCCTTCATTCTTGAAAAAAGTAACAAATTGGTTAAAGAAAGAAGATTAAACCAAAAAGATAAAAAAATTTGATTTACCGTGGAGTTAGGGCACAATATGAATTTTTTTCATGAATTGTCTTTCGTTTGTGAAGTTCGTACACGAGATGGTAACCGACAATAACAAGGATTTTCAGGTTGAAATTCAACATTCTGTTTGGAAGAGATAGAAGGAGAAGAAGAAGCATCCATGTCGATCTAGGGCACAATTTATGAGAATGACACATATTGCAGCTTAATATTGTATGACTTGCATTTAATAAGCCAAGTGTATGCCACATAATGTCACGCAATATCCACATAAGCAGTAACCTACAACAACCGGTCGTGAAGGTTTTGGTGAATAGGAATATTATGTTCAATGATATAATAAAGACAAAAAAAAAAGATAAGGGACCAAATAAATACAATGCGAACACTTTATTACCCTCAAAAGTCATTTTCCCAAAAATAAAATACTCAATGGATAATATGCTTCTAGAGAGTGTTTAAATGACTACTTCATTTTATTCTTTAGTGCTAGTGAAAAAAATCCGAAGTTTCTTTATCTCTTTCTCTCTACTTTTTTTTCACACTTAGATGGTTAAGCTTTTGCATGAAAGAATTTGATACTTGCAACTCTCTTTAAGTTAGTACTTAGGTTTCAACTTAAAGCTTAAGAGTGTTCTTATTATTACAAGAAGACTAGCATCTTATCAAGTGGAAGAAACGTTGATGTTTCTAACTAAGGGTACTATACATTCTTCAACAACTTCCAACCTCCCAAGATGAACCAAAGTCATCAAAGGTTGTAAACATTTTTTCTTCATATGGTTGTTTTTAATCTTCCTAAGTTTTGTAAAATGATAACTAGTGGATAAAATAATTTTACTTTATTCAAATCAAAAAAATGTTTTTGTTGCAAGTTAAGTCGAATTTTTCACTATAATGAGACCATTTCTAAATAAAAACTCAACCAAGTGGTCAAACCATGTCAAACGTGTTTTTTTGGTATATCCACGACAAAAGATTATGTCGTAATTCAATCAGTAACATTTACCTACAAGCTATTTTACGACATTCAACTTACCGACGGAAACCGAATACCAACATATATGGCAAACTCAACTTGCGTTGTTCATTCTTCCTTGATGATGGGCATTAGGTATTCTACATAATAAAAGTAAGAACATCTACCGTGAAAAGTTTAATGGGAGAGATGTGACATGTCTATTTGTTATTTAATGTATGATATTCTATTATTGTGAGATACCACAACGACATTCAATAGATTTAAAATTGAATGATCATCGAACTCTTCAATGAGAAAAATGAATGTTTTTTAATTCTTAAATATATTTATAAAATTGATTTTGTAATGTTGTATTGAACTTTGTGAAGTTCAAGGTGTTGTAAAAAAATTGATAGAGTTGTATGAAATGCTAAATGATGATTTGAAAATTCATTGAATTTTATGAAAAAATTCAAGTTAAATGTATTGTAGATGTGCTAAGGATATATTTTTTTCACTTTCCATTTTCGTAGAGAAGAATTAGTCATGTGTACTTTGTTTTTGATTGGATGCATATTTAATGTTGACGTTTTTTCTAATTCATATTTACATTGTATCCTTTTTTTTTTTATTGTTCCTTAATAAACATGAAGCCCTTCACTCAATCTTGTCCTCTACGTTTATTTTTCAATCGATCATGCATCAATATTATTATTTATTAAGCATTGTCTAAACATCTATATGCGGCAATTTTGACAAATTTAAACATTAAGTCAAATTTGCACAGCTACTTCAATATTACACCTAAATATAAACTCATGAGCTACAGTTAGATTCAGTTAATCAATTTTAAATATTTATCTTATAGTAAAAAATTATTCTTCGCCGTCTACTAAGAAGCCCATATATACACCACAATCCCTTTGAAAACAGACATGGCAGAATGGATACAGTGGCGACAACTGAGAAGAGGCCTCATGTCATCTTTATTCCATTACCTTCACAAAGCCACGTAAAGGCCATGCTCAAACTAGCGCAGCTTCTTCACCACAAGGGACTCCAAATTACCTTCGTTAATACAGAGTTCATCCACGAGAGGTTGGTCAACTCTGGTGGTGCCCACACGCTCGATGGCTCAGATGGTTTCCGATTTGCAACAATTCCAGACAGCATTCCTCGTAGATCTGAAGAGAAACCTGCAATGGACCTGCTTCTTCATCATATTGAAACCAGCTTCTTAGCTCCTTTTGTCGAACTTGCAAGGAAACTTCCAACTCCACCAACTCTAATCATATCTGATGGCGTGGTGTCGGTTTTCACCATTGATGCAGCAAAAAAGCTCGGGATCCCAATCATGCTCTACTGGACAGTTGCAGCTTGTGGCTTCATGGTTTCATACCAGACTAAATCTCTCATCGAGAAAGGATTTATACCACTTAAAGGTTTTCTTTTTACGTGTGTTTTAGATATGCTTCTTCTCTTAATATATATGTACAAAATAAATAACTCCGGTCATTAATACTTGTATACAGATGAAAGTTACTTGACAAACGGGTATTTAGAAACCATTATCGATTGGATTCCAGGAATGAAAGGAATCCAGCTAAAGCATTTGCCCAGCCACATTAGGACAACCAATCCTGACGACAAAATTCTTAAGTTCATTACTGAATCTACACAAAAGGCCCACAATGTTGAATATAATATTATTCACACCTTTGACGCGCTGGAGGCTACTATAGTCAACGCTCTTTCTTCGATGTTTCCTCACGTTTATACAGTTGGCCCTGTACAGTTGCTTCTTAATCAGATACCTGCTGAAGAAAAACAAGCCACAATGTCAAATTTCGATGGATACAGCTTATGGAAAGAAGAACCAGAGTGTTTACAGTGGCTCGAATCTAAGGAACCAAAGTCTGTGATTTATGTGAACTTTGGGAGTTCAACAGTAATGTCCTTACAAGATCTTACAGAATTCGGTTGGGGACTTGCTAATAGCAACCACTATTTCCTTTGGATAATTAGATCTGGTTTGGTTGTGGGAGAATCCGCAGTTTTGCCACCTGAATTTGAGGAGTATATTAAAGAGAAGGGTTTCATAGCAAGCTGGTGCCCACAAGAAAAAGTCCTGGAGCACCCTTCCATCGGAGGGTTCTTGACTCACGGTGGTTGGGGTTCAACAATTGAGAGCTTGTCGGCTGGGGTACCAATGATTTGTTGGCCTTATGGGTGGGATCAACCGACTAATTGTAGGTATATATGTAAGGAGTGGGAGGTTGGACTGGAGATGGTAAAGGACGTTAAAAGAGAGGATGTCAGTAAGCTCGTACATGAGTTGATGCTCGGGGAAGAAGGCCACCGTATGATGAATAAGGCCATGGAGTGGAAGGAAAAGGCTTACGCTGCGACAGGTCCTAGTGGTTCATCTTCCTTGAATGTGCACAAACTTGTCGAGGAAATAGTTATGCTGTCAAGGAACTAAAAGTTTCTTCTCCACTTATTTACGACATGGATTAAAAGTTTATAACTAAGCCGTTATAAAAAGTATATACGGTAGTCTATTTATGGGCGTTGTGATTTGCATATCTCCTATAATAAATAATAATAATATAATAAATCTATCTATAATAAATGAAAGTTTTTTTTGCCACATGTCCTCTTCTCCTTCATTTGGACACATAACATTTTCTAGAATTTTTAAATTTTCTATTTTCCACTTGTCATTTTATTGTATTTTTTATTTTATTAAATTAAAATTCCACATTTAATGTGTAAGTTAGTATATAAGTAAAGTATTTGTTAGAAAGGGTTTATATATTTAATATATTCAATACATTAAAGTCTCATTAATTATAATAATTTAAAATTTTTCTTATTTTTCTTATAAATTCAAACTTTTGAAATTGTTAAAATTTAATATATTTTTTTTTAATTAAACTCATGTAATACATGGGTGTCACATCTAGTTTCAAGTAACATATGATGCTTTTCTAAACATTCTTGTCAATTTATCTGCTACCAAAACCTAAGTTTAAAAAAACGTGTTTAGATATATGAACTCAAAAAGGCATGAAAATAGAGTAAATTGATAATTTTGTTTTTTAGGAAAATGGCACTATGGGGCTACAAACTCTTGGGTTTTGTTTTAAAATTTCCCTTATGTACCTTTTTTTATTTTATTTTAAAGGACTAAAGTACAATTTTACGGGTTATATTGGTGACTTTACTTAGAGTACCCATTTTCATTGTCAATTAATGACACCTAAGCACTGATTTAGTAATGTGCTAAGCATTCACTTAATCTCATATTTTCTATAAAGGGGTGCTATAGGAAATTAGCAAGAATAGAGAGTATTTTATTTAAGAGGGTACATATGTTAGTTTCTTTGTTGCAACAATGCATAAGAAGGTAGAGTGTACCTGAATATTGTTGGATAAGATGTCTAAGTTAATGACTATAATTAGTATAAACTTAAATTGATAGTAACAAAGTCGTTTCGGGTTGTCTTCAAATCTAGCAATTGAACATGATGATTTTTAGAGAAAGATGTTGATTTTTTATTTGATTAATAAAATCAAATAAATAGTTTATTAATATATTATGAGAATAATATCACTAGTAGAAAAATGATCAATAAACACATGATAAAAGTGTGACCATATGCGTATATTGACACTTTTTTTTCACTAAGTGTGACCGATGGTGATGTCATTGTATGGACCTTATGGTCACTTTTAAATTTGGTGTTTTTATGATATGAAAAAAATATGGTTGTATCATCAAAGTGTGACTATTGGGTAGGGAATTTTGTTGCTATAATCAATCATTTTATCCAATATTATGGCGTTAAACCGTTAGTGAACACACTTTTTTAATAATTGTAGTGACTGTATATCACAAACTGGCGACATACATTTTGTTTCAACGTGGCGTTTTGCTAATAAATTGTCACACAATTCAAAGTTTATTAAGACTATTATGTATCTTTTGCATACATGCAGTTACAGTGAATATGACCATGTTCACTAATTACTACACGTAATTAATTTCATAAGTAGCAATTTGTTAATAGTTAGTCACGAAAACAATATTTTATTATGACCATTGTCTATTGTATAGAGACACATAATTAGGAGAAACATTATCATAAGTATTATAAAGACACATTTTTATTGATATTATGGATTTAATATTAGCTTACAGATATATCTATATTAATTATCATGATTGCTTCTATCATTCAGACGTATAAAAAGTTGTAACTATGACTATTTTATATCAATTTGACATAGAAAATCAATTAAAAAATAATCATAATTGATTTATTTATACAATGGCGTGACTAATATTTATATAAGGCCACATAAAATATTATAATTATGGTGTTACTAATATTTATATAAAGCCACATTGTCACACCCCCAAACCAGAACGGCGAAATCATTCGAGGGTGGATGACTTCATGTAGTATCGTAACAGTTGAATACATAGTAAAGAAATTAAAACAACCATCATATATATAATTTAAAAGTTACATTATTGAATGATACTTGTTCAAAAAAAATTACAATATAATGACAAAATGAGTTTTAAACTAACACCTTAGCATCACTTCTCCAAAAGCTAGGGTTTACCTATATTACTGAATCCCTGAGAAATACAAGTAGTTTTGAAAGAGTGTCAACAATTAAGTTGGTGAGTTCATAAGTGTTTATGTATAACATTTGTAAGTTTGGTATAAAATCACTGAGTTTGTTTCTAAAAAATCCAATATTTTTCCATGAGTGTGTAGTAGTTTAAAAGTTCCAAAAACTGTAATGCATTAGTAGTTCTTCATGTCTAGAATAACATATTTAAGTATGTATAAAATCACTAAGACATTTGATAACCCTGTAAATCATCGTGTTTTTAATACTCCATGTGAGTTTTATTTCCATTCTATTGACGTAGACTGTCTGTAACAATGTTCTTCAGGCATTGGAATGTTATGACGTTTGTCACCCCAGACCTGTCGGTCTAACTAGAGCTAACAATTTAGGTGCGAGATTATCAATCTCATATAGATCTATACAAAAATATCACGCTCTCCCTACAATAGATTATGGTATATAATACAGGACTTTAACTGCATACTTGAAAGTACGTGAATTTGAATGGCTCACAAAACTTAGTATCTAATAGATTTACGTATGAAAAGTCCACTTTTTCTTTTATATGAAAGTATTTCCTTGATATAGTACTTATAGTATGTAAAATCTCATGAATATCTAGTAAACTATACCTATTATAGTTTTTCCAAAAGTATGTTTCGTTTGTATGGTAAACCCTAGTGTAGTGTCGACTTTGTATGTAAAGTATAACCTTATTGAATGTTTATACTCAAAATATAAATAAAGTGTTTGATGTTTATATAACAACATGTTTCATTCCAAAAGACAAAGTGTTATCATGATATGTTATATGAGAATGTCTTCGTATGGTAGTTATAAATCACATATGATTGATTATAACAAAAAGTATAGCAATAGATTGATGTTTTTCACACGAGGATAATAGCGTGTTTACTTGTATTCCCCCCCCCCCCCTTTAAAAGTGTATAAAAGTATTTACAAATCATTTGAAAACGTAGTTATAGGGGTATGAACTCACTTGATAGAGTGAAGATGGTGAGATGAAAACCGAGCAGAACTTCGACAGGAGAAAACGTATTTCTCGGGATTCTCGGGAATCTCGGGAGTGTAAAACCTTCCTTTGGGACTTGGATGCGAAGACCGGGTCTTCGGGATATTTCTTGCACGAAAAACGGGGTAAAAACGCAAGAGAAAGAGAGAAAATGAGCGATTATACCCGGAACCCTCGCCTTCCTTTTATAGGGGCTGGAAACCGTCGGTACGCAGGGCGTAACTCCGGTTTACGTGGGGCGTACCAGACGTTATGCATGACCGCATCCTCGTCTGCCAGACTTCGATGGGATGGGGCATAGAGGCGTAGAGGGGCGATGTGGACGATCCGAAGCCTAGCACCCGAGTACGTTGGGCGTACGAGGGTACACTGGGCGTAACTCGTCCCGGTTTGTGCACCTCGAACTTGTAAAATCCGTAACTTTCGCATACGAGCTCCATTTTTAACGTTCTTTATATGCACGCGTAGGTGAGAATGTACTCTACAACTTTCATTTAGACTCCGTTGGCTAATTTTGAATTTATTTTTAGATCGGGACACGAAAAGTCCATTAAAAATCCGTAACCTCTTCATCCGACGTCCGTTTTTGTTTGTCTTTTTACCGTTGTACTACCATTGTTGAGGTCTTCGATTCTCCTTTAGTTTGTTTCGGCTACAAATCGGTCGATCTCTATTTCAAATTTTTAGCTGTCTACCGCTATACCGAAACTTCAAAGAATCATAACTTCTCAATACGAAGTCAGATTTGGGCGTTCTTTTTATGTATGTTCACGGTTTAATGATATCTACGATTTTCATTTAGATAATTAAGGTTAAAAAGTATTTTATTAAAACTTCGTGTTTTATGTTTAATCGTATTGATGGTTTTGTTGTGAATTTTAGGTTGGTCATAACTTCTACGTTATAACTCGGATTTTAGTGTTTTTTTTGTATTTCTGAAAACCTTGACATGATGACTATCATTTTAGGCAACCCAGTAGAGACTTTTGAACATTTTATTTTTGATGCTATTTTCATTATATCAAACGAGATTACAATTTTTGACTTTTTAGGTCATTACATTGATTCGAGGGAATTTGATCCCGAAATTTAATGTAAGATAAATATTTGTAGATTAGAGAAAGAGATGTGGATACTTTTTTTTATTTGATCTCCGCGCTCCCAAGTGTATTCAGGTCCTCGTTTTGCATTAGCGGACCTTCACAATGGGTATGCGACTTTGTTTTGTTTTGCATTCCAATGGAGACTCTCGTTGATTTCGATTTCATCTAAAGGGACGATGAGGGTCTCATCGGACAAACATTTCTTCAATTTGGACACATGAAAGGTAGGATGTACGTTATTGAGTTCTTGTGGTAGTCGAAGTTTGTATGCTACCGGACCGATCCTTGCAAGGATCTCGAATGGTCCAATATACCTTGGGTTTAGTTTCCTACGTTTTCCGAAACGTATTAACCCTTTCCAGGGCATGACCTTTAATAGCACTCGGTCCCCGACCTGAAATTCCAATGGCTTCCGTTTTTTGTCCGCATAACTCTTTTGTCTGTCTCTTGAAGCCTTTAGTCGTTCCTGAATCTGAACAATCTTCTCAGTTTTTTCCCTTATGATTTATGGGCCTCTGAGAGTGCTGTCGGGTACTTGTCCCTTGGCTAGTTGTGTGTCACCCACTTTAGCCCAACACAGTGGTGATCTGCACTTGCGGCCATAAAGGGCTTCGAATGGAGCAACTTTAATGCTGGAGTGATAGTTATTGTTGTATGAGAATTTGACTAGTGGCAAATGGCTATCCCATGCTTTACCAAAATCCATTACACAATCTCTTAGCATATCTTCTAAGGTTTGTATAGTCCTCTCACTTTGACCGTCAGTTTGTGGATGGTAAGCGGTACTCATGCCTAGCCTGGTTCCTAGAGACTTTTGCAGCGACTGCCGGAATCACAAGGTGAACCTACTATCTCTGTCAGAGATAATGGATATTGGTACACTATGTAGTCGTATAACTTCTTGGATGTATGTTTGGGCTAGCTTCTGCATCTTGTCGGTTTCTTTTATTGGTAGGAAGTGTGCGGATTTTGTTAATCTATCGACAATTACACAGATGGTGTCTAGCCGTCCTGCTTTCTTGGGTAATTTGGTTATGAAATCCATGGTTATCCGCTCCAACTTCCACTTGGGTATTTCAGGTTGTTGTAGTAATCCTGATGGCTTTTGGTACTCTACCTTGACTTTGGTGCAACTCAGACACTTGCCCACATAGGTAGCGATCTCTACTTTCATGTTCGGCCACCAATACAGTTTCTTGAGGTCCAGATACATCTTGTCCAATCCTAGATGCACTAAGTATCGAGTTTTATGAGTTTCGTTCATGACAACATCTCTGAATCCACCAAACTTTGGTGTCCAGATCCGATCCACGAAGTAACGAACTCCGTCACCCTCAACCTCAAAATTCTTCTCCATTCCCCTTAAGGCTTCACTTGTCAGATTCTCTGATTTCAGGGCTTCCATTTGAGCTTCTTTGATTTGCATGGGCAGGTGTGGATGGATCGTCATGTTTAAGGATTTCACTCGGCGGCCCAAGTATTCCTTTCGACTAAGAGAGTCAGCCACCACATTCACTTTTCTTGGATGATAACGAATTTCACATTCGTAGTCATTCAATAGTTCCACCCATCGTCTTTGTCTCATGTTGAGTTCCTTTTGATTGAGGATGTGTTGAAGGCTCTTGTGAACGATAAAGATTGTGCATTTTGTGCCGTAGAGATAGTGTCTCCAAACCTTTAGGCGATAACGACTGCCCCCAGTTTGAGTTGTGTGTAGTGTAGTTGACCTCGTGCATCGTGAGTTGTATTGAGGCGTAGGCGATGACCTTCGCTCGCTGCATCAGAACACATCCAAGACCTTGATTAGATGCATCACAGTAGACCACGAAGTCTTCTGTTCCTTCTGGCAAGGACAATATAGGTGCGCTGCATAGTGCCTATTGCATTGTTTGGAATGCAGCTTCTTGTCTTTCTTCCCAATTGAAAATTACACCCTTTTGCTTCTAGGTAGTAAGTGGTTTAGCAATCTTTGAGAAGTTTTGTTTAAATTTTCGGTAATAGCCAGCAAGGCCCAAGAATTGTCGGATTTCCGTTTGGGTTCTTGGTGCTGACCAGCTCTCTATTGCCTTGATTTTGGAAGGGTCCACGTGTATCCCGTCTTTGCTAACCACATGACCTAGGAAATCTACTTTCCTTATCCAAAATTCGCACTCACAACCACAAATTTGTGCAGGAATGAATGACACACTTGGTTCATTAAGTCCATGAACACCGTCGGTGCATTTGTTAATCCAAAGGGCATCACTACAAACTCATAGTGACCATAATGAGTTCGAAAGGTTGTTTTGGGAACATCTCCTTCCAAGACTCATAGCTGATGATGCACGGATCTCAAATCGATCTTTGAGAAATAACTCGCTCCTTGTAGTTAGTCTAACAAGTCGTCAATGTGTGGTAGGGGATATTGGTTCTTGATAGTGATCGTGTTCAGTTCCCGGTAATCGATACACATGCGGAAAGATCCATCCTTTTTCTTTACGAACAGGATTGGTGCTCCCCAAGGTGGGAAGCTCGGTCTGATGAATCCTTTGCTGAGTGGTTCGTTTAATTGGCTGGATAATTCTTGCATCTTATTTGTCGCTAGACGATACGACGACTTAGCTACTAGGGTAGCTCCGGGAATTAAGTCAATTCTGAACTCGACTTGTCGTTCTGGTGGGACTCCTGGAAGATCTTTAGAGAAGACATCGGGAAAATCACAGACCTCTGGAATGTCTTTGAGGTATTTCTCTTCTTTTTCCTTATCTACTACATGGGCTAAGAAGGCATGGTACTCCTTACGCAAGTATTTTTTGTCTTTGACGCAAGATATGATTTGTAAATTGGTACCGGGTTTGTCACCATATATGACAAGGGTTTCGTCGTTTGGCGGATTTAGGTGAACAACCCTTTCGTGACAGAGTATATCAACATGGTGTAGGCTTAACCAATCCATACCGATGATGACATCAAAGCTCTTTATAGTGATTAGCATTAGATCGATTTGAAATGAATGTTCATTTAGAGTTAGCGTGCAGCCTATGTACATATCGTTTGTGCTTTATGTTCTACCGTTTTCCATTTCAACTGTAAATATCTTACTAAGTGATTGCGGACTCTGAATTAGTATGTGTCTGAATATATGACTCACGAAACTCCTATCCACACCACAATCATATAGTATGCATGCATAAGCGTTATTAAGGACAGACGTACCCATAACCACCGTGGGATTAGCTATTGCCTTGTTCTTCCTTATTGCTAGCACTGTCCCTAATCCGCCAGCATTCCTTGCCTTAGGGCAGTCCTTCTTGTAGTGTCCAGCCTCACCACACCCATAACACACCCGACCCACGCCAACTCCAGGGACTTGGGTGATTGGTCGTGCCGGTTCCTTACAGAAACGGGCAGTGTGCCCTTTCTTGTTGTAGTTGTTGTGGTGCATCTCTCGATAATTTCCGTTGTGATGGAAATTGCATTTGTTACACTTTAGTAGGTTCCTAGTGTATTGCCTTGTTGGTGCAGGGGTAACAGGAGCAGCAATGGGGGTAGTAGCGGCATGGATTGCCAATACTTGTTGCTTCTTGGAAGGTTCCTATGAAAACTGAGTCTTCCCCTTGTTCCAAAACTTCTTATTGCTGTTGTTGTTGGTACTGATGTGTTGTTGTTTCCTATGGTCTGCTCCGGGACAGCAGTTGCGAGGCCTTGACAGATTCCATGGTCAACTAGAGCTTGTTCCAACTGTTTGGTGCTATCTAAAGTAATTGGTTTGGAAGCTAGTACACTTCCTCGAATCTGGGGTGACAGTCCCCAGATGTATCTTTCGATCTTCTTGCTCTCTAGAGCAACCATGCCTGGGCAAAGGATTGCCAAATCACTAAACCTATTGGTATAGGTTGTGATGTCCGAGCCTATCATAGTAAGGCCCCAAAGTTCCTGCTGTAGCTTTTGTACTTCGCCCATTGGACAATACTATTGCATTAACATTTGCTTTAGATTCTCATAGCCCATAGAATTTGCCACTACCAGAGTTAGTGACTTGACGTGGCCATTCCAGCACGTTAGAGCTCTCTTGGAGAATGTACAAGCGGCAAATTTTACCTTGCTCACCTACAGACATGCACAGATCTCGAAAATCGCTTATGTTTTCTCTATCCATTGTGATAGAGCCATTATCCCTCCGGATCTGTTAAAAGTTATGGGTTTGCTATTAGTGAAGTCCTTGAAAGTGTAATCCCCTGACTGACCCTGGTATTGGCCATTTGTAGAGTTATTTACTCCACTTCCAGACCCATTATTACTCATCTGTTTCATTTCTGCTATCACTGCAGCTCTTACAACAACTATCAAGGTGGCATTATCTTTTAATGGATGTGGTGGTGGTGGAGGTGTTGCGTTGTTGACAGATCGTGTAAATCTACGGGGCGGCATTGTGTTGCTAAAGAAATAGAATGAAGAACGTAAGTTTTTAATGATTGGAAGTTGTATGTTAATACATTTGTTATGTTATCAATTTATAAATTCGACTGTCCTACCCAAGGTTTTAGAGCTTGACTCATAAGAAAAGTTTTCATATTGATAGATAAACTTATGAATCTGAGTGGTATTCAAAGAATTAACACACAAAGGAATTTCTTCATATATATTAAACATACGTTGAGTTACATTTGAAGTTAGGAAAATTTCGATCTTTCTAAGAATCTTCGATACAGAAGTTAAAGAAAAGTAAGACTTTTAGTCGAGTTCCTATTCTATAACAAAATTTTTAGGATTTGGGCAAGTTCTACTTGCGACGTAGGTTGCGCTTGGAGCTCGACTCCGTGTCTGATTGCTTTACTTCCATAGGGCACCTATCGAAGGCGGCTTGCTGTTCCCTTATCTCATAGAGGGATGCAATCAGTTGTGCTTGGAATATGTCGGCGCGGAGCTGGGTGTCAACCTACAACTTGTCCAGTCGAGGGATGTCGGAAGTGTGAACTTCTATTTCCACATTGACTTCATGAATCCGGTTTGCTTGGACCCCAGATTGATAGGACTGGTTGGCTAGTTTTCTTACCATGATTGGGAGTGCTCGGTCAGCTGAACCTCCATCCCTGATGTCATAGAAGTCCCGACACATACCATAGGGAGGACGTACTCCTTGCTGTTGGCTCCAATGGTGAAGGTGACTTCTCCAAATGGGAGTTGGTCCCTGAAAGTTTCTCTTAACGGCGGGAGATTGGGAGACCGGTGGGTCGATTACTTTTGGTTCTAAGTTTGTCCCAGAATCATCCCCTTCCTCCAACTCTATTGGTTATTCATCCTCTTCGGGGTCCTCCTATACCCATCCTCCATTGCCCTGATTCAGGTAGTAGGGGTCCCCTGGTTGGTGGAATCCAGTCATTGTGTCTATGCGAGAATAGAGATATGAGAATTTTCTAGAATTTTAAAACATGTACATCTAAATATGTAAGTTAAACTATTGTATTTACCAAATACTCCTATAGTATTTAAGTTTGTATGTTTGATACTAGTGTTATTTTGGTAAGTTTTGACTTGTTGCTCACTACAACCATTCCTCGACATACATTAGTCCGATCTCGGATAAATATAGTTGATCAGGCAATATTCGTCCCAAATCCGATTACATATTCCGAGGCCTAGTCGTAGTGTCCAACTTGTCATAATACTTCTTGTATAGTTCTAACTATGAAAATGACTCGTTGTATGCATGTATTTGTGCTTTTATGACCCAAATAACTTAAGCTAAATGAAATGCGGTTTAGGTGTAAAAACATTTTTTTAGAGAGTTTTAGTCCCTATGCATTTATAGTTTGCATATCTTATGTGGTTCGATATACTTAGTTCACTATAAACAATGCTCTCATACAAATCTTTCACACCCCTAAACTAGAACGTCGGAATCGTTCGAGGGTGGATGGCTTCATGTAGTATCGTAACAGTTGAATACATAGTAAAGAAAGTGAAACAACCATCATATATATAATTTAAAAGTTACGTTGTTGAATGATACTTCTTCAAAACAAATTACAATATGATGACAAAATGAGTTTTAAACTAACGCCTTAGCATCACTTCTCCAAAAGCTAGGGTATACTTGTATTACTGAATCCATGAGAAATAAAAATAGTTTTGAAAGAGTGTCAACAATTAATTTGGTGAGCTCATAAGCGTTTATGTATAAAATTTGTAAGTTTGGTATAAAATCACTGAGTTTGTTTCTGAAAAATCCAATATTTTTCCATGAGTGTGTAGTAGTTTAAAAGTTCCTAAACTATAATGCATTAGTAGTTTTTCATGTCTAGAATAACAGATTTAAGTAAGTATAAAATCACTAATACATTTGATAACCCCGTAAGTCATTGTGTTTTTAATACTCCATGTGAGTTTTATTTCCATGCTATTGACCTAGACTGCCCGTAACAACGTTCTTCAAGCGTTGGAATGTTATGACATTTGTCACCCCAGACCTGCCGGTATAAATGTAGCTAAAAGTTTAGTTGCAGGATTGTCAATCCCGTATAGACCTATATAAAAATATCACGCTCTCCCTACAAGAGATTATGGTATATAATACAGGACTTTAACTGCATACTTGAAAGTACGTGAAGTTGAATGTCTCACAAAACTTAGTATCAAATAGATTTACGTATGAAAAGTCCATATGTTCTTGTAAATGAAAGTATTTCCTTGATATAGTACTTATAGTATGTAAAATCTCATGAATATCTAGTAAACTATACCTATTATGTTTTTCCAAAAGTATGTTTCGTTTGTATGGTAAACCCTAGTGTAGTGTCGACTTTGTATGTAAAGTATAACCTTATTAAACGTTTGTACTCAAAATATAAATAAAGTGTTTGTTATTTATATAACAACATGTTTCATTCCAAAAGACAAAGTGTTATCATGATATGTTGTATGAGAATGTCTTCGTATGGTAGTTATAAATCACATATGATTGATTATAACAAAAAGTATAGCAAGGGATTGATGTTTTTCACACGAGGATAATCGCATGTCTACTTGTATTCCCCCCCCCCCCCCCCTAAAAGTTTATAAAAGTATTTACAAAGCATTTGAAAACGTAGTTATAAGGGTATGAACTCACTTGATAGAGTGAAGATGGTGAGATGAAAACCGAGCAGAACTTTGACAGGAGAAAATGGATTTCTCGGGATTCTCGGAAATCTCGGGAGAGTAAAACCTTCCTTTGGGACTTGGATGTGAAGACCGGGGCTTCGAGATATATCTTGCACGCAAAACGGGGTAAAAACACAAGAGAAGGAGAGAAAACGAGCAATTATACCTGGAACCCTCGCATCCCTTTTATAGGGGTTGGAAACCCTGGGTACGCGGGGCGTACCGGACGTCATGCATGACCGCATCCTCGTTTTCCGGACTTTGGATGGGACGGGGCATAGAGGCGTAGAGGGGCGATGTGGATGATCCGAAGCCTAGCACCCAAGTACTCTGGGCGTACGAGGGTACGCTGGGCGTAACTCGTGTCGGTTTGTGCACCTCGAGCTTGTAAAATCCATAATTTTCGCATACGAGCTCTGTTTTTACGTTCTTTATATGCACGCGTAGGTGAGAATGTACTCTAGAAGTTTCATTTAGACTCCGTCGGCTAATTTTGACTTTATTTTTAATATATTATTTTTAACAGGCCGGGACACGAAAAGTCCGTTAAAAATCCGTAACTTCTTCATCCAACGCCCGTTTTCATCTGTCTTTTTACTGTTGTACTAAGATTGTTGAGGTATTCGATTCTCATTTAGGTTGTTTCGGTTAGAAATCGCTCGATCTCTATTCGAGTTTTTAGCTGTCTACCGCTATACCGAAACTTCGAAAAATCGTAACTTCCAATACGAAGTCAGATTTGGGCGTTCTTTTTATGTATGTTCACGGTTAAATGCTATCTATGATTTTCATTTAGATATTTAAGGTTAAAAAGTATTTTATTAAGACTTCGCGTTTTACGTTTAATCGTATTGACGGTTTTGTTGGGAATCTTAGGTTGGTCATAACTTCTTCGTTATAACTCGGATTTTAGTGTTTTTTTTATATTTTTGAAAACCTTGACACGATGACTATCATTTTAGGCAACCCACTAGAGACTTTTGAACATTTTATATTTGACGATATTTTCATTATATCAAAAGAGATTACAATTCTTGACTTTTTAGGTTATTACATTGATTCGAAATATCGGGTTGTCACACACATGAATTTTGCTTGATATGGTGCAGCTAATGTTTATGTAAAGCTACAGTTATCAATAGACATATTGTCCATTTTATTTCTAATTTTTTTTAAAATAAAAAAAGCATTTAACACGATAAAAGTTGGAAAGAAAATGTTATTAAAATTAATTAAAAAATCAATACATAAGTTTTTAATTCAAATACAAAAGACATTAAGTTGTAATCAAAAGATATATACAAGACTTTACACATAAACTAAGAACTATATCTAAAACATTTTTGTTTTGTTCACCTTGCTCCGTGTCTTCATGCCCACTAATTTCGAATAAGTTTTTTTTTTCTTTTTAGAAACTTGAAGTTAAGTGTTTTAATTTTGATTGGATGGTGAATTTGGTACCTGGAACAACAAAAAATTAGAGGTGTCAAACATTAAGGCAAATATGAATAATTAAGTAACCAGTGTGCATTAGTCGGGTTGACCAATGTAATCTTTAATTTATTTTTTTGTATTTTTCTTTCATTTGTTCCTACTATTGCATTTATTATTGCGAATTTTTCTAAGAAGAAAAAGTATAGAAGTATAATATGATAATTTGGTAGAATTTTTAAAGTATAATGTGCTTCTAAGAAAAAATTAGAAGCACAATGATGTAATAGATTAAGAAATGGATTTAAGAATTCAACTAACTACTTACATATTTTGTAACAAATCCATCAAAAAGGTTGATGGTTTTCTAACTACAGTTAGGTCTATCTTTATTTCCCCACAAACAATACCAACCATCCACATTGTTAAATTTAGCTTTCTTTATCTGTGTCATTCAATTTATAAGTTGGAAATAAACATCCAACATCCAATTAATATTCATCAAGTCTTTAATTAGTTTTGCATACATAACAAAAAGTGAAGTAAAGAAAAAGTATACATGTATTTTCTTTGTTAAAGCCTTCAAGTCATCTTTGCTTACCAAATCTATCTGCCTTATTGTTAAGTAGAATTGTAAAGTGATATATAAATATATAAATATATATAAATATATATATATATATATATATAAAGTCATAAAGAAAGCTTACCTTGTTAAGAATAATATGATTTGCATATGTAACTTGTTCCAATACTTCATTTACCACTAATATTTGTTTAAACTCATTCAAATGATTCATAGAATGCTTAGAGTCAAGCAGAGTAACAAAACCTTCAAGTTTCATGTGGTGAGAAATCTGCTCACTAGTTCAAAATGTTGCAATGACAGTGCAAGGCCTGCAACATGGATGACACAAATCTATTAAATAAATGGAACAAGTGACTATTCTACCCTTGTCTCAATGGATAAATCAGTTAAAAGTAGAACTAGTATGGTTTGACAGTTGAAAGTAGAACTAGTATGGTTTGACAGGGGTAAAGGTGAAGTAGTAGAAAGTAGGGTCCGAACACATAAACCCTTCCTGCTTTCACTTTAAATATTAAGAGCTTTTAGTAAGCTCATAAATCCATTTTTATCCAAGAATCGGTATCTTTAACTGCACAATATGTATTTAGTAACATAACATACATATGGTTTCTACAATATATATGATGAATAAAGAAATAACAACACATTGTGTAACCAAATAAATGGGAAATTGAAAAAGAAAGGTGAAAAGGAGGAGAAAGGTGTACTCAAGATCATGGTTGCAGATATCACAAATCTCAATATGCATGGCCCTATTAGGACCTCTGAGCATGTCTATTGTGGCTCTTCCCACCATGGAGTTCACCATTTTTTATCCAACATAATCAAAAATTTGAGAAATTAGTGTAAGTTGATCAGACTTGAGATAATGGATTGATAAAAGAGAAATCCAAAAACATGAACATAATCTAAAGTTGGAATGAATAATCCTCATGCCATTGTATTTCTCTAGAAACAAGAATATACACAAAATGGATAAAAATCGTATCATAATTGTAACAACGTGAATTTTCATAAAAAATCATTTTTCAAATAACATAAAACTCATTCAATATTCTCATATCCCGTGTTTAACAAATGTCATCATGATAAAAACATATCCTAAGATCGTAAAAAAAATCTCCTGCCAGTGTATACAGATCATGTCGGCGCCTTCTCGCGATCATCGCTAGTACCTGAAACACATAACACATAACACTATAAGCATAAATGCTTAGAGAGTTCCCCAAAATACTACATACAACACATATGTCACTGAAGGCCATAACTCTATGGGATCTTCCGATCCATGTGTCTCAGGGGACGTCCATCCCAACTCTGGTAGACCTTCCGACCCTACCCGTATGACCTTCCGGTCCATACACTGTTGAACTTCTGATCCATATCATGGTACTCATAACATAGCATAACAGATACATATCACATAGAAACACATATCACATACTTCGCATAGCATATAAGACTTTCCGGTCACACATAGTTACCACTCTAGGTAAAGTATAGTGAGAAGAATCACCTTGTATACTGTCTAGTAACTCACATGCTCGATACCCCTGAACCTCGTAACAATGACCTAGTCCCACCTAAACACATAAGCAATTATCTCAAATCAATAACGGATTTCTAGGTTAGACTAGTTCGTTCCAATGTTCTCTCAGAAGGCTAAAAGACCATTTTACCCTTCTAATGGTCCAAAAGCCCAAGTGTTGACCCAACCTTAAAAGTCAATGAAAGTCGACAGTCAAACTTTGACCAGATTCATCGAGTGCACACAAGTGACTCGGAGAGTCCAAGCGTGTCCTCTGGATCATTCTAAACCTCACTCGACTCGTCGAGTGAACCTTCCACTCGACGGGCTACTACTGGTTATGAGTCGCGGGGCAACCCGACTCGACTCGTTGAGTCCCCATATGGACTCAGCGAGTTTCTTCCATGACAATCACCCAAACGACCTTCTGAGGTCAGATCTACTTCTCTAACCTATAGATTTGACTTCCCCATGTCCAATAATCACATAAGGGTCACATCTTGACACTCATGCAACGTACCCAAGGCTTCTTTTGGTGAAATGGCTTCTAAAATGGCATCCTAGGTTCATTTCCTCCATGGAACAACATAAAGCGGAATAGATAATGCTCTCTGGACCTCTAAAGGTCCAGATCTAGAGTCTAACACTCAAAGGGACAACATATGCATCAATTCAAGCCAACAAGGGGGTAGAGAAAACCCTAGATTCAAGGATCTTGTACAAAACAGAAGAAAGGATCGATTTACTACCTCAACAATGAAGACCCAAGCTTGAAAACCACAGAATCCCAATCCCCTTGGCCTTCTCTTGCTGGAAACACCTTCTTCTTTGCAAAGCCACAACAAAATGGATCAAAATAGCTCTCTCTCTCTCTCTCTCTCTCTCTCTCTCACACACACACACGCACACACACATAACTCGGTCAAGCTCTCTAGGGTCTCTCTTGCTGGACAAGTAGCCGCAAATAAGGGCTATAAGGTCCCTTAAATAGGGCACATGCCTGGAGATTTAGGCTTTCTGACCTCATCACAGACTCATCGAGTCCACCCATCGACTCGTCGAGTCTGTTTATTAATCCAGTCAGCAAATCGCGATCATACTCGACGAGTCTAAGCGTTAACTCGTTGAGTCCCTCCTCATAACTCAAAATAAACAATAAAAATATGGTACCTGAAAATCTGGATGTTACAATTATCCGCCATTAGAATCAGACTTCGCCCTTGAAGTCTCATTCTGCAAACAACTCTGGGTGCTGCTCCGGCATCTCCGCCTCCGGCTACCAAGTCAGCTCAGACCCTCTCCCATGTTGCCACTGGACCTGAACCAGGGGCACCTCCTTGTTCCTCAGAACCTTGATCTTCCGATCCACCACTGCGATTGGCCTCTCAACATAATTCAGGCTTGCATCCACCTGAATATCATCCAATGGTACCACTGTCGACTCGTCGGCTACACACTTCCTCACCTGAGACACATGGAATGTATCATGTATCTGGCCCAACTCTGCAGGTGGTTTAGTTAAGTATTTGGTATTATAACTTGTATTCTACCCCTAAAACTTGAAGAAAACATGAAAATGTGGGCGTATGAACTCACCTTGAGTTATTCCCATAGATGAAGGTGGAAGAAGAAAGGTTTCCAAGTCAAAAACACTTGGGAGATACTTGAAGATCCGAAGATCCTAAACACAAATATGACGATATTTGTATAAGAGATTCATGATTTGAGTGAAGGAGTGTAGAGTATTCAGGTGTAGGATGAATATACTTACCAAGAATGAAGTGAAAAGCTCAAGAATAGCCTTGAAAACTCGAGTTCTAGAGAGGGAAAGTGAGAGAGAGAGAGGTGTTTACTTTTTTGTGAGAGAGAGTGAGTAAAGTGGGAGGAGATATGAGAGTTTGGAGCTTCTGATGAAGATATGAAGCTGGAGGAGGGGTCTTAAAGGACAAATAGTTGACTAGGTAGGGAGGAATAGTGACTGAGGGTTGTCCTATGAGGGTATGGGTGTTAACTTGTGTCATACTCTAGATAAAGTCAACACTCCAACACCATATCTTGCCCAAAAGATATTGTACTTAGTTTAGGATCCCTATCCTCAATATGTGATTAACATATGATAATATAGTGTCTCTTAAGTCAAAACATGAGTTTGGATAACAATCCCGCGTTAAAATCACGAAAAACAAGCTTAAAACGAAGTCGGGGTCGAAAACCGGGAAAAAGGGCGAAATCTGCGAAATTCCGAGCTTAGGGCCGATGGTTCGGTCCTTAGGTGCTTATAACCGAGAGGATGGTTCACCTGATGCATGTGAACCGAGAGAAGGGTTCGGTCTCAGCCTCGCAAGCGAAGTCATCAGAAGGAACCGAATGCGAAGTAGGCTAGAAGCGAAGGGTAGTTCGGTCCGATGGGACCTTTAGGTTCGGTTCTTGTGGAGGTCTCGGTCCATGGCAGTTTCGGTCCTCATGAGTTTGGTTTTTTAAGCTAGCCCCGGTTCTAATGAGTGGTTCGGTTCCTTAAGAGGGTTCGGCTCTTTAAAGCTGTTTTCCACATAAACTTTTGTTTTAATGTTGTTTTCTACTAAATTAAGGGTCGGGATGCCCCGAGTGATTATAAAAAGTTGAGAGAGATTTGTGAGAGATTTCACATACTTGGAGAGAATTGGGAGAGATTTCATATCGTGGAGAGATTTCACATACCTAGAGAGATTTGGGAGAGATTTCACATACTTGGAGAGATTTCACATACTTAGAGATATTTCAGAGAGATTCGAGATAGAGAGAGATAGAGCGAGAGAGGCTTGAGAGAGACTTCGTTTGTGACCATTTTGGATATTTAGCTTCACTACGCAAGGTTTGTAAACCTCGTTAAGCCTTGTTATGAATGTTATACGCCCTTGAGGGGTACGGAATAGTGTTTTACCATGTAGTCTCATCACTTACCCTGATTAGGGTTTGAGAATTATGAACATATGAATTTTTCAAGTCATAACTTCTTATTAAAATAGTGAGTTGTATAGTAGTAATATAATATAAACCCTAATATACAAGGTTAATTGAGTCGAGCGGTTTGACTTGTTGACTTTATTTGACTTTGACTTGACTAGAATGTGACGGTTGTCACACAAACACTACCGCTCCCCAGCTGCAAGTCATGCGTGGGGTAATTTGCCTTGTTATGCTTCAATTGTCTTGAGGCATAAGCAATCACATGCCCCCTCTGCATCAATACTACACCCAACCCTGATATCGATGCATCACAGTATACCACTAAATCAGCCAATCCCTCAAGTAGTACTAGGACCGAAGCCTCGCATAAACTCTGCCTTAGGGTCTTAAAAGCCCTCTGCTAATCCTCACCCCACCGGAAAGTCACATTCTTCTTGGTCAACCGGATCAATGGCATAGCAATCTTGGAGAAATCCTGGATAAACCTCCGATAATAACCCGCTAAACCCAAGAAGCTACGAATCTCCGAGGCATTCCTCGGTACCTCCCATCGCATCATAGCCTCCACCTAGGCTGGGTTAACCGAAATACCCTCTTGATTGATGACATGCCCCAAAACTGCACTTCCCATAGCTAGAAATCACATTTGGAGAACTTTGCATAAAGCTTGTCCGCCCTCAAAGTCTCCAGCACTTTTCTCAAGTGTTGCTCGTGTTGCTCTCTAGTTTTGGAGTAAATCAGGATATCCTCAATAAAAACGATCACTGACTAATCCAACATTGGTTTGCACACCCGGTTTATGAGATCCAGGAACATTGTCAAGGCATTAGTGAGACCAAATGGCATCACCACAAAATCGTAATGCCCATAACAAGTCCTGAAGGCTGTCTTCCATATATCCTCATCTCTAATCCTCATCTGATGATACCCGAAACGAAGACCAATCTTAGAGAACCAAGATGCACCCAGAAGATGATCAAATAAATCGTCGATCCTTGGTAAAGGATAATGGTTCTTCACCGTCAGGTTGTTCAATTCCTTGTAATCAATGCACATCATGTGTGATCCGTCCTTCTTTTTCATGAAAAGATTGGTGCTCCCCATGGTGAACTGCTCCGACGGATGAACCCTTGGTCTAGAAGCTCTTGAAGCTGCGTAGATAACTCTTGCATCTCGGGTGGTGCCAACCGATATCGTGCCTTCACAATCGTGGCGGCACTAGGTACCAAGTCAATACGAAACTCCACTTGCCTCTCCAGAGGCAATCCTGGCAATTCTTCTGGAAATACATCTCGGAATTCCTGCACTACTGGCACACTGTCCATATCCATTACTACCTCTACTTGCGTATCCATGATATAGGGCAAATATCTTGTGGAGCCTGCTGCAAAAACCTCCTAGCCCTCGCGGCTGAACTGAGGGATGGGCCCTGCGAGGCCCTCTCGCTCTGAATCATCAGCTCTCCCCCCTTGGGGTTCGAACCCAGACCAACTGTCGCTCACAATCGATCATGGCCCCATTAGTTTCCAACCAATCAATCCCAATGATTACCTTCAATCCTTGAAACGGTATGGGAACTAAACTGACGCAAAACCTCTCGCCATGCACATTCAGGACACAGTCCTGATATACCCTCGCAGCACTCACAGTGTGATCATATGCAATCTCTACCGCGAGAGGGGTATCCAGAGTCCCCGACATGCCTCAGAACTTCTTGCTAAGCGCAAGAGACACGAACGATCGGGTAGCACCCGAATCAAACAAAACATGAGGTGACATACCATTGACCAAAAAGGTCCCTATGAAAAACATAATACACACATATAAGCAATTACCAACACAGGATATGGAAGAATTAACACATACTAGCCACGATGTCTGGTGGTGCCCGAGCCTCATCGGTAGTCAACTGGAGCCTCCGCCTGACAAGGCGGCCGTTAGTGATCCTCATAGTGGCGGATGCGAGTGCCGCTACCGATCCTCCTCCTCCCTGCAACCTTGGACAGTCGGCCTTTTTATGGCCTGTCTGGTTGCAGTGAAAACATATCAAGCCCTTCTTGGGGCAATCCTTACTTATGTGGCCCTGCTGGACACAAGAGTAATATCCTGATCCCAGCTGTCCAACAAGCCCCACTATGAAACCTCCCATACTTGGCACACCGGCCCGGGCCCTAAAGGCCCCTACCCAAAGATTCAGAGGTCTTAGGGTTTTTAGCCTGATCCCTTGCAGCTTGTACCTGCTCAGTATTCCACTTCGTGCGGGACTCCAACTCCATCTCTCTCTCCCGAGCCTTCTCCACCATCTCGTTTAGGGTTTTGCACCCTATAAAGCTCACAAAGTCCAAAATATCATCCCTCAACATAGCATGATATCGGGTCCGCCTCATCTCCTCATCTGCAGCATACTAAGGAATCAACAAAGCTCGCTCACGAAACATGGTGGTGATCTCCGCCACCGTCTCAATGGTCTGCTTTAGCCCATGAAACGCCCTCACCAACCGTTGTACCTAAATATGTGGTGCAAACTCCGTATCAAAACGTCAAACAAACTTATCCCACGACATCTCAGCCACACCGGCTACTCCCACCTTGCTAGTAACCTCGCCCCACTAGTCTCTGACCCTGTCCCTCAGCATACAAGAAGCAAATCCAACCTTTGCCTCCTCTGGGCAAGAACTCGTGCATTGGGCGTTATCAATGTCCGCTATCCAACGTTTGCTCACAATGGTTCCCTAACCCCAGAGAACTTTGGAGCTCCACATGCCTTGAACTCCTGAAACGAGGGAGCTCGGGATCCACCCACATGCCTTGAACTCCCGAAACGAGGGAGCTCAGGCTCCACCCTGAACCGCAACAACATCACCCTAAATGCGCTAAGTCTCTCCTCCATGATCTCCATCATACCTTCATTAACCGTACCAAAGATGACTGGGGTAACATCAAGGATGCCCCTCGTAACCTCGGCCGCAATCAACTCAAGCAGCCTCTCATCAACGCCATCAGTAGGGCCGCCTGACCCAGCCCCGGATCCAGATCCCGATCCTGACCCCCTGCTCCTAACCTTGTCATCACCATGCTGAACTGAAATGTCATAATCAAAATGATCAGGATTTCCATATTAGGGATCTTCCCAAACTGGTCCTCCTTGAGGTCATCAGATCTAGCAATGTTTCGGGTACAAGTCATGTGCTTCCAGTAGTACGGGCCTAATACTACCTTCCACAACTACCTGTACCTTTCCCCACTTCTCTACCTGATAACTTTAATTCGTCCCACAACCCTACCAAATACATCAGCCTCATGTTGTCCTAAGACTCGTTCTACTCATATCAACAAAACCAATCATGACAACCTGCTTTTATGCATGCAAATTATACACAGAAAGGATCAAATAGACTTTCGAATAAGAGATTCTACCCTAAGACGATATCCAAACGAAGGAAAGAGAATAAGGCCAAATCAATCATTATGAGGCTATAAGCTCCTAATCATATACAATTTTAAAAAACATACACTAAGCAAGTTCCACATAATCAACAAATCCCAATATCAGTATCACATGGTTATTCAAATGGGGAAACTACTTACTTGGCTCGGCTGCTCACATGCGTCACACTCTCATGATTTTGGTTTCTTTTAAATTCCTTTACAGTTACTTTTGAAAAGATTTTATCACCTCCTTAGTTTGAGTCCTGACACACCCAAGGATGTGTCCAAATCCCTCAAACCAAGGCTCTGATACCAACTTGTAACGACCTAATTTTAGAAAGAAAAATTTTCACTTTTGAGTTAATCAAAACAATCTCATAAACCACAAATTCCTAAACATATGTTTTCAAATTAATAATCATTACATCTTTGTTTTCCTTTTTAAAACATCAGAATGTCCCAAATACATTAAAAGAGAGATAGAGTGTGCACCACGTCATCACGCCGGACCCTTGCCCTTGGGCTCAGAAGTACCTAAAACAAATCAACAACCTGTAAGCGAAATGATTAGTGAGTTTCCCAGAGTATACCATACACAACCACATACACATAACATGATAGCAAATTAAAGCTACAAACATGCCACATAAACCATGCGATAGAATCAGCAAGAATGCCATGCGCTACCCCACATGGTCTTTACCTAGGACTGCCATGGGCTACCCCACATGGCCTTACGTCTATTGCCATGGGCTACCCGACATCGTCTTTACCTAGGAAGGTCATGGGCTAGCCCACATGGTCTTATATCCAGGAATGCCATGGGCTACCACACATGGTCTTATATCTAGTGCCACGGGCTCCCCCCGGGGTCTTCTATACCAACATAATATCACATAACATTACAATTCATAAATGAATAACACACATATAACATGTACACATAATAGGTCGGCCTTGGTGCCGTAGACCCATAGGTATGGTGAGAAGACTCACCTCCGTCCGATGAATACGAATACTACCCTCCTAGAATTTCACACCCTCCCGAGCTGAATAACAATAATCATATTACAATTAATAATAGGGCCTTAAATTACCCAAATAGAAGCCCAATCTTTAAACTCTACCCAAGGCCCAATTAAACTTTCATTGCAATCAGGCCCCATGTCTAAGTCCAATATCCTTAATGGGCCCTTTGGCCCAATAAGGTCCAATCAATAAGTCCATGGCCTAAATAGGTAAGAAGGCCCATAACTCATAGAATCTAGTCAATCCCAACAATTAAATGAGGCCCAAAGGCCCAAAGGCCAAAAACAACTTAGGGCCCAACTGAGCTACGTACGCCCAACATACCACCCTGGTAAGCACGGCGTACTGAAGGTTTGGGCACTACATGCCACATACAATTGGTTACGCCCAACGTACAAACAACTTAAGCAACTTTTCCATTAAGTGCCTAATACTCGAATCCATCACGACCAAAAGTTAAATCTAAGTCTGAAAAGATGTCCTAAGGCATAAAGTTGGCCACTTATGCCTTTGCATGTCCCATACACACCCAACCACTCCATTAAGACCTTTCCAAGGTCTTTTACTCATGCATGAGGCCAATCCTCTCATCAAGCTTCCATTTTTATACTCCTAAATGACTAGGGGACCTCAGATCTGACTTTCTTCTCAAAAGGGAAGGCTTTCCTCAACAAAAGATATCCAAAGTTCATAAAAGGGACAAACCACCAGAACCCTAGCTGGATCTAATGATTAGAAAGTAAAGATGCAAGCTTTTTACCTCCAAAAGCTTTGCAAGGTGCTTTTGATGCATGATCATGAAGCACCCACTTGATCCAAGCTTGCTTGACCACCCCTTCTTCTTGAGATACACACAAAAAGGCCACAAATGCACACTTTAAGGCTTAAGAATGATCTCACAAGGTTTCCAGGAGTATAAGGATGTTCTAAGGCTGTGGAGGCTCTCTAGGGTTTGGTCCAAGGAACATAAGATTGCTTAAATAGGCCTCAAGTCCAGAGAATTAGGGTTTTGCAAGTCTGGCACGTACGCCCCGTGTAACTCAAGGTTCGCCCAGCGTACCTTGATTCTTCCCCGACCACCACAATGCAGTACGCTAAGCGTACACTTAAGTACGCCCAACACACTTAAGGGACCATTTATGCTAAAAATATAATGCTTATGGTTTTAAGACTTACCAAAAATTTTGATATTAGAATGAGGTTTCCATGGAGATGGGATATACAGACACCACCCGTAACCCTAACCCTAACTTATACCATAAACCACCACCTACACTTTCTCCATTATCCAGCCACCACCACCACCACCCGATTCCCTCACGTTTTTCCAATCAGACGAAGCACCAAACGAGCGTCATTATTCATATTGCCGACAGGAGTCACCATCTCGCATCGTCACCGTCCAGCTGCTTACAGGAAACCAGAACGAAATGACACCAGTTGGAGATCGAATACTAACTGCGATGGAGGCTGTTACGGTTCATGGTCGGTTTGCACACACTTCTATCATCGATCCTCTGAAATGATCGTCATTGCCATCACCACTTCTAGCACTGACGGTAGGTGCTGCTTTTGCTCATGACTCGTGGTACACCACCGCCACTGTCGGGGACCATGAGAAGAGAATAGAACCGGTGATGTGGTCGTGGGAGGAATAGGTCGAACCGGTTGGTGTTGGGACTCGATGTTGCCGTTAGCCACCGACCAACCCCCACTACTGCCCGCCTCCTTCTGTCACCATCGCCGCCTTATGCCACCAGGTGGGTGGCTGGGTTTATTTCGCAACAGAAGACATGTTCATGTGTGTGTGTGTGCATTACTATTTGGCCAGAACTCGCAAAGAGGGCCACCACTACCACCGTGAGGTGGTGGCTAGCACCTCCGACCACCACCTGCCTCTACAGTGCGGCTGTGTGTGTGTGTGTGTTTAGTTTAGCCTACTGTATGTTTATTTTTGGATTTTTGCATTGTAAACTGTAATTAGAAATTAGAATAGTGAAACGAAACCCTAACGGTGGTGGCTACCGCCTCCTGCCGCCACCAGCCGTCGTGTCGGGTGACGGTGTGCTTGTTGTGTTTGATTCGTTGGGATGTTTGGACAAAGGGACTAAAACCCTAATGGTCCTAATGAACCTTAATAGATCAAAAGACTTAGCTATTATTCATATTAGGCTAAGATGGGGTTGGAAACCCTAATTAGGGTTTAGAAAACCCTAATATTGGATTTATGGGCCTTGGACTTATCAGGACCCACTTTTGGGCCATTGAAATGGGAGTTGTGTATAAAGCCCAATCACACCATATGATTTATTTAGAAGAGTTATGGACTTAATGGATTAAGTCCTTAATGGGTGAAGTAAGAAACACTTGACCCTAGTTGTCATCTTTTGTGAAACTCTAATTTTGGGAATTTAATCGGGACCTGCACTTGAATCGTTCACTAAACTTACTATATTAATTAATAATCATTTGCAATCAACCTAAAGCAATATTAGACTTGATGGATTAAGTCCTTAATGGGTTAAGTAGGAATAATAACCCTAATCATCATCTCATGTAAGAAACCGTAATTTTTAATTGGGCGTTGAGTTGGGGCTTTGTATTGGGCTTTGGTAATTAGGTTATTAATGGGCCATCCATGAACAAGCAAATGGACTAGAATAATTTAATTGGCTTTAGGTTAAGTCCCATATAAGGGTTTGTGCCCAATTTGGAAAATTGGGTTGTAGATGGGCCGTAGTTTGGGCCTTGATGATTATATGATATTGGGCCATTGGAAATGCCAAATGTTTGGACTCGACTAAGTAGTTGGGCCTTTAGTTATGACCATGTAAAGGTTTAGGCCCAATTTGGAAAATTGGGCCATACGTTGGGCTTTGTCCCATTACATGACTTTTGGGCCTTTGGAATGAGAGTTGGACCTTGGGATTCGAACCCAATTATTAATTGGGTGTTGTTTGATGCTGGTAGTTCGGGAATCTGTCAACCAGCAGCTGGAGTTTCATGTGTGGGACTTCAGCAATTCCAGGGAAGTTATCCTGACTATATTTATAGGTTCTAAGGCACCAAGGCCGACCCTTTATGGATTGTATTCGGTTATGGAATGATATGTTATTGATTACATCCTGGTAGTTAGGATGGTGATATGCTTATGCGTAGTGACCTGGTTAGGTCATTGTCCTGGTTATAAGATGATGCTATTTTAGTGACCGGTTATGTCTATATCCCGTTTATTGGGATGTTGCTATGATTAGTGATCTGTTAGATCGGGTTGACTGTTATATGATATGAGCTAGTGTATGATATTTATGTGCACATGTTTGTTTTATTGGGGGTTGGGTTGAGGCAGTCTTGCTTTGTGCTAAGGACAAGATACCCAGTGAGCGGTCTGGATAGGCTGTAGGCTCTGCGAGGCACCCAAGTCATGTCGCAGGCTCGGGAGCAGTCCAAATAGGCTGTAGGCCCTGCGAGGCGGTCTAGTCAGGCTGAAGGGTCATTATGCATGCAGTTTTGTATTTATAATATGATATCATTATATTTGTATGGCGTTGGTAATTTCGGGAAACTCACTAAGTTTCGGGCTTACAATTGTTGATTATGTTTTAGGTACTTCTGATGATAGAGTGAAGGTGAAAGTGTGATCGTACAACTCCTCATATCTAATGATTTTATGATTTAATTCGGGGGATATGTAACACCGTAAATTTTCAAACAAATTTTTCGTTTAAAAATCATATAATTCTCGTATCACGTTTCACGAAAATCACACTTAATTTATTTACAAAACATAACTCTATATTTATTTAATAATAACCCAGGATTCTCAAATCATAACTGTTTCTCTGGTGTGATCAACCGAGCCGGTGCCTTCCCGCGATTCTGAGAAAAACTTTAAACACATAACGCATAACACGGTAAGCACAAAGCTAATACCACACATATATCTCATCAGCCAATCGAGGCTATATCACTGTAAGACCCTCCGATCAATGTGTCTCAGTAGGACCCTCCCGTCCCACGGTTCGCTGGACCATCTGGTCTGGTCTGTAAAGCTCCGCATAGCGTAAATCACAAAGACATAATGTATAACATACAACATAAGGCAAAATAATATAATACTCAATGTAAACACATAAGAGCCTCCATTAACACCAAAGTACCACTATAGGTAAACTATAGTGAGAAGACCCACCTCAGACAACGAACAACCCATATAACATTGTTGCTACAGACCAGCCTGTAATCTTTGCGCCAAAACCACAATTAACCCATTTAGAAACTAAGTCATGACTCTCAGTCATTAACTCTAAAAGAAGACCACTAACCAGCCCATTAAAGCATAAACCCCATTAGGCCCACCAAGGCCCAATAATAAATGGGCTCACCCAAGGCCCACTCTCAAAAATAAATGGCAAGCACAACACAAGGGCCCAAGGCAAAATTATAATATTTCTCTACTCATAGTCTCTAATTCACAAGCCTAAAAATTCATACCCAACCATCACGGCCCATGATAAGACCCAACTCAAAAGCCCACAGTGAAGTTACACGTGGCGTACCTCTCTTGGTACGCTCAACGTACTCACGCATGCATGAAACTGATCGGGGCACCAACCTAGTACGTGAGGCGTCCTGGAACTTATGTTGGGCGAATGCCTAGTTTTTCTTTAGTCCATTATCTTGGTCGTAACCCATTAAGACCTTCACGCATTTCTCAGATCTGGACTCCCAATCATCTCTTACTCCATAAAGTTAGTGACTTTAAGCCTTTGCATGGCTGATAAGGTCACAAACACATAAAACTCTTATTCTCTTAACTCAAAATGCTCAAATGTCATGCATGGGTTAATTCTCACTTTCAATACCTCATTTTTATGGATCCTCTCCACTAGAAACACTTAAAAGGACAGACATTAAGCTCTAGAGTGCAACAACTCATAAACCCACAAGCTTTGGGACTAAAAGCCCTAAAATGGACCATATCATGCACAAAACAAAAAGGATGAGAAAGATTTGAGCTTTATACCTCCAAATGATGCTCCAACCATAGAAAAGCTCAGATCCAAATCCTGGACTCCAACTCTATTCTCTTCCATGCTCCTTCTTCACTCCAAAAATCCCACAATAACACTTATAAACTCACAATGGTCGCACACAAGTTCAAGAACGAGGATTAGGGTTTAGGAGGGTTTATTGACTGAGGATGGTGGCCAAGAATGAGGCCATCTTATTCTTTGTATGGGGACACTCCTCTCAATTAGGGTTTTCTTCTGTGCCTAGTACGCCCAGCATACCCTCTGGTATGCCCAGCGTACTAGGTGGCCCAGCTTAAAAGTCATGTGCATGAGTACATTAAGTGTACACACATGTACAACAAGCGTACTCCGCTGTCATCATTTTCAACTAAAGGACTTATCTTGCCAAATCATCAAACAACCATCGCTTCCTCTATATAACCCCGATTCATATGAACCTCAAACCCACGGATAGGTGACGAGATGCCCTAAGCTCCTAGCAACTTGCAACAACCCCGAGACTCCCTCATGCCTGGTTTGCAGCCAACGAACCCTAATCATGGATGATCTAAAACATGATGTTACAATTCTCCCCCACTTGAATTAGATTTCGCCCTCGAAATCGCTCCTTATCAACATATAAATCGAACCGATAACCCGAAAAGCACCACCGAAAGGACTTCATATCATACAACAATCTCTTCCAAAGATACCTGATCCCAGAAATAACTCTCGACCCCAACGAAGGGCAAACCCATCTGCTGCTGTGGTACTCGATCTGACTGTTTCTGAACTTTAAAACTTAAGTGGTCTGTCTCCCTACCTGTCACACCCCGAAAATCAAAGGCGGAAACATTTCCGGGGTGGACTCCACGTTGTGTATCAAATCCAATGTACATAGTAATCACAGTAAACAACCATTACATTACATATATATGAAATTTTACATTTGTTTCAAAAGTAAAGTTATACAAGATATACATATGCATCATATTAACAAAAGTTGAGACGAGTCTTCTGAGCACTCCGTCTTCACCAAAAGATATCACTGGGTACCTGTCTAACTTGGACCTGAGAATACAAGTAGATTGAAAATCAGCATAAAGCTGGTGAGTTCATAAGCGGTTTTGTTTTATGAAAATGTATCGGTTTCCTTTAGTTTTCCGAAAAGGTTTGTTATCCAAGAAAATCCCATATTTTCTTATGTAAAGTTAGTTTAGTTATCATTTGTTACCAATTCGATTACGTATTGTATTTTACCCCAGGAAAATCCCATATTTTCCTAATTGTAAGACCAGTTGTATATCACAAAGTATAGTTTAATACACAAAACTATATATTGAAAATCTTGGGATCACTATCCCGAAAGAGATATAAGATAGTTCGACACATATGAAAATACAGATTTAAGATCATGGGACTACCATCCCGGACTAGACACGAGATAATTTGATATATATGGAAATATAGATTGAAAACCATGGGATCACTATCCCGGACAAGGTATAGATTTAGACCATGGGATTATCATCCCGTACTTGATATAGATCGAAATCATGGGATTTCTATCCCGAAATATATATAGATTGAAAACCATGGGATAACTATCCCGGACAAGATATAGGTGTAAACCATGGGACTACTATCCCGTAATAGTTATAGATTCAAAACCATGGGATTACATTCCCATATAAGATATAGTTAAAAATCATGGGGCAAACATCCCGAATTAGATATGAAATACCATAATATACACGAATTGTAGATAGAAAGTAGTTTGATAACCTTGAGACTAACATCCCGAACTAATTACAAGATAGTTTGATATACTAAGAAATATATTTGAAAACCATGGGATCACTATCCCGGACGAGATACAAAATAGTTTGATAAAACCATGGGATCACTATCCCGAACGAGAGATAGATTCTAAAACCCAAGCTGTGAATAAACTTATGTTAATACATGTTGTGAGTTGGGTAACCATGCTAATACGACAACGAGACCTCCTTGACGCTTGTCAGACGTCGAATGATATCCAGAAATTTGTCACCCAAGGCGTGCCCGCCTAACTGTAGCTAGCAGTTAAGGTGTGGGATTATCAGTCCCGAATAGATCTATTCACAAATTCCTCGCTCTCCCTCCAGGAGACTCTGGTTACACTTCCGGGGAGGATTTACTGATCATCCATAAAGGGTAGTGACTATCTCACAAACTAGTACTAAACTATTCACAGGGTTCTCATACGATATCAACATACAGAAGATTATGAAACGTAATACATCGAATATAGATACATACAATGAAACTATCTGACAATACATTCAAATGATACTGAGATAAACTGAATCAGACATAGTTTATCTAATAACTTTATATAGATATCAGTACATGATAAAACGAATAGTAAAGAACCCCACATTATTCCCATAATAATTTGATTAGTTTGGTTATTTTCTTAACTAAAATACATTTAGTTGTAATTGATAAATCATTCCTTATGCTTAGCATAATACATAAGGAGTAAAAGAGTTTATAAGTTTGTCAGATATTATTTGAAACATATCAATGTTATGATTTGAAAACAGTTATAGTTTGCTTGTATTCCCCCCTGAAAACATTGAAAAACACGGAAAAGGGCGTAGGGGTATGAACTCACCGGACGAGATATGTGACGGTTTGGATGGTAAGAGTTGATCCGGGGCTTGTAAACACACGAGGTTCCTAAGTATAATGTAAAGATACACATTTGTATCTAATTAGGACTTAGATTGATTATTTGATAGGGACAATTGTTTCTAGTCGCGAAAACATTCCGATACAAGTGTTTGGAGGGACCCGGGGGACATTTAGGGACACATATAGTTAGGATATTGAATTTGGACTTCAAAGGAACACTCCTTAGGGAGTTTACGGCCACAAGACCCTCTACCCATGAGTTTACGGCCGTAAACTCATGGTGGGGTGAGATATGGCACAAAATGGCTTGTAACACTTAAGAGCATTTTTCTAGGTTTGGATTTAAAGGCTTGGAATGGATTTAAATCATCAAAATGACATATTTATGGGAGTTTACGACCTAGCATAGGCTCCTGGCCGTAAACTCCTTAATACTCTTGAAAATGATGTTAAATGATGCTAAAACAAATCACATGTGATTGGAAAAATTGTTTCAAGGCTCTACATGCATTTTCTTGATGTTTTGAAGAGATTTTTGGAGTTTACGGCCTATGAGACCCCTCTCATGGCTGTAAACTCTCTTAGAGAGTATTTCCATGTGTTTTAAAGCCAAAACTTGTTTGTATGGACTTCTAAAATTCATTCCAAGGCTTTAGGGGTGTTATAGGGGCTTTTTGACACTTTAAAATGAATTTATACCATATTTTAAGGAGTTCACGGCCCAAGATTTTGCCTTGACCGTAAACTCACAATAACCCCTCAAAATTTATGTTTCAAGTGTCCAAATGCTAAAACCAATATTCTATAATTCATATCTAAGCCTTATTAGTGATTTGGAAGGGTTTAAGGTCAAGAAAACCTTATAAACATGTGTTTACGGCCCAAGCTTGTGCCTCGGCCATAAACTCCTTCAAATCCTTTAAACTCCATGATTAAAATGTTATAAGTCCAATTCATGAAGCCATTAAGCCATATTTAAAGTCCAAATGTGTTTAGGAAAGGTTTTAGGGCTTAAAAACCCATTAACTATGAGTTTATGGCCTAAGCTTAATCCATGGCCGTAAACTCACATTCAAGGCTTTAAATCATGATTAAATCCCTAATTTGGTAGCCAAATATGCTATAGATTAAGGTTAGGAAGGTACCTTAGGGATTTGAGGCCTTAAAATTGAGTTTTGGACTCTTAAACTTTGGATTTTAGGAGAGAGGTTAGAGAGAGAGTAGAGAGAGGAAGAAAAAGCTTCAAATGGGTGCTTAAACACGTTTATATAGGTCCTAAAACTTGGACACGGTGAAATTCTACCCGATACCGACATTAAACGAGGCTTTAGGTCGCACCCGATTAAGTTTCCGTCACCCGGCGGGGACGTTTCTAAAACTTATGAAATAAATATTTTGGGTTAATTTCATGAATTCCAAAGGGGTTTGGACACTCATTAAATTATAATAAACATATAAGTGTAAATAATTTAACCGAAAGTGAAAACGGAACGAATTTGGTAACGGCGAATTTTTCGGGTAGAACGGGTTTTGGCGATGGACAACTTCGGATTGTTACATTATCCCCCCGTTAGAGGGAATTTCGTCCCGAAATTCAAAGAATAAGGTATAGATCATGAATTTGGAATGGGACACGAATGGATTTGTTACCTTGGATCTTCACTTTCTCAAGTGGAATCAGGTCTCTACTGGGCGTTCTAGCGAATTCTCACTATCGGGACGTGTATTTGTTTCGTACCTTGACTCTCTCTCAATCTATGATATCAATCGGTTTTCTCATGGAAGTTCCAAACCTGGACGACTTCGGTTTCCTCGAAGGAATCACTAGGGTCTCATTGGGTAGATGTTTCTATGGATTCGAGACGTGATGTACTGGATAGATGTTACCAAGCTCTGAAGGCAGCCGAAATCTGAGATTGCAGAATCGATTTCTACGAAGATTTTGAAAGGTCTGATGTGGGACTAAACTAGACGTTCGAATGAAATTCCCGGGAATCCTTCGGGACAGAGATTTAGAAGAAAGAGCTGCTAACTTCCCGTTTCTTAATGATCACAGAAACGAGGGATGTTTGGTAATTCATATCGGGAAAAACTTTTGAGTTTTAGAGCATGGAATGATACGAAGGTTTGATGCTGAAGGTCACGAGAACCGGGTCGGGAAAAGATCTAGACGAGCGACCCTTTCAAAACTAAAGACAACAACATGAACAAGACTCGGTCATTTCATGTCAATCATAGCATCAAAGTATTTTCGCAAAAAGTTTCCCATTTAATCGAATGGAACAGAATGATTCTCCGGACTGAGAATATAATCTATAGGTACGAAGTTAGTGTTCTCTATCTCATTGGTTAGTCGTCTTGATGATACACATTTCGATTACAAACGAAGGATTGAGCTTAGAAAATGTTCGAATAGATAGATAACATTTCCCTTTTAGTACTAAAATCGAAAAGAGTTGTTGGTATAAGAATTATCAAAGAGAAGTATACCTGCGGCGACAGAGGGATCAGTGGTTGCAGCTGCTTTGGGGCAATTCCTTTTGAAGTGCCCTGCTTCGCCACCATTGTAGCAGGATGGACTGATTCCCGCTCCGGATGGTTGGTTCGTTGATTTGGTTGGTTTTCTGCAGGTTCGAGCAAGATGGCCCTTCTTGCCACAGTTATCACAGATCCTTTCGCGACATGGACCGGGAATGCGGTGATGGTAGCTGCACTTACCACACCAAGGAAGGGTACCAGTGTATCCACTGGCGGGAGTTTGGGCCGTGGAACCTACAGCTGAAACAGCAACAGGGGCAGTAGCAGCATGGACTGCTACTATTTTCTGTTTCTTAGAAGACCCTTGCGTACTCGGGGCCTTCCGCTTGTTCCAAGATTTCTTTTTGCTTCCGCCTCCACTTGTGTCTGGCCCAGGAGTGGTAGCTTCCTCATCAGAGTTGTCTTCGTGATCGATCAGGATCTGTGCAAGACATTTTGCACTGTCATAGGTGTCTGGCTTCGCAGCCAAGACAATCCCTTTTGTTGGCTGGGTCAACCCCCAGATGAATCTCTCGATCTTTTTACTCTCCGGGGTAACCATTCCCGGACAGAGTAATGCCAGGTCATCGAATCTTAAGGTATAAGCGGCTATGTTGGAACCCTTCATCTTAAGGTTCCAGAGTTCGTGTTCTAGCTTCTGAATTTCGCCCCGAGGGAAATACTCTGCAAGTAGAAGCTCCTTCATAGCTTCCCAACCCATGGCATTTACTACAGGTAAAGTTAAGGATTTGACTCGGCCGTTCCACCAAGTCATGGCTTTATCAAGGAAGGTGCAGGCGGCAAACTTTACTTTGTCAGACTCCGAACATGCACATATTTCGAAGATTGATTCGATTTTCTCGAACCATCGAGTTAGGGAAATAACACCTCCAGTGCCATCAAAGGTTGTGGGTTTCGCGTTCATGAAGTCTTTATAGGAACCCCCTCTTCGGTGTTCCTGGCTGTCTTCTGGGTTTTGGGACTGGGGACCACCTCCGGAGCCACCGGGATTCATTTGTGACATGGTTGCCACCATTGCGGCAGTCAGAACTGTCTGAAGTGATGCGAGATCAAATTAAGGAGAAGGTGGTGGCGGAGGAGGATTGTCGTTGTTCTTCGAGCTGGGTCTCTTTCTTGGATGCATCTTGATCTAAAAAGATCAGGAAAGAGAGGATCATAAGTCCTCTGAATTGAATCAAGAGATATGGAACAGGGGATATCTCATCAAGACAGATATAGCATTATACTAAGCGATAAAGCAGGAAAGAGTTATCAAGATAGAACATTTTATCACTAGAGGAATGGTCAAGTAACATCGCGTATACGAGGATTTTCTACGAAGGATTGGCTCGAGAAATACTCCCATAGTATTTCATGGTTCGCTACAGCGACGACTCGTTGTTTGAGATATTGGGTAAGTTTTAGGCATGCTGCGTACCACAGTCACTCCCAAGCACATGTTGGACGTGTCTCGAATGAATATAGTTGGCCAGGCTATATTGATCCTAGACACGACTACATAACTGCCCAGGTTTAACCGCAGTGTACAACACCCATTTACTTATGTTTTGTTCTACTTGTAGTTACGGATTTTGACGGTTCGGTATACTTGTATACTTTTGAAAATACTTATAGTTTTGAAGATACTTTTAATTCAGAGCACTGAGGCCCTTTAGTGTTTATAGTTTTATACCATGTAAGGTTTGGCATACTCCGTTCACTATAAACAAGGGCTCTGATACCAACCTGTCACACCCCGAAAATCAAAGGCGGAAACATTTTCGGGGTGGACTCCACGTTGTGTATCAAATCCAATGTACATAGTAATCACAGTAAACAACCATTACATTACATATATATGAAAGTTTACATTTGTTTCAAAAGTAAAGTTATACAAGATATACATATGCATCATATTAACAAAAGTTGAGACGAGTCTTCTGAGCACTCCGTCTTCACCAAAAGATATCGCTGGGTACCTATCTAACTTGGACCTGAGAATACAAGCAGTTTGAAAATCAGCATAAAGCTGGTGAGTTCATAAGCGATTTTGTTTTATGAAAATGTATCGGTTTCCTTTAGTTTTCCGAAAAGGTTTGTTATCCAAGAAAATCCCATATTTTCTTATGTAAAGTTAGTTTAGTTATCATTTGTTACCAATTCGATTACGTGTTGTATTTTACCCTAGGAAAATCCCATCTCCCCAATTCCTTCCCATTACGAAAATCCCTACTCAACCTGGAATATAACAATTCCCAACTAACACGGAGACCCCCATTTCCCCCCACCCCCCCCCCCCCCCGGTTCGGCAACCAGGCTCCCGAATACTTAAACGGTAAGGCTACGGAAGCCTAAGAACTCCTCTGCGTGATACTCTGACAAATGAATACTACATCCCTCGGCAGAACAGTATTCACTCTTATTGATTGCCAAGTGCTACAGTCTCCCCCATAGTCTTGCAATACTCTCTCACTAACTATTGAATACCACGGCTCCCTGCAGTATCACAACCCTCTCCCACTACTCCGTGAATACTACGGCTCCCCGTAGCATCAAAACACAGACTCTTTCTAATTAGTGAGTACTACGGCTCCCCGTAGTATCACGAGACTCTCTTTCGCTGACTCATGGATGCAACGGCTCCCTATAGTCTTACAATACTCTCTCGCTCGCTAACTCACCATGGGCTCACTCCACAGTTTCTGTTGATAATCCCAAGCAAATACTTCCACCCGAATCCACTTGCTTTCTTATCACCCCATAACCTCATCGTCATACATCACTACACTAAGTTCACCAACTCATGGTCCGCAGCTCAACATAGATAGGTGCTTACACCCACCCAGCTTATGCACCACCACTCCTGATATAAGTCCATGAAGGCAAGGCACTTGACTCATCACAAATACACCCTTAGACATTCTCATTTTGCTGACTAGTTAACTGATGGGTTCCCACGGGAACAAAATCACTCGGTGCGCTACTCGCCATATCACAACTTGAGTCCTATGGTGACCAAAATTTAGACATCATACTCGGGTACCTCGCTACACCATCAACGTGTCTCATGCGGACTTGCCTTTACCACTGATCCTTCACTTACACATCTCGAAACCTTGAAATACTCCCATCTCCCAAATTGAAGCATGGAGGAATCATCAACGACAAAATGATGAAATTTCGAAGCTCCACTGATCCTTCACTTACACTCTACCTCATCCACCAATAACCCAGGTCTCAAGTGTCTGCACCGCAGATCTCCATAACCAGTTCCCAAACCGCACTTGAACGAATCGTTGATCTCCCCAATTCACTACCCAGTTCTCCCCCACTCAAGGTTCGAACCGTCACTAGTGGGCATACTAACAATTTATTCCATAGACTGTTCCACTAGGTATATCACACTTGACTCATAGAACATACCACGTAAACAATCAATGATCTTCCCGATTGAAACCAAGCAACTCCAAATATCTCAAAACTCAGACAAAAACCTCAAAATCCTCCCAAATCGACTGCCTCGAGTCACCTCAAAATCTCAGACTGATATTCTGCCGGACACCTCAACTATTCCAAAAATCCTGACCCTTAGTCCGGAAATAATGCACTATCACGCACCACGTCTCTGACTCCTCGACCCGCGTCCCAATACAAGAATCATCATCAAAGCACGGAACCTCATTCTCACAACTAATACACAACACAACAATGAGGGCCACCGCCCTGATATATTCCTCTTAACCACCTGAAACTGTTGCTAAAAAGCATGCGACACTCATAAAGGCACCTTCCTTGGTCTCTTCCATCTCAGCCTTCACTGATGACTCCTTGGTACCAGAAATACCTCACAACAGACAAACTACCCACATACTCTGATGAAAATGTCACCACCAATGCTACTCCACAGGGTTTTTCCTTTAGTTTTCCGAAAAGGTTTGTTATCCAATAAAATCCCATATTTTCTTATGTAAAGTTAGTTTAGTTATCATTTGTTACCAATTCGATTACGTGTTGTATTTTACCCCAGGAAAATCCCATATTTTCTTAATTGTAAGACCAGTTGTATATCACAAAGTATAGTTTAATACACAAAACTATATATTGAAAATCTTGGGATCACTATCCCGAAAGAGATATAAGATAGTTCGACACATATGAAAATACAGATTTAAGATCATGGGACCACCATCCCGGACTAGACAGGAGATAATTTGATATATATGGAAATATAGACTGAAAACCATGGGATCACTATCCCGGACAAGATATAGATTTAGACCATGGGATTATCATCCCGTACTTGATATAGATCGAAATCATGGGATTTCTATCCCGAAATATATATAGATTGAAAACCACGGGATCACTATCCCGGACAAGATATAGGTTTAAACAATGGAGCTACTATCCCGTAATAGTTATAGATTCAAAACCATGGGATTACTATCCCGTATAAGATATAGTTAAAAATCATGGGGCAAACATCCCGAATTAGATATGAAATACCATAATATACACGAATTGTAGATAGAAAGTAGTTTGATAACCTTGAGACTAACATCCCGAACTAATTACAAGATAGTTTGATATACTAAGAAATATATTTGAAAACCATGGGATCACTATCCCGGACTAGATACAAAATAGTTTGATAAAACCATGGGATCACTATCCCGAACGAGATATAGATTCTAAAACCCAAGCTGTGAATAAACTTATGTTAATACATGTTGTGAGTCGGGTAACCATGCTAATACGACAACGAGACCTCCTTGACGCTTGTCAGACGTCGAATGATATCCAGAAATTTGTCACCCAAGGCGTGCCCGCCTAACTGTAGCTAGCAGTTAAGGTGTGGGATTGTCAGTCCCGAATAGATCTATTCACAAATTCCTCACTCTCCCTCCAAGAGACTCTGGTTACACTTCCGGGGAGGATTTACTGATCATCCATAAAGGGTAGTGACTATCTCACAAACTAGTACTAAACTATTCACAGGGTTCTCATACGATATCAACATACAGAAGATTATGAAACGTAATACATCGAATATAGATACATACAATGAAACTATCTGACAATACATTCAAATGATACGGAGATAAACTGAATCAGACATAGTTTATCTAATAACTTTATATAGATATCAGTACATGATAAAACGAATAGTAAAGAACCCCTCATTATTCCCATAATAATTTGATTAGTTTGGTTATTTTCTTAACTAAAATACATTTAGTTGTAATTGATAAATCATTCCTTATGCTCAGCATAATACATAAGGAGTAAAAGAGTTTATAAGTTTGTCAGATATTATTTGAAACATATCAATGTTATGATTTGAAAACAGATATAGTTTGCTTGTATTCCCCCCTGAAAACATTGAAAAACACGGAAAAGGGCGTAGGGGTATGCACTCCCCGGACGAGATATGTGACGGTTTGGATGGTAAGAGTTGATCCGGGGCTTGTAAACACACGAGGTTCCTAAGTATAATGTAAAGATACACATTTGTATCTAATTAGGACTTAGATTGATTATTTGATAGGGACAATTGTTTCTAGTCGCGAAAACACTCCGATACAACTGTTTGGAGGGACCCGGGGGACATTTAGGGACACATATAGTTAGGATATTGAATTTGGACTTCAAAGGAACACTCCTTAGGGAGTTTACGGCCACAAGACCCTCTACCCATGAGTTTACGGCCATAAACTCATGGTGGGGTGAGATATGGCACAAAATGGCTTGTAACACTTAAGGACATTTTTCTAGGTTTGGATTTAAAGGCTTGGAATGGATTTAAATCATCAAAATGACATATTTATGGGCGTTTATGGCCTAGCATAGGCTCCTGGCCGTAAACTCCTTAATACTCTTGAAAATGGTGTTAAATGATGCTAAAACAAATCACATGTGATTGGAAAAATTGTTTCAAGGCTCTACATGCATTTTCTTGATGTTTTGAGGAGATTTTTTGAGTTTACGGCCTATGAGACCCCTCTCATGGCCGTAAACTCTCTTAGAGAGTATTTCCATGTGTTTTAAAGCCAAAAACTTGTTTGTATGGACTTCTAAAATTCATTCCAAGGCTTTAGGGGTGTTATACGGGCTTTTTGACACTTTAAAATGAATTTATACCATATTTTAAGGAGTTTACGGCCCAAGCTTTTGCCTTGGCCGTAAACTCACAATAACCCCTCAAAATTTATGTTTCAAGTGTCCAAATGCTAAAACCAATATTCTATAATTCATATCTAAGCCTTATTAGTGATTTGGAAGGGTTTAAGGTCAAGAAAACCCTATAAACATGAGTTTACGGCCCAAGCTTGTGCCTTGGTCGTAAACTCCTTCAAATCCATTAAAATCCATGATTAAAATGTTATAAGTCCAATTCATGAAGCCATTAAGCCATATTTAAAGTCCAAATGTGTTTAGGAAAGGTTTTAGGGCTTAAAAACCCCTTAACTATGAGTTTACGGCCTAAGCTTAATCCATGGCCGTAAACTCACATTCAAGGCTTTAAATCATGATTAAATCCCTAATTTGGTAGCCAAATATGCTATAGATTAAGGTTAGAAAGGTACCTTAGGGATTTGAGGCCTTAAAATTGAGTTTTGGACTCTTAAACTTTGGATTTTAGGAGAGAGGTTAGAGAGAGAGTAGAGAGAGGAAGAAAAAGCTTCAAATGGGTGCTTAAACACGTTTATATAGGTCCTAAAACTTGGACACGGTGGAATTCTACCCGATACCGGCATTAAACGAGGATTTAGGTCGCACCCGATTAAGTTTCCGTCACCCGGCGGGGACGTTTCTAAAACTTATGAAATAAATATTTTGGCTTAATTTCATGAATTCCAAAGGGGTTTGGGCACTCATTAAATTATAATAAACATATAAGTTTAAATAATTTAACCCAAAATGAAAACGGAACGAATTTGGTAACGGCGAATTTTTCGGGTAGAACGGGTTTTGGCGATGGACAACTTCGGGTTGTTACACTGCCAGACTACCCTCGCAAAATATCATGCTAATATCCCATCGATTAATAGAATCTAAGAAGACTCTACCAACTCTGATTCTCTAATCGATCCCGGTCGAACTCAAGAGGAACGGAAAGGTCATGATATTTGCATACTTAGCTATATTTTTAGTATAGATTTATATTATTTATTAGCTAACTATTTACATTTTATGGACAAAAGGTACTTAATAATGTTCAAATTGTATTTTTAGTCTATAAGGGAAGCTCGAAAGCAAAAGGAAGCAGGAGTTACAGTCGGAAGCTCGGGAATGGAAGAAAGAAGAAAGATGCCTAATTCTGAAGCTACTCGGCGAGTAGGGACGACTACTCGACGAGTACATATGAAGGTTCGCGAAGATATGCTTGAAGTCCTCGCCGCATATGGATTCAACGAATTAACTTGACGAGTCGGTAGGCTACTCGACGAGTAGCCCCTGTTTTCAGATACCTACAAATAGCAGCCAAAAATCCGAATGAGGTCTCTTTCTGGCTTTTGGAGAACTTACTTGGCGACTAAGGAACTTGCTGAAGATCAAAAGGACATGTGAAGAACCCTAATCCTTTAATCTTAAAAGGAATAAGTCAATCTAATTAGTTTTTCTATCTTACTTTTGCATAAAATGATGTTAAGGTTTCTTAGTTTCGTTTTTAGGTCTTTACATACTGAAATCATGAACTAAATTAGTTAGTTTATATTTAAGGAAAACGAATTTTCTCCTATGGTTTGATACACTCTTTTTATTATTTGTTAATTGGTGATTTTGTTAAATTAAGCTTGTTAAAGACCGTTATGCATTAACCATAACTATTTTATGTTAATTGCTAAGTAATTAAGGTGCATGAACATCTCTTGATTGCTTATCTCATATAATTCTATGTGAACACATTGTTATATGCCTAGGAATAATCAATATGAAACTAGGATTAACTAGAGAATGTGTAAATTAATGTGTGAGCTTGATTTATACACCATCAACAAGAGGTTAACTGAATCACCACTTCAGTTAGCTAATTACAAGTCTTATTTAATCCGAATAATTGAACTAGGAGGTTTATTAGGTTAATCACTTGATCACTGCTTAAATTAATCTATTTTATAAGGATTGGTAATAACGAATGTGAACCTAATCACCATAATCGGTAACCAGTAACAATTAATCTATTACATTTACATAAAAATGAACCATAGGAATAAATGAGTTGAACCTAAACAAAAACCCTTTTGATCATTGAATTTAGTTGTTTTTACGTGTTATCAGCTATTAGTTGAGTAGTTAAGTTTTAGTTAAAGTTTCTAGTCTTGTAAAACTAGAGAAAACCCTATTTTCATTACTTCTCTTTTAGATAATATTAGTTATTAATTTTCCATTCCCTGAGTTCGATAGCCTACTTATTTAGCCATACCACAATTGACAGGTCTACTGCCTTCGTGTGTTAATTTTATAATTAAAAGTGGGTTTAAAACTAGTTGAGTTTACATACATCAGGTCATAACCCACTAAGGACCCACCGCCTAAACAACTATCAGAACTTATCGGAAACAATAAATCCCAAAAATCTGACCTCAAAAACAAGAAAAGACCATGCTCACTTGGAAGTATCCTCTGACATCTATAGACATAAACCCCAACCTCCTCTCAAATTTCCCCTTAAATACTAAGCACCAGGTCAGCTCCCGACCCAATATATAAACCTCCAAAGGTTACCCATTGCAAACTAAAACGTCTCACCGACTTCATTCTCACGATAACTATCTCGTCTCATCCTGACACACAAGTCACGAAGTTTGTTTTACCCTAAGCAAATGCTACAACTCATCTGAAATCATCTCACTTCCGAACACTATCATCTACCACCCACTGGTTCCATTTATCTTGCGAGTATTCTCATACCAACGAAACTGACCCACTCCGGTCTAAAAAATCAGATGAAGATCAATACCCTTCAAAATGAAACTCATCTACAAATCTGAAACCTCATTTCGCCTACTCAACACACGAACAAATCCAGACTCAAGCAGTCAATTCCAATCTAGTACTGAACTCATGACCCAAGATTCACGAGTCTAAGCACATACCATCTCCCCAATTCCTTCCCATTACGAAAATCCCTACTCAACCTGGAATATAACAATTCCCAACTAACACGGAGACCCCCGTCTCCCCCCACCCCCCCCCCCCCCCCCCCGGTTCGGCAACCAGGCACCCGAATACTTAAACGGTAAGGCTACGGAAGCCTAAGAACTCCTCTGCGTGATACTCTGACAAATGAATACTACATCCCTCAGCAGAACAATATTCACTCTTATTGATTGCCGAGTGCTACAGTCTCCCCCATAGTCTTGCAATACTCTCTCACTGACTATTGAATACCACGGCTCCCTGCAGTATCACAACCCTCTCCCGCTACTCAGTGAATACTACGGCTCCCCGTAGCATCACAACACAGACTCTTTCTAATTAGTGAGTACTACGGCTCCCCGTAGTATCACGAGACTCTCTTTCGCTGACTCATGGATGCAACGGCTCCCTATAGTCTTACAATACTCTCTCGTTCGCTAACTCACCATGGGCTCACTCCACAGTTTCTCCTGATAATCCCAAGGCAATACTTCCACCCGAATCCACTTGCTTTCTTATCACCCCATAACCTCATCGTCATACATCACTACACTAAGTTCACCAACTCATGGTCCACAGCTCAACATAGATAGGTGCTTACACCCACCCAGCTTATGCACCACCACTCCTGATATAAGTCCATGAAGGCAAGGCACTTGACTCATCACAAATACACCCTTAGACATTCTCATTTTGCTGACTAGTTAACTGATGGGTTCCCACGGGAACAAAATCACTCGGTGCGCTACTCGCCATATCACAACTTGAGTCCTATGGTGACCAAAATTTAGACATCATACTCGGGTACCTCGCTACACCATCAACGTGTCTCATGCGGACTTGCCTTTACCACTGATCCTTCACTTACACATCTCGAAACCTTGAAATACTCCCATCTCCCAAATTGAAGCATGGAGGAATCATCAACGACAGAATGATGAAATTCCGAAGCTCCACTGATCCTTCACTTACACTCTACCTCATCCACTAATAACCTAGGTCTCAAGTGTCCGCACCGCAGATCTCCATAACCAGTTCCCAAACCGCACTTGAACGAATCGTTGATCTCCCCAATTCACTACCCAGTTCTCCCCCACTCAAGGTTCGAACCGTCACTAGTGGGCATACCAACAATTTATTCCATAGACTGTTCCACTAGGTACATCACACTTGACTCATAGAACATACCACGTAAACAATCAATGATCTTCCCGATTGAAACCAAGCAACTCCAAATATCTCAAAACTCAGACAAAAACCTCAAAATCCTCCCAAATCGACTGCCTCGAGTCACCTCAAAATCTCAGACTGATATTCTGCCGGACACCTCAACTATTCCAAAAATCCTGACCCTTAGTCCGGAAATAATGCACTATCACGCACCACGTCTCTGACTCCTCGACCCGCGTCCCAATACAAGAATCATCATCAAAGCACGGAACCTCATTCTCACAACTAATACACAACACAACAATGAGGGCCACCGCCCTGATATATTCCTCTTAACCACCTGAAACTGTTGCTAAAAAGCATGCGACACTCATAAAGGCACCTTCCTTGGTCTCTTCCATCTCAGCCTTCACTGATGACTCCTTGGTACCAGAAATACCTCACAACAGACAAACTACCCACATACTCTGATGAAAATGTCACCACCAATGCTACTCCACAGGGTTTTTCCTTTAGTTTTCCGAAAAGGTTTGTTATCCAATAAAATCCCATATTTTCTTATGTAAAGTTAGTTTAGTTATCATTTGTTACCAATTCGATTACGTGTTGTATTTTACCCCAGGAAAATCCCATATTTTCCTAATTGTAAGACCAGTTGTATATCACAAAGTATAGTTTAATACACAAAACTATATATTGAAAATCTTGGGATCACTATCCCGAAAGAGATATAAGATAGTTCGACACATATGAAAATACAGATTTAAGATCATGGGACCACCATCCCGGACTAGACAGGAGATAATTTGATATATATGGAAATATAGACTGAAAACCATGGGATCACTATCCCGGACAAGATATAGATTTAGACCATGGGATTATCATCCCGTACTTGATATAGATCGAAATCATGGGATTTCTATCCGGAAATATATATAGATTGAAAACCACGGGATCACTATCCCGGACAAGATATAGGTTTAAACAATGGAGCTACTATCCCGTAATAGTTATAGATTCAAAACCATGGGATTACTATCCCGTATAAGATATAGTTAAAAATCATGGGGCAAACATCCCGAATTAGATATGAAATACCATAATATACACGAATTGTAGATAGAAAGTAGTTTGATAACCTTGAGACTAACATCCCGAACTAATTACAAGATAGTTTGATATACTAAGAAATATATTTGAAAACCATGGGATCACTATCCCGGACTAGATACAAAATAGTTTGATAAAACCATGGGATCACTATCCCGAACGAGATATAGATTCTAAAGCCCAAGCTGTGAATAAACTTATATTAATACATGTTGTGAGTCGGGTAACCATGTTAATACGACAACGAGACCTCCTTGACGCTTGTCAGACGTCGAATGATATCCAGAAATTTGTCACCCCAGGCGTGCCCGCCTAACTGTAGCTAGCAGTTAAGGTGTGGGATTGTCAGTCCCGAATAGATCTATTCACAAATTCGTCGCTCTCCCTCCAGGAGACTCTGGTTACACTTCCGGGGAGGATTTACTGATCATCCATAAAGGGTAGTGACTATCTCACAAACTAGTACTAAACTATTCACAGGGTTCTCATACGATATCAACATACAGAAGATTATGAAACGTAATACACCGAATATAGATACATACAATGAAACTATCTGACAATACATTCAAATGATACGGAGATAAACTAAATCAGACATAGTTTATCTAATAACTTTATATAGATATCAGTACATGATAAAACGAATAGTAAAGAACCCCAAATTATTCCCATAATAATTTGATTAGTTTGGTTATTTTCTTATCTAAAATACATTTAGTTGTAATTGATAAATCATTCCTTCTGCTCCGCATAATACAAAAGGAGTAAAAGAGTTTATAAGTTTGTTAGATACTATTTGAAACATATCAATGTTATGATTTGAAAACAGTTATAGTTTTCTTGTATTCCCCCCCTGAAAACATTGAAAAACACGGAAAATGGCATAGGGGTATGGACTCACCGGACGAGATATGTGACGGTTTGGATGCTAAGAGTTGATCCGGGGCTTGTAAACACACGAGGTTCCTAAGTATAATGTAAAGATACACATTTGTATCTAATTAGGACTTAGATTGATTATTTGATAGGGACAATTGTTTCTAGTCGCGAAAACACTCCGATACAAGTGTTTGGAGGGACCCGGGGGACATTTAGGGACACATATAGTTAGGATATTGAATTTGGACTTCAAAGGAACACTCCTTAGGGAGTTTACGGCCACAAGACCCTCTACCCATGAGTTTACGGCCATAAACTCATGGTGGGGTGAGATATGGCACAAAATGGCTTGTAACACTTAAGGACATTTTTCTAGGTTTGGATTTAAAGGCTTGGAATGGATTTAAATCATCAAAATGACATATTTATGGGATTTTATGGCCTAGCATAGGCTCCTGGCCGTAAACTCCTTAATACTCTTGAAAATGGTGTTAAATGATGCTAAAACAAATCACATGTGATTGGAAAAATTGTTTCAAGGCTCTACATGCATTTTCTTGATGTTTTGAAGAGATTTTTGGAGTTTACGGCCTATGAGACCCCTCTCATGGCCGTAAACTCTCTTAGAGAGTATTTCCATGTGTTTTAAAGCCAAAAACTTGTTTGTATGGACTTCTAAAATTCATTCCAAGGCTTTAGGGGTGTTATAGGGGCTTTTTGACACTTTAAAATGAATTTATACCATATTTTAAGGAGTTTACGGCCCAAGCTTTTGCCTTGACCGTAAACTCACAATAACCCCTCAAAATTTATGTTTCAAGTGTCCAAATGCTAAAACCAATATTCTATAATTCATATCTAAGCCTTATTAGTGATTTGGAAGGGTTTAAGGTCAAGAAAACCCTATAAACATGAGTTTACGGCCCAAGCTTGTGCCTTGGTCGTAAACTCCTTCAAATCCATTAAACTCCATGATTAAAATGTTATAAGTCCAATTCATGAAGCCATTAAGCCATATTTAAAGTCCAAATGTGTTTAGGAAAGGTTTTAGGGCTTAAAAACCCCTTAACTATGAGTTTACGGCCTAAGCTTAATCCATGGCCGTAAACTCACATTCAAGGCTTTAAATCATGATTAAATCCCTAATTTGGTAGCCAAATATGCTATAGATTAAGGTTAGAAAGGTACCTTAGGGATTTGAGGCCTTAAAATTGAGTTTTGGACTCTTAAACTTTGGATTTTAGGAGAGAGGTTAGAGAGAGAGTAGAGAGAGGAAGAAAAAGCTTCAAATGGGTGCTTAAACACGTTTATATAGGTCCTAAAACTTGGACACGGTGGAATTCTACCCGATACCGGCATTAAACGAGGCTTTAGGTCGCACCCGATTAAGTTTCCGTCACCCGGCGGGGACGTTTCTAAAACTTATGAAATAAATATTTTGGGTTAATTTTATGAATTCCAAAGGGGTTTGGACACTCATTAAATTATAATAAACATATAATTTTAAATAATTTAACCCAAAATGAAAACGGAACGAATTTGGTAACGGCGAATTTTTCGGGTAGAACGGGTTTTGGCGATGGACAACTTCGGGTTGTTACACTGCCAGACTACCCTCTCAAAATATCATGCTAATATCCCATCGATTAATAGAATCGAAGAACACTCTACCAACTCTGATTCTCTAATCGATCCCATTAAGACTTGCTCGACATGGCCCTCTGGCATCACACTCTATCACCTGATCTCAGACTAGTCAACCACCATGGGACAACTGGTAAAACTAGAAGCACCAACCATCACAAATCATGGACTTGAACCATGGGATCACCTCTTGGTCTACTACGAATCAGGGTACCCGAACCATGTTATTTCCTTTCACTCTTCCACAAATCATGGTACTCGAACCATGTTATCTCTCTTCTCAATATGCTACTTAGAACCTCTAGAATTCTCCCTGTTTCGAGTATGGGTCGTCTGCTTTCATTAGTACGGGCCCATACTACCTTCCACATCTACTTATACTTTCCACACAGATCGTCCCAGATTTCCTAAGTAGTTGCTCAACTTTCCCGATCACCAATCCCGCTACACACGTTCGCCCTATAGCGAATACTCTCCTCTATTAGCGTACTCATTTGACTCAGTCACTTTCCTAGGCTCTTCCTAGGTTCTCACACTTCTCCGCAATCAGTTGCTGAAGAATTTCTCATGATGCCAACCACCTACCTCCTGAATATCATCTAATTCACTTAGTAGTTGACTCCCATCATCAATAATTCCACAAAGAACGAAGCAAGCAACATTCAGGCATCGAATAACCTCCACCAGGACATAAAACCACTCAAGATTACAACTTTATTTTCTCTACTCACTCTCAGGAGGTGTCACTGAACTCTAGTAACCCTATTCCACATGGGTATCTAACTACTCTCTCAATAGGCTCCTCCACTATTCATCTAGGTATCTGTGACATCCCTAAAATCACGGCCAGAAAGGACCAGTTTTGTTTATACTTTGTTTAAAAATCAGAGTATTTTTTTTAAATAAAAGAGTTGCGGAATTTTCCAAAAACAATTTATTATAATGATTTATCAAAAGCATTTCCATAGAAATGTATTTCATTAAAATACTTGGGATGTCATATTTGATACGGATCAATCGCATAAACAATACAATATAACCCTTACTACACTATTTCATATCTACAGGCCTATATCCGTAATCCCTCATCCAAAACATCACATCTATGCTCGAGCGCCACTACCTGTAATACATGACTTTGAGTGGGTCAGGCTTGGGAGCCTGGTGAGCACATAGGGTTTTCAACCCACAATAAATAAGTTTATTAATTTCATCAATCAACAATAACCCGATTACCCGTTCCCGGTATCCTCACTTTACGTACCTAAACACTTATCATAAAGGACCTAGCCTAAGGATCATCATTGGGATGGACACTACAGCTGTGGAGATTCCTCAGTAGTAAATGTCCTTAAAGCAACCATGTGGGGGATGGAGTACACCGGTGAACACATCGTTACAAACACCTACAGGTTGCGAGCCAGCTAGTGTTCCACCGGAATGTCTAGAAGGGTCCGTGGTCGTCATCCATACTCCACTAGATGACAGAATCAGCAACATCAATATCGAGGCCTCTCATCATTTTATCACACATCACCTATGACATCTACCCATGTTTTACCCCAACATTTTTGTAGATATAAAATACATATACAGTTTAAATCATTGAAAACATGTATAAAAACGTTCATCCATCATAGACAGCAAGTATTCAGATAATATGCACACATAGAACGTATTTTATATAAAATACTTCATATCTATGTGTAAACTGATAGTAACTATGCACTCACCTGAGTAAGTGGTGACTCGGTGCTTGGACAACACTTCGTTACTCTCAACACAATTTTCCTTCGGCAAAACCTAGTATCATTACCACTAGGGTATAGTCTAATATTCACCAAGACTAATTAATAGTATAGGTATTATTAATATTATATAAGCATTAAACGATACTTATATAACCCATAATAATATCCCAAGTACTTATTATAAGGTCCTAATAACATTACTATATTAAAACATAAGCTAAACTAAAGATAGGTTAGGCGTAGCTCACTTACAGCAGGTTTTTCTCAAAACCGGGCTTCACTGGAGCAACATTTCCGAGCCGAAAGGCTCTTTTCTCAGGACTCCGGGAGCGTCAGAGCTTCCTTCGGATGCTAGGGGGTTTACTTAGACTTTAGGGGGGCTTAGGGAGCTTAGAGAGAGAAAGAAGGTTTGAGAGGTGTGAAGAAGTGGCAAGACCAGACACCTCTATTTATAGTGAAATTTCTGATGGACTCGCCGAGTTTTGGCCAAAATCTCACCGAGTTGGTTCATGTGGGAGCCTTCTGGTGGTGCCACGTGTCCAATTCTGGTGGTGCCACGTCACCCAATATCGCGTATTAACCTCCTGATTTAGAAAAATCATAACTCTCACCTACGAGCTCCGTTTTAGACGTTATTTATTCCCACATGTAGGTAAAATCAAGGTCTATAATTTTCATTTAGACTCCATAGGTTAATTCTCGACCGATCTTAAATTTCATATTAGGAGGATATTAGACTGCTAATGACCGCGAATAATTCGTAACTCCTTCATACGGACTCCGTTTTCGTCTATATTTTTACCGTTGATTTCCTATTAATGAGATCATCAACTCTCATTTAGGTCGCGTAAGCCAAAAACCGCATGAACTAAAATTCGAGTTTCGGGCTGTACACTACTAAGCCGAAACTTTGAAAAATCATAACTTCCTCATACGAAGTCAGATTTAGGCGTTCTTTTTATGGATTTTCTCGGTTTAACATACTCTAAGATTTTGGTTTAGATCACTAAGTCTAAAAGGTGTTCTATCAGAAATTCACTTTTTACACTTCCTGGAGCCGTGCCGGTTTCGTCGCAAAACTTCGACGGGTCATAACTTCTTCGTTATAACTTGGATTTCTGTGTTCTTTATCACACTTTAATTTTTATGCTCATTTTATCCTTTATTTATTATACATTTATAAATAAGTAATAAGCACATAAATACACATAATTCACAAAATACTCAAATATTTCATATTTATTACCTCAAAAAGAGTTACAATAGATGAACTAGACTATTGCATTGTCTAAAATGCTTAGCCCTGAAACCCGGGCGTTACAATTCTCTCCCACTTTGGATGATTCCGTCCTGGAATCATGCATCAGCAAACAGATGTGGATAGCGACTCATCATGTCACTCTCTGTTTCCCAAGTGAGATTCAGCCCATTTGAATGTTTCCATCGGACTAGCACAAAGTCTACCATCTTGCATCGTAACTTCTTAGTCTTACGGTCAACAATTGCCTCAGGCTGTTCGATTAGCCTCTTATTCTCATCCATTCTTAACTCCGAGATTGGAATTATATCGGGAACTTCTCCTGTGAATTTCCTCAAAAAACACACATGGAAAATGTTGTGAACACCGTCTATTTCTTCAGGTAATTCCAGCTTGTAAGCTTGGTTGGTAGTCTTCTGAAGAACTTTAAACAGTCCAATAAACCTTGGACTCAGCTTTCCTCGTTTCCCGAATCGCATAAGTCCCTTCCACGGCGAGACTTTAAACAAAACCGAATCCCCAACTTCGAAAGTCATTGGTCGTCTTTTCTTGTCAGCATAGCTCTTCTGACGATCCTGAGCTGCTAACATTCTTTCACTTATCACCTTTAACTTTTCAGCAGTCTCATGGACTATCTCGGGGCCCATAAACTGCTTTTCTCCAGCTTCAAGCCAATAAGACAGCGTAGGACACTTTTATCCGTAAAACGCTTGATAGGGTGCCATCTTGATGCTCGAGTGGAAACTGTTGTTGTAGGAAAATTCTACCAGAGGTAAGTGCTCATCCCAGTTCCCCTGGAACTCGAGGGTACATGCTCTCAACATATCTTCCATTGTCTGAATCGTTCTTTTGCTCTGACCATCAGTCTGCGGATGGTAAGTTGTACTCAAACACAACTTCGTACCAAACTCCTCCTATAGACTTCTCCAGAACCTTGACGTGAAACGACTATCACGATCTGACACAATTGTTAGAGGAACACCGTGAAGTCTTACAATTTCTTTCACATAAGCATTTGCGTGCTTATCCATAGACCACTTCTCGTTGGCTACTATGAAGTGTGCACTGTTGGTGAAACGATCCACGACCACCTAAATCATGTTGTGTCCTTTCTTCGTCCTGGACAGTTTAGTCACAAAATCCATGGTGATGTCTTCCCATTTACCCATGGTACAGGTAAAGGTTCTAAAGTCCCATATGGTTTCTGATGCTTTGCCTTAACACTCGCACAGGTCACACACTCGGCCACAGACTTTGCAACATCGAGCTTCATCGTCGGCCACCAGTAGTAGGGTTTTAGGTCCCTATACATTTTATGCTACCGGGATGAATCGAGTACATGGTCTTGTGAGCCTCTTCCATTATAAGATCTCTTATTCCTCCCGTTTTAGGTAGCCAAATTCGATCTTGGAATACCTTTAGTCCTTGACTGTTTGTACTGAAGACTAACGTTTTGCCCAAATGTTCTTCCTTTCGGTTATTCTCTGAAGCTTCTTCTTGATCTTTCCTGATACTTTCCACAATCATCGAGACAACTTCTATTCTCAACGCTCTTGGCCTTTTCCTTTCAAGATTGACTTTCCGACTGAGAGCATCAGCCACAACAGTTTCTTTACCTTGGTGGTAAAGTATCTCACAATTGTAGTCCTTGAGTAGTTGTAGCCAGTGTTGTTGCCTCATGTTCAAATCCTTCTGATTAAAGAGATACTGGAGACTCTTATGATCAGTGAACAACTTGCACTTCGTGTCGTAGAGGTAATGCCTCCATATCTTTAAAGCAAATACTACCGCCGCCAACTCCAAATTGTGAGTGGGGTAGTTCTTTTCATGCTCTTTCAATTGTCGAGATGCGTATGCTATCAACTTTTCTCCTTGGGTCAGAACACAACCCAACCCGACTCTAGATGCATCACTATAGACTGCGAAGTCTTCAACTATATCGAGTAGAGAAAGAATTGGTGCTTCACATAACTTCTTCTTTAACTTATCGAATGCTTCTTCATGTTTCTCCCTCCACGTATAAGTAGCTCCTTTGTGGGTCAAAGTTGTTAATGGAGCAGCTTCGAAGAAAAGCCTTGGATAAATCGTCAGTAATATCCGGCTAATCCCAGAAAGCTTCGAATCTCTGTGGGAGTTTTTGGTTGTTCCCACTTCATTACAGCTTCGATCTTTGCGGGGTCAACCAATATCCCTTCTTGTTTAACCACATGACCCAAGAACTGGACTTTTCATATCCAAAAGTTGCATTTAGAGAACTTAGCATAAAGCTTCTCCTTCTTCAGTACTTCTTAGACTTCTTGCCGGTGTCTACCATGCTCCTCCTGACTTCTTGAGTAAATCAGGATATCATCGATGAATACTATCATAGATTTATCGAGGCATGGATTGCAAACCTGTTCATCAAATCCATGAATGTTGTAGGAGCATTGGTTAGTCCAAATGACATAACTAAGAACTCGTAGTGTCCATATCTAGTTCTGAATCCAGTCTTCTTAATATCCTGCTCTCTCACCTTCAGCTGATGATATTCCGAACTAAGATCGATCTTGGAAAAGTAGCTCAAACCTTGCAGCTGATCGAATAGGTCATCAATCCTTCGAAATGGACATTTGTTCTTCACCGTTTCCTTGTTCAGCTCTCGGTAGTCTATACACATCCTCATGCTTCCATCTTTCTTTTTCACGAATAACATCGGAGCTCCCCAGGGTGATGAAATTGGTCTAATGAAACCGTTGTCCAATAATTCATAAAGTTGCGTCATAAGCTCCTTCATCTCCATCCGTGCTAATTGGTATGGTGCTTTCGCTATCGGCATCGTTCCTAGTAACAAGTCTATCCAAAACTCCACTTGTCTATCAGGTGGCAATCCGGGAAGATCTTTAGGAAAGACTTTCGAATAATCACACACGATCGGTATATTCTGCACCTCCTTCTTTTCCTTCTTAGCATCAATAACAAATGCTAAATATGATGCACATCCTTTGGACAAACATTTTCTGGCTTTCATCAGGGAGATGATTCCAGAATTTACTCTTCGTTTGTCCCCGTACACCATAAACGATTCTTTTCCAGGTGGGTTTACCCTTACTATAGTTTTCCTGCACATAATTTCAGCATCGTTGGCGCTAAGCTAATCCATACCCAAAACAATATCAAAACCGTTCAACTCTATGGGTAACAGATCCTCGTGGAATTTGTTTCCGTTTAGGTCGATGACGATGTTCTTAATACAATTATTAATAGGTACGAATTTGCCACTGGAAACTTCTACAATCAGGGCATTATCAAGTTTTTCTACAGACAATGCTAATTTCCCACCAAATTTATGTGATTCAAATGAGTAGTTTGCTCCCGAATCAAATAGTATGTTAGCAGGTATACCATTTATAAGAAAGGTACCTGAAGCGACGTTTGCTGCCTCCTTTGCAGCCTCAAGCATCATCTGGTAGGCTCTTGCCTTCGGCTTTGGTGGAATGTTGGGTCTTCTTGCCTCCTTCTTCCTTGGGCAGTCCCTCAAAACATGCCCTTCTTCATTACACCCATAACACGCCTTCTAGGTGAGGGGGCATTCATTGGCATAGTGCCCAGGCTTTCCGCATTAGAAAAATGTGACCCCTCCATCACACTTCCCAGAGTGCTTCTTCATGCACTTGTCACACCACTTTGCTTATGATCCTTCTCCTCTCGAACCAGACTTCGAGAATCTACCCTTCTTATTGGACTTCGAGGATCCATCCTTGTTTCTCCTCTCCAGGCCATCCCTTTGCTCACTTTGAGTCCCTACTTGACTCACTTGGCGGCTGTAGTTCCCTTCCTCAGATTGCTCGGGGATTGGATTGGTCGGATCAACGTGTATGGTAGGTTCGTCCCTATTTTCGTGGAACATCTGTCTCATTTCCTCCCTTTCTTCAGCTAGCATAGCCCGAATCATGGCTTGAACTCCAGCCATGGTGACTGGCTCAGGTGCAACTTCTACTACAATAGGAATTTGTTGAATCACTAGGGGGTTGATTCCTATTCCCATTCACATTCCCAGCTCCACTGTGGGTTCTTGTCATTTTGATCTATACACCGAATAAGGTGAATTAAATATTTATTTAGGATAGACATTCAAATCATCCTTATCACTCCAAAAGATTTATGTTCTAGTTCTAATATCGTACTCGTATGTTTTAGAATCCTAAACACATAAGGTTTCCAGATCCGTTCGGCAATAGACCATAGATCCGAACAAATAACATCATATCAGGCACAAAGCATTTAGCACATAAAAGCATTTTAGGCATAATTCCTAAAATAAGCTAGTGCTCAAATCTCACAATCATCGCTTAGCATTCTAAGTTTAAGTCTAGAAATCCTACAAATTCCTAGCTTGCTTAAACTAATGCTCTGATACCAGATACCAACTGTGACATCCCCAAAATCACGGCCAAAAAAGACCGGTTTTGTTTATACTTTGTTTAAAAATCATAGTATTTTTTTAAATAAAAGAGTTGCGGAATTTGTCCCAAAAACATTTATGATAATGATTTATCAAAAGCATTTCCATAGAAATGTATTTCATTAAAAGACTTGGGATGTCATGTTCGATACAGATCAAAAGCATAAATAATACAATATAAGTCTTACTACATTATTTGATATCTACAGGCCTATATACGTAATCCCTCATCCAAAACATCACATCTATGCTCGAAAGCCACTACCTGTAATACATGAAATTGAGTGGGTCAGGCTTGGGAGCCTGGTTAGCACATAAGGTTTTCAACCCACAATAAATAAGTTTATTAATTTCATCAATCAACAATAACCTGATTACCCGTTCCCGTTATCCTCACTTTATGTCCCTAAACACCAATCATAAGGGACCTAGCCTAAGGATCATCATCGGGAAGGACACTATTGCTAAGGGGATTCCTCAGCAACAAATGTCCTTATGGCAACCATGTCGGGGATGGACTACACTGGTGAACACATCGTTCACAAACACCTACAGGTTGTGAGCTGGCTAGTGTTCCACTGGACTGTCTAGAAGGGTCCGTGGTCGTCATCCATACTCCGCTAGATGATAGAATCAACAACATCAACATCGAGGCCTCTCATCATTTTATCACACATCACCTATTACATCTACCCATGTTTTACCCCAACATTTTTGTAGATATAAAATACATATACAGTTTAAATCATTGAAAACATGTATAAAAACATTCATCCAGCATAGATAACAAGTATTCAGATAATATGCACACATAGCATGTATTTTATATAAAATACTTCATATATAAATATATATATATGTGTGTGTGTGTATGTGTGTGTGTATGCAGAAAGTAACTATGCACTCACCTGAGTAGGTGGTGACTCGGCGCTTGGACAGCACTTTGTTACTCTTAACACAATTTTCCTTCGGCAAAACCTAGTATCATTACCACTAGGGTTTAGTCTAATATTCACCAAGACTAATTAATAGTCTAGTTATTATTACTATTATATAAGAATTAAACGATACATATATAACCCATAATAATAGCCCATGTACTTATTATAAGGTCCTAATAACATTACTATATTAAAACATAAGCTAAACTAAAGATAGGTTAGGCGTAGCTCACTTACAACAGGGTTTTCTCAAAACCGGGCTTCGCTGGAGCAGCGTTTCCGAGCCAAAAGGCTATTTTCTCAGGAATTCGGGAGCCTCAGGGCTTCCTTCAGATGCTAGGGGGTTTACCTAGACTTTAGGGGGGGGCTTAGGGAGCTTAGAGAGAGAGAGAGAGTGTGTGTGTAGAGAGAGAAAGAAGGTTTGAGAGGTGTGAAGAAATGGCAAGACCCGACACCTCTATTTATAGTGAAATTTCTGATGGAATTGCTGAGTTTTGGCCAAAACTCGCCGATTTGGTGCACGTGCGAGCCTTCCGGTGATACCATGTGTCCAATTTTGGTGGTGCCACATCACCAAATATTGCGTATCAGCCTCCCGACTTAGAAAAACCATAACTCTCGCATACGAGATCTGTTTTCGTTCTTTATATCTATGCATAGGTAAAATCAAGATCTATAACTTTCATTTAGACTTCATCAGCTAATTCTTGACCGATCTTAAGTTTAACAGTAGGAGGATATTAGACTACTAAATGACCGTGAAGAATTTGTAACTCCTTCATACGGAATCCGTTTTCATCTGTCTTTTTACCGTTGAGTTCCTATTAATGAGATCTTCAACTTTCATTTAGGTTGCGTAAGCCAAAAACCAATCGAACTAAAATTCGAGTTTCGGGCTATACACTGTTAAGCCGAAACTTTGAAAATCATAACTTCCTCATATGAAATCAGATTTGGGCGTTCTTTTTATGGATTTTCTCGGTTTAACATACTCTAAAACTTTGGTTTAGATCACTAAGGTGAAAAAGTCTGCTATAATAAGTTCACTTTTTACGCTTCCCGGTGTCGTGCTGATTCCGTCGCAAAACTTCGACGGGTCATAACTTCTTCGTTATAACTCGGATTTCGGTGTTCTTTATATCCCCGGTATCCTTGTTTCGACCACTACAACTTTATGTAAAGATATAAGACTTATCTCACACTTTAATTTTGATGCTCATTTTTATCTTTTATTTATTATACATTTATAAATAAGTAATAAGCACATAAATACACATAATTCACATAATACTCAAATATTTCATCTTTATTACCTAAAAAAGAGTTACAATAGTTGACCTAGACTATTACATTGTCTAAAATGCTCAGCCCTGAAACCCAGAACACATAACACAAAACACGGTAAGCACATCATAGATAGAAAAATTCCAAGCCCTCTCTCTCTAAAAGATTCCTGTTGGATACTCTTACTCCGCACATACTCAAAGCACATCATAGATAGAAAAATTCCAAGGCTAAGGCATCAAGAATAAGGCAACTCTAGCTCTAAGATATGAAATGCCTAGCCTATTTTCTAGCATGCATCACTAATATCTCAATAATAACACACAACAAAAACAAGTAAGGGTATTTTGGGAAATCACCATTCGAGATCTGGCTGATTGTACACACTGCTTCTTCTGGTTTTTCCTCTTAGAAACCCTTGCTCGTTTTAGAAAAATCATTTCTTTTGAAAATCTTTCTCAATTCCTCAGTTTCAGTCTAGATATACCTGAAGGTGCATCCGAATCCCTCAAACAAAGGCTCTAATAACAACTTGTAACACCGTAAATTTTCAAACAAAATTTTCGTTTAAAAATCACATAATTCTCATATCACGTTTCACAAAAATCCCATTTAATTTATTTACAAAACACAACTCTATATTTATTTAATAAAAACCTAGGATCCTCAAATCATAACTCCTTCTCTGGTATGTACAATCGAGCCGGTGCCTTCCCGTAATTTTTTTGAAGAACCTGGAACACATAACACAAAACACGGTAAGCACGAAGCTTACTGAGTTCCCCAAAATACCACACACACAGCTTATCGGCTACTCGAGGCTATATAACTGTAAGACCCTCCGGTCAATGTGTCTTAGTGGGACCCTCCAATCCCACAGTTCGTTGGACCCTCTAGTCAGGTCGGTAAAGCTCCGCATAGCATAAATCACAAAGACATAATGCATAGCATACATCATAAGGCATGATAATATAATACTCAATGTAAACACATAAGACCCTCCAGTCACACATAAGTACCACTCTAGGTAAAGTATAGTGAGAAGACTCACCTCAGATGATGAACAACCCCTATAACCCTGCTGCTATGCACCGCCCTCTAATCTCTTAGCCAAAACCACAATTAACCAATTTAGAAACTATGTCCAAACTCTTACTCATTAGGTATAAAGGAAGACCGCTAGCCAGCCCATTAAAATCTTAAAACCCATTGGGACCACCAAGGCCCAATTATAAATGGGCTCACCGGAGGCCTACTCTCAAAACTAAATGGAAAGCCCAACACAAGGGCCCAAGGCAAAATTATAATATTTCTCTGCTCATAGTCTCTAATTCACAAGCCTAAAGATTTAGGCCCAATCCTCACAACCCATAATAAGATCCAGCCTAAAAGCTCATAGTGAAGTTACACAGGGCGTACCTTTCTTGGTACGCTCAGCGTACTCACGCATGCATGAAACTGATCGAGGACACCAAGCCAGTACGCAGGGCGTATTGGAACTTACGTTGGGCGTATGCCCAATTTTGCTTTAGTCCATTCTCTTAGTCTTAACCTGTTAAGACCTTCACACATTTCTCAGATCTGGACTCCCTATCATCTCTTACTCCATAAAGTTAGTGACTTTAAGCCTTTGCATGGCTGATAAGGTCACAAACACATAAAACTCTTATTCTCTTAACTCAAAATGCTAAAATCTCATGCATGGGATGGTTCTCACATTTAAGACCTCATTTTTATGGATCCTCTCCATTAGAAACACTTAAAAGGACAAACATTAAGCTGTGGAGTGCAACAACTCATAAAGCCACAAGCTTTGGGACCAAAAGCCCTAAAATGGACCATATCATGCACAAAACAAAAATGATGGGAAAGCTTTGAGCTTTATACCTCCAAATGATGCTCCTACCATAGAAAAGTTCAGATCCAAAGCCTGGACTCCAACTCTATTCTTTTCCATGCTCCTTCTTCACTCCAAAAATCCCACAATAACACTTATAAGCTCACAATGGTCGCACACAAGTTCAAGAACGAGGATCAGGGTTTAGGAGGGTTTATTCACTGAGGATGGTGGCCAAAAATGAGGTCATCTTATTCTTTATATAGGGATACTCCTCTCAATTAGGGTTTTCTTCTGTGCCTAGTACGCCCAACATACTAGGTGGCTCTGCTTAAAAGTCACCCGCATAAGTATGCTAAGCGTACACACACGTACACCCAACATACTCTGCTGTCATCATTTTCAACTAAAAGACTTATCTTGCCAAATCATCAAATTGCCATCGCTTCCTCGATATAACCCCGATTCCCACGAACCTCAAACCCACGGATAGGTGATATGATGCCCTAAGCTCCTAGCAACTCGTCACAACCCCGAGACTCCCTCATGCCCAGTTTGCAGCCCACAAACCTTAATCACAGACGATCTGAAACAGGATGTTACAGGATACTCTAATATTTAATCTATTTTGAAAACAAACTGTAATAATTTAATGGTTTTAAATGTTTTAAATTGATTTGAATTTTTGGGATGTTACAATAATATACCATTAATACTTTTAGTAAACTTTTATTGGCATATTTTATTTTTGTGAAATTAATAAGTTGGTATATTACTAACAAAAAATATAAAATGTCACTAAAACTAGTAAAGTGCCATAAAAAAACATAAATTAGTGGAACAAAAACTAAATGCTATTAAAAACGTGTAACACTAAATGACAATTTGTTTGTTGTGCTACCAAGGGTAAGCCGATTTTCAATGGAAACAAAACCGAGTAGCAAAGCAAAAGCCATGAAGCCGAACGAAACGGAAACACTTAAACCCATTTTTTTAACGACAAACTTTATTAAGGAAGACCCCAACTAGAAAGTGACTAGAAGGGAAACCAACAAACAACAGACAACATAAGAGTTATAAAGCACAATTTCAAGTACAATTTCAGATACAATGAAATGGAAATGCACTACGATGTTGGCTAACTGGTTCCAATTAGCGAACACCGTAGCACATTAGCCACCATAAAAGCCGATTAGCCGCAGCTGGAAACTAACCATTGTTCCTAACCCCTGTGCTGATTTAATATTTATAATAATTTGTTTCGTGTCTAACTGCGAATTTGTTTGTCATTATAGGCCTACAAACAGTTCAACAGTTCCACTTGATATAAATTAACATCATTAATTAACTTTCATTAAGATAAGTCAAATAATGAGAACGGATGAAAACCAAATCATCTACCGAACGTTAATCTGCAAATTCATATAACAAAATTTAATTTAATTCAAAATCAACTCACCCAGCAGCAAAGACTGCTTCTGTTTACATAACTAGAATAAAAAAATATAATATATAATATCATACAAAGAATTGAAGTGTAATCCAACACCCACAATCGGTGTGTTTAGTAATCTAATAGTATACAGCCATCTGGAGCTTCGCCTGAGTGGACAGCCGAGATTTTTTTGCAGGGTGAGGGCTTTCCACCTCCTCATCGGCATATTCTGAGAAACTATTTTCCGGCAAGGTCGGCAAATTCAAGTCAAAACCGCGTTGACTATGAGAGGAAGAGGTGACGCCGGTGCTGACGTGTCCACCGCCAACCGTACCTTCGTAGTGACACCTCTTATGCCCACCCAACGCTTGTCCGGTGGAGAAACACCGGTGGCAGATAGAACACTCGTGACTCCTCCCACTACCGCTAGTTGATGCAGTAGTTGAGGTGGTTGTGACGGAGGAGGGTTGCTCCATCACGTCACCTCCACCGGCGTTGTTCTTCCTGTGACTAGCTTTATGGCCACCGAGAGCCTGATAACTACTAAAACCCTTGTCACACACGTTACACTTGTAACTAGTTTTCGAATCCTGTAGATGACTCCTTTTCTCTGGTGGAACGACTGTAATTCTCCGGCGAATTGGTGGAGGAGTAGAATCAGACCCACGAGCTAGAAGCATGAGACATAGAGCGAGGTACTCTTCCTCAGTAGGCGGGTGATCAGTTCGGGGACGTTTTGATCGTTTTCCTTTAGTCCATGACTCCAAATGGCGAAGATGATTGAAAGAATCCTGACGGAATAAAGGAGCAGGTCCGGGAGTTGGAGAATTCAGAGCTTCAAGCGCCATTAGAGAGATGAAGAAAGTTACAGAGAAAAGAGATAGAGATGGAGGTGTGAATTGAGTGAAGAGAATTTTGGGGGTATTATAAAGGGGTGAGGGGTGGGAGGGAAGTTGCGTGAGGAGTGTAGAGGTTTGAGTGCCAAATGGAGTGAAGTCGGTTATGAATGTTCGCGTGTTGTTGGGGAGAGTTGTGTGCGTGTAACAATTAAGAAACGACTGGCCACCCAACTATCTCATATAAGTCATATAATTAATTAATTACAAGGGTTTGCCACCGGATCCATTATGTTCAGTCGCTTTATGTAATATTACATATATGATTAAAGTCAACAACTTAGAGGTTTAGCCAAATCACATGTGAAAGGGTATTTGTTTTTATAATATTCATCTTAGCCTACTACCCATTCACAAGTCAACACCATATCATATAATTTTACCATTTAATTTATTTAACTATAAATCCACATAATGCAAAATTGTAATAAATATCAACTAGATATTTCCACTCATTTGCCATTTGACTAAACCATACAATATAGATACAACTTTAAAGATCAATGAGCTTTTATGTTAAGAACATGTATTTGTTAGATCATTTTCAACCTATTTTTTTTTTAAATGGAGTAAAAGATAGGTTAAATAATGTTTCATCTTCGATCTTATTTTATTTTTTATTCTAAAAAGTATATTTATAATAAATTTTACTTTTTTAACTTACATAAATTGTTAAACACACCAGCTCTATTAATTTAGTTTTAACAAATATATAATTTATATTTTTTCATTACGATAATATGAATAAACCAAATTATATTTATAATGCACTTATAAATAAATATTATACATGCATTTATAAAGATAAATATTATACATGATTTTGTAAATACATTATCGTGTTTCGTGATTTTAATATTAATTAAATTTTAATATGAATTCAATAAATAAAAATAATTTTATATTTATGATTCATTAATATAATTTATTATATAAAAAAAATATTATAGATATTAAATATTATATTTAAATTAAATTAATAGATAAAACACACTAGAAATGTATAAATATATAAAAACGAGAGATTAAACCCAACAACTGAAACGACATCCCTATATTTGGAGATATGAACAGTATTACCACATATATTGGGTAATACTGTTCATATCTCCAAATATGGGGGAAGAAATGGAATAGGATTGGAAAAAAATGGGGGAGAAAATGGAGGAAAAAATGACATTTGAGGGTGGGTTGGAGATGCCCTTAGTCATAACATATTCGGATGTAACTAAACTGCAATAGTCGTATTTAACATATTTTGTTACATGTGGACTAATAGGGTAGATGACCAATCGTACATGTACCGTCCTCGGACAATAGTTCCCGCTCGGGAATAGTCGAACCACAAATGATCATTTTGAATGACTTAACTAGACTCCTTTTTCGGTATGTTACATATGACCGAACCACCAGAGATTGGGAATAGAATCTACACAATAGAAGAAGTAATTAGCGAACCCAATATATTCACCATCAATGTCAACAAGATTGAGAATGTAGTATGATTGGATCTTAATAGTACTTAAGTTTTAACAGAAGTGACTAATGACATTAGTTAAACACTTGCTTTTGTACATTCAGTCCTAGGAGCATTAAATATGATAAGACATAAACTGTTTAGTAGGACAAAGCTAATCATTCCCAAGGAAACGAGTATATAAACCAGATAGAGAAATGATACATGTATGCTTATATATTACGAATTTAATACTTGGTGATTATACACTACGAAATAGATAAAATCCAGACTTTATTAACGGAATGTTATCCTGAGAAAACCTCCCTTTAAACAACTTCCATTTTATGTGTTCCTTAGGTTTGGTATCCGAGTTCAATTAGGTCAAAAAAGAAGATGAAGTATTAATCCAAGCCCTAACTAAAAGTCCTGAGGCACATGAAGTGGCGTCATCCATAGGACCTCACAAAAAATAGCCATCAAAGACAATCTAATTGTGGATGTAAGCCCAACCGGTAGAATGCAGACTCTAGACGGAGTTGCGCCTCAAGTCTCAACGGTGGTAAAAGACAAAACATCACACCTTAAGATCCATAAGTTTAATGATCGTAAACCGTTGAATGATGATGAATTTGATGATTTCATTGCTAGAATTCAAAATGGGATGGAATAGACTTGCATTATGAAGGAATTCCAAGGGATTGGATGTCACAAATATGCAGGTAAAAGTTTGGAATTTCATAGCTAGTAACCCTAAAAATATCTTCCCTAAATCCTTATGTATTGTGTTTCAAGTGAAAAGAAGTTGGTAATGGGGAATATCAAATGTCCTTAGGGAAATCCTATGCATGGTGAAGGATGCTTGGGCTTCATTGAAGGCATACTTCATGTTGGATCTATATACTAAAGATTCATTATTGAATAACATAATCTAATAACATATGATCATATAGAGTCAAACCTTAACAAAGTTTTAGCACATATTAAATATTTATTATTAATATGATTACTAACAAAGTATAATCAACTCTCGTATTTAATTCGGGAAAATCATTATTTTATGAAAATAATGTTTCTAGAGGTTTTAACTCGTTATTATATAATATTGTATGATATAATATGCCATGTACAAGCTTTTGGTCATATTGGATATCACTAGAGATTAACATGCACATTAGTTATATATAGTGGGGTGTTGAACACAGTTTGGACCCATGTTTGTTTACTTTTGGCCGAACCCTCCTTGGAGGAGTGGTAGCTTGCTTATTTTCATTCTTACTCCACGCACCATGCTCCTAGGTTGTTCATCACTTCATAATTGATAAGGTATGTGCATTAAATCTCTTTTGAAGATATATAAGGGATGCATGGGGATTTCGTTTGGAGTTAGTCATTCCCATAGTTCCTCTCAAGAATAGTAACCTATCCCTATCTTTCCCTTTGCTCTATTTTGAAGACAATTTGCAAGTGTTAATGATGTAGAAGTTCCTCCTTTAGAGCTTAATTGTGTTAACAACTTAAAGGCTTAAAAAATCACAAATAAAAAATGGAACTAGCATTTAATTGTGCCTTACTATTGAAGGCGGATACTTATAGAGAAGATCAAGCTTCTTGTTATATGTTATCTTCATCAACTCACCAAATCCATATAAGATCGAAGGATTCAAAGGTTGTCTTCGTAACTGTTGGATTAGGTGTCTACGCCAATAACTATAATTTGTATATACTTAAATTAATAGTAGCACAGTCCTTTCGGGTTGCCCTTAAGACTAGCAACTAGACATGATGATTTTGGAGAAAGAGGTTGATTTATTATTTGACTAATAAATTGAGATAAATAATTTATTAATATATTATGAGAATAATATATTAATTAGAAATAGTAATATTTAATTAGTAGTTAATCAAAAATTAAATTGAATTAATTTTGGGATTAAAAGAATTACCTAAAAGTGTAGGAACAAAATTGTAATTGTTCAATTGTTAAGAAAGAGGCAATCTAGAACCCTCCATAAAGGCTTGGACGGTTTCTTAAGGGTTAAGGGATTCTATAATAATCCCTAATGGATAATTTGGTAAGTGCATAATTACCCGGTTTAAGATAATCCTAGATTTGGGCTTAACTAGGGTTTCCTAACTGCGCTATAAATAGGGCTGTTACCCTATGATTTTCAGCCACTTGTTTCTTAAGATATTCATCCGAATTTTGCAACCTCTATCCTCCTATTCAATCATTCTTCCTTGCTAGTGTTGGGTGTGAACCACTAGAGGCGTGACAATTGTGACGCTTGCTCTAGAGGATTCAACAACATAAGAATTTGAATTGCTATTAATATATAGTAATCAAGGTATGATTATTCTAACCCTAATTATGATTTTCGAAAGTATAGTGGCATGAAAGGGTTTTCCTTTTTTGTTGTTCAAGGTGTATGTTCAATTTGAGAAAACATAGATCAAAATTTTTAGGGTTGCATGCACACATAGGATTATATGTTTTGCATAATATCCATCAGTGGTATTAGAGTGTAGGTTTATTTTTCTATTGAATTGATATAACTAATGAACTTTAACGAGGAGAATCAAAATAGAATCATCATTATGTTTTGCCACCACAATGTGGTGACTTTCACCACAACGTGTTGACTTACAATTTTGGTCTACCATGACATGGTGGGATGTAAGATTTAAAAAATTTCTTTTTTAGATATCTCATGAATTGATTAGCATAATTACGTTTAATAATATTTTAATAGTATAAAACTGAATATATATGTATATATATATATATATATATATATATATATATATATATATATATATGTGTGTGTGTGTGTATGTATATTTAAAAGTAATTTGATATCATTATCTTGCACTCATGATTGGTTTATTTTAATTTAATTAATTGAATATTAATTTTGAAAATTTAAAATATAACCTAAGTATTTCTGAAAAAGTTTTAAAAATACACCCTTATATTATGTGTAACATTAAAGGTCTAATATTACTATATATATATATATATATATATATATATATATATATATATATATATATATATATATATATATATATATAAGAACAGTAAATCTAACCACTAGTACGCGTCACTCACGAAACCGATCTATAAGGGGATATAAGGAAATTGCTTATAAAATGCCGACTGAATGGATGTCCACTCTCACCCACCGCTTCCTTGATTTGTGGAGGCTCGTTCGTCAAACTGATTTTATAAGACAACTTAATCCTCATTAATAAGTATAATAATATATAAAGTAACTAAAAACTTTTTTTATAAAACTCTCAATCTTTCTTACTTTAGGAAAAATGTGAACTTGTATGCTAACTCATGGAATTAGACGTTGCACTTTATGAGCCGTTAGTGGAGCGTGTGTGGCTAACCGCCACACTAATAGAGACGAATAAAGAGTCGCAATGGGTGTCTCAAACATTATCATTGATTAATGGAGTGTGTGTGGTTAACCGGCACATTAAAATGAGATGATAAACAACATTTAGAGTACCAAGTTAATTTTCATGGTTATTCACATCTTGTTTGTGATCTCGGTATCCCAGTCATAAATGGAAGAGCATAATCGGATTAAACATGCATTGAAAAGTTCAATGATTCTCAAAATGATCTAGGAATTTCATTGAAAACTAAATTTGTTAAAATTTCGTTTGTCCATGGTGAAACTGGTAAATCGTGATTTACCTACCTTTATACAATTTGCAATTAGAATATGTCATCCCTTTTCTAAGTTGTGAATTATTTAGTTGGATCCTAGCCTTGATATTTCATTTTGGATGTTATATTGAGGAATATTCTATTATTATCTAACTAAAACAATCTTTTCTACTCTTTTTAGATGTCTACTCCAACTGATGCTTCTGGTTCCTCCTCCTCCAGCAACAACAACAACAACTTCTCTCTGTTGAACATTTGCTCAAAGGTGAAATTGGATAGCACCAACTACAATGTTTGGATGTGCAACATCAAAATGGATCTTCGCTTCGAAGACAAAGAATACGTCCTTGAAAAACCTTTGGATGAGAACAAAGAAACGAAGGCCACTCGTGAAGAAATGTTTGCCTACAGAAAACACTATAATGATGCCACAAAGGTTGCGTACATCATGTTGGCGACAATGACTTCAGAATTGCAAAGGCACTGTGAGGACTACTGGCCATAGGAAATGAACAAGGACCTTATGGAGAAATACCATAAGCAAGCTCATCAAGAAAAGTACGAGGTGGTAAAGTCCCTCATTGCTCGCAAGATGAAGGATGGAGAGTCTGTGAGCAACCACGTTTCAAAAATGCAATGATACATGGATAGACTAGTGAAGCTCAATGTGAATTTTGCCGAATAGTTGGCAATCGACATAGTATTGAACTGTCTGCCAAGTTGTTACGATCAGTTCAATTTGACTTATCATTTGAATAACAACAATGAGACTTCTTTGTCACAATTTCACAACCTCCTTCGAACAGCTGAAGCGGGAATGAAGGGAAGGAGTATCGCCTCATCTCCTACACGCACACATGTTATGTCCATAAGGTAAAGGAAATGGAAGAAGAGGAAAGGTCCTCCCAAAAAAACTCGAAGGGAAAGTCCCGAGCTACGTCATCTAGTAATGAACCCAAAGGAAAATCCAGTTCTATTGCTCCTCCTATCTCTGACCCTAAGGAAACCACTTGCTTCTATTGCAATGACAAGGGGCATTGGAAACAAAGCTGCCTGAAATACTTGGTGGATATCAAGGATGGCAAGGTGAAGCCAACGTCGGCAGGTATTTACATTATATTTTATCATTCTTGGGTCCTTAATACAAGATGTGGTTTCCACATTTCTTTTGATTTGCAAGGGATAAAAAGAAGTGAGGATGTGGAGCATGGAAGGATGAACTTGATCATCTAGAATATGCGATCTTCACCTGTCACAAAGATTGGAGTTTATAGTTTAGTGCTTAACAGTGTAACGCCCATAGATCTAGGCTAGTCAATTTAGAGACAATAGGCATCAAAAAAATGATTTTTTGATCAAATGTTATTTAGAAGGAATAATATTAACCAACTTGTGTAATATGTCTCAAGGGTTCCGTACATATAAAGAACGCTGAACTCCGAGTTATAACGAAGAAGTTATGGCCCGTCGAAGTTTTACGGCAAAACCGGCACAACACGAGGAGACGTAAATAGTAAATTTACGATGGAGGAATTTTTAGCCTTAGTGATCTAAACCAAAGTTGTAGCATACATTAAACTGAGAACATCCATAAAAAGAACGCCCAAATCTGACTTCGTATGAGGAAGTTATGATTTTTCTAAGATTCGGCTTAGCAGTGCACGACCCGAAACTCAAATTTTAGTTCGAGTGGTTTTTGGCCTATGCGACCTAAATGAGAGTTGAAGATCTCAATAATAGGAACTCAACGGTAAAAAGATAGACGAAAACGGAGTCCGTGTGAACGAGTTACGAATTCTTCAAGGTCATTTAACAGCCTAAACTCCTCCTACTGTTAAATTTAAGATCGGTCGAGAATTAGCCGACAAAGTCTAAATGAAAGTTGTAGATCTTGTTTTTACCTAAGTTTGGAAAAAATAACATTAAAAACGGAGCTCGTATGCGAAAGTTATGGGGTTTAGAAGTCGACAGGGTGCTGCTGCAAAAGGGGTGACGTGGCTGAATATGGGCCAAGGCTTTCTCCCCAAGGCAAGCCACCAGAAGGTGACATGCGGCATCGACTCGACGAGTAGGAGGACCTACTCGACGAGTAGAGCTATTTTCCATCGTATTAGTAGAGGTGACAGGCTCCCTCATTCTTCACACCTTCCCAACTTCACTTTCTCTCTCTAAACTCTCTCTCTCTCTCTAACCCCCCAAAAAGCCTAGCGAATCTCCCTAGCACCCGAAGGAAGCCTCAAGGCTCCCAGAGTCCCAAGAAAAGAGCCTTTCGGCTCGAGAACACTGCTCCAGCAAAGCCCGATTTTCGAGAAAACCCGCTGTAAGTGAGCTACGCCTAACTTATCTTTAGTATATCTTATGTTTCAATATAGTAATGTTATTAGGACCTTAAAATAATTATTTAGGCTATTATTATGAGTTATATAGGGTGTTGTTTAATGCTTATATAATAATAATAATAGCTAGACTATTAATTAGTCGCGGTTAACGTTAGACTAAACTCTAGTGGTAATGATACTAGGTTTCGTCAAGGGATAATTGTTTTAAGAGTAACAAAGGGCTGTCCGAGCACCGACTCACCACCTTACCAGGTGAGTGCATGGTACCTTTCATCTTACACATATATGAAGTATTTAACATAAATTACATGCTATGTGTGTATATTGTTTGTATACTTGCTGTCTATGCTGGGTGAAAGATTTTATACACGTTTTAAATTATTTAAACTGTATATATATTTTATATCTACAAAATATTTTGGGTAAAACATGGGTAGATGAAATATGATTCGAATGATGAGGTGAGAGGTGAAATAGACCGTGAGGTGAGGGTGAGAGGTGGGCGATGTGAGAAGCCTTTTTCCCAAACGATGGCCACGTCAGTCAGCAGAGTATGAATGACAACCACAGACTATTCTAGACAGTCGAGTGGAACACTAGTAGGCTCGCAACCCATAGGTCTTGTGAATGATGTGTTCACCCGGTGTACTCTAAACCCTGGCGATAATGCAGACTTGATGCCTAAACCTTGGTGATCATGCATACTTGATGCCTAAACCTTGGCGACCATGCAGACTTGATGCTTAGACCCTGGCAATCATGAAGACTTGATGCCTAAACCCTAGTGATCATGCCGACTTGATGCCTAAACCCTGGCGACTATGTGGACTTAGTGCCCATTGTGTAAACCGTGGCAACGATAAACTTCATGCCGATTCCTTAGGATGATCCTTAGGAATGAGTGAACGAGAAATAGCTGATTCTTAGGGTAGATCCTTAAGAATAAAGAAGATAATGGGGATGGGTAATTGGGTTGATTGCTTGATTGTTTAAACATAATAATTATATTATTGTGGGTTGAAAACCCTATGTACTCACCAGGTTTCCCAACCTGACTCACTCAGTTTATTTATATCACAGGTGTTGATATGAAGTCACATTACACTGAGAGATTAAGGAGATATAAATCACTAGTGATAATTAATGTAAGTTATGTTGATGCTTATGTTTCTGTATTGACGATGACATACCAAATGTTTTAAAATTAATAAAAATACTTTTCTTTGGAAATGCTTTGATAACGAATTTATCATGTTTTACTGAGAACAAATTCCACAAATTTTTTATTAAAAGATGTACTCTGATTTTTATAAAGCATAAACAAAATCGGTCTTTTCTGGCCATGAAAATGGGGATGTCACAGGTTAGGGTTAGAGTTTATAAATTGTTGCTACTCGTTAGAGATGACACGAAACATCATTTCATTTCATGCTTTATTTAAACAAGGTTTTAGATATTCTTTTGATGATACGAATGGTTCTGTTTACGCTTGTAAAAATGGTGTGTTTTATTTTGAAGCTTTACCTTGTGATGGTGTGTATGAAACTATGATGATTGTAGACAATTTAGGTAATAGTGTTTTTCATATTGATTTGTCTAATGGTATAGACAAAGCATGCTTGTGGCATTATCGTCTTGGACATGTTAACAAGAAACACATGATCCAACTCTAAAAGGATGGAGTGTTGGAATCATTTTGACTTAAGATCAGATGACACATGCAAGTCTTGTTTATTAGGAAAGATGACAAAATCACCTTTCACTCAATCTTGTGAAAGAGGTGAAGGATTGTTGGATCTCATACATACAGATGTGTGGGCCCTTTAGATCTGTCACAAGGGATGCAAATCGATTCTATGTGACTTTTACTGACGATTATAGCAAATATGGCTATATCCACTTAATCAAGCATAAGTCAAAAACCTTTGAATAGTTCAAAGAGTTTAAACAAGAAGTCGAGAATCAATTGGGTAGGAAAATAAAGATGCTTAGTGTAGCACCTGGTTCCTGGTATGTATTTTAATCTAAGTATTTTGCATTTTAGCTGGGACTCGGTGAGTTGTAGGCCCGACTCGCCGAGTAGAGACGGGATATCGAGCACGTTTAAATTGGCAACTCGACGAGTCCATATCCTGGACTCGGCGAGTCCGCCAATCTGGATGAAACCTTAATTTCAAGGGTTTACACCCTATTTAAACATCTTTTTGTGCCTCGTAACAGCCCCCATTACGTCCAGAACACCCCTCATGAAGACCTAACCCTTCTTTGAGTAATTTGAGTGCTTTTGGTGCAATTCTTTGAAGTTTTGGAGAGAAGAAGAAAGGTAGATCAAGAGGAGAGGAAGAAGATCCAGAATCTTTGTGCCATTTCAGAGCTTCTAGATGTATTAGACTCGAAACCCTCTCTATTCCTTCATTATTATCTCCTTAAGAGCTTAAGATAGTCATTCTAAGGCCTCTTCTAGTCTTGATCTTTGAGTGATGAGCTTATAGTGTTAAGGGACTTTCGATCTAGGCATGATTGAGCTCTAGGAGCTTGGATCAATTGCCTTTATGAGTCTAACTTGTGTATAAGTCCTAGATCTACTCTTCTAGTCCTTGCTAAGCCTCTTAATTCCCTTTTTATGCAATACATGTAAAGTTGGAGACTTTACGTGTAAAACCTACCCTAAGAACCGAGATCTATGAATGGAATGCATTGGATTCAAGCAGAATCGAGTATATAGTAATTGCATGCATGCGACTCGGCGAGTCGTTCTTCAGACTCGGCGAGTCGAGTTGCGAATCCCCGATTTTCTCCTTTTTGAGTTATGCCGAGTGGGATCAGTGAGCTATATGTGGACTTAGTGAGTCGGAAACCAGACTCAGTAATGGAGGGACTCGGCGAGTCAATTCCCTGACTCGGCGAGTCCAAGGCAATCTTTTTGCCTCAAGAACAGACTCGATGAGTTGTTCATACAAATCAGCGACTCACAGACCAGAGTGTTCATCGGATGACGATGAACTCGACAAGTTGTTCATACAACTCGGTGAGTCGGATGAAGGACAATTGGATATCTGTATAGAAGGAGAACTCGTCGAGTCAATGCCTAACTTGACGAGTAGGGATGGGAGTGAGGATAATCGACTCGACAGGAACTCGACGAGTTGGCGAGCCAACTCGGCAAGTTGGGTCAACTGGAAGTTTGACTTTGACCTTGACTTTTCACTTGGCCAGGGGTAAAATGGTCATTTTACCCTAAGGACAGTTAGCAGGGTTTGATTGAGTGTTTTGTGGGAATTACAGCCGAAGGATTTCCGGAGCCGCAACAGCACATAGACAATTCCCGTGCAAATCAGCAGCTACTTCGAGGTGAGTTACCTTCCAGTAGCGATGGGTCTACAGCCACAATGTCGGCCCAACAGTAGGAGTTGTATGGTTAGATGATTGTCTATGTGATATTCATCTAGGTTTGCCACTACCTGATATGTTTATGTGCTAGTATGATATGATGCTACGTGTTAGAGACAGTAGGTGAAATAGTCCCCAGTATTCGGTCGTGAGGACCGAAGGGGAGACCAGCACCCGGATATGCTAGTCAGTATCCGGTCGAGAGGACCGAAGGGGAGGCCAGCACCCAGATATGCTAGCCAGTATCCGGTCGAGAGGACCGAAGGGGTAGGTCGGGCACCCAGATATGCCTGACAATATATGTATGTTATGTGATTGTATGGTATGTGGTACGATGGGGGAACTCACTAAGCTTCATGCTTACAGTTTTCAGTTTTTGTTCAGGTACCTCTTCATCGAAGGGGAAGGAGCTGGCGCGGTAGCGACACATCATACACACACACACACACACACTGTTTTCCGCCATACGAGATTGTTCTGGGATTTGTACTCTAGCATTTGGGTGATTTCGTATTTTGGTTTTCAAACACGATGTATGAATGTGAAATGATTTGATCAGAGAATGTTTTATTTACAATTTTTTTCCAAAGTATTGATTTAAAAATGAAATTTTTAGACATGAAAATTGGGTCGTTACAGTTGGTATCAGAGCCCTGGTTTGAGGGATTCGGACACACCTTCGGGGTGTCTGAACTCAAATCAAGGGATTAAAAGATTTCGGAAAAGAAAAAGTTTTCTAAAGAATAAGGCAGAAGAGTTTTTGAGAGAGAACACGTGTGAGATGTGCGCGACTGGCCGAGCTCAATAAGTATTCCCCAAAGTACCTATACAATGTTATGTTATGTTTATCTGTTGAGTAGAACAACATGCTAGTATAGGACTAAGGATCTAGGAGTGATGCCTTATGTGCCTGATTTATGTGCTCCAGCTTATGAGAATTGCGTGCTAGTATTGAATAGACAGCAAGTAGGATAGCCTGTTTAGGTTATGCCTGATAGTATGAGCTTAGCATTGTACGCTAGTACAGTTCCTTTTATGAGGATAGAGTTACTTGAGATTATTACCTTTTGTTCGAATGTTGCTTGCTTTGTGCTTTGTGGGCTTTGAGTGGTGGGAGTTAAAGTCACATGTGACCAGGGTTGAATAATCTTAGAGGATTGGATTTGACCCTATTGCGTAGCTCTTGTCTGAGTCCTAACCATTGTAGGGATGAGTCCCTTACTCGAGGGATTATCTAAGCCTCGTTGCATGTGATTCTATTCAGGTAATAGCTAATTGGCATTAAGAAGAGGCCTTCAGCAGCTAAGGAATGGTTTGGGTGGAGTCATAGGTTCTCTGGGGTGAGCCTAGGATGAGAGTAGCAGAGAGCAGTACTGGTCGAAGGGACTTGGTGGAGTCAAGGCAGTTCTTGAGGAAAGTACGGATAGATGTGGAAGGTAGTATGGGCCCGTACTTCTGAAAGCAGAGAATCTGTACTCGAACCAAGGAAAGCTAAGATGAGACCAGGGAACTTGTGGTAGAGGTGATCCCTCTAGATGCATCAGTATCACTGACAGTTGTTTTTATGTATTACATAATGGTGGTATTACGTCAGAGGCTAGTGGTTGGCAATTCAGGGGAGGGATCGGGTTCGGGTTCAGGCACCAAACCAGTGGATGAGAGGCTGCTAGAGTTCATTGCGTCAGAGATCACCAGAGGCATCCTTGAGTCGACCCCCATCATTTTCGGGTCGATCAAGGAAGGGATTGTTGAGCTGATGAAGGATTGCATCAGGGAGTTCAGGAGCGACATGGCATCTGGCCAGTCAGGATCTCGCACACTGTCCTTTAAGATCTTCGGGGGGCAGCGGTGCGCCGGATTTTCATGGGGCGAAGGACCCCATAGCTGCCAGACGATGGATTGCAGACATCGAGTCTGCACAGTTGACTAGCTTCTGTCCCAAGGGGTCGAAGGTGAGGTTTGCAGCGGGGTGTTTGAGAGACAGAGCTAGAGACTAGAGGGAGTCTGTTGGTGACTCATTGGGAGCCTCGGATGTTGAGGCTATTACATGGTCAAACTTTGTGACCATGTTCCGAGCAGAGTTTGCGCCAGCTGTAGAGCTTTAGCTGCTGGCCATGGAGTTTTTGGATATGAGGCAGACCACGGAGACTGTGGCGGAGATCACCACCAAGTTCCGGGAGAGGGCGTTGTTGGTGCCCCAGTACGCGGGTGATGAGGATATGAGGAGGACCCGCTATCATGACATGCTACGAGCTGATATTCGGGAGTATGTCAGTTTTTCCGCTTGCCCTACTTTGGAGTCCATGATTTCCAGGGCAAAGGAAAGGGAGATCGACATGGAGCACATCTGGAAGAGGAAGGCAGAGGAGGGGCAGGTTACGGGGGCTTCGGGGAAGAAGCCCAAGGGACCAGACGCAGGGCCGAAAGGCCAGCAGGGGCGAGGCCGCTGCAGGAAATGTGGTAAGACGCACGAGGGAGCGTGCAAGTTGGGATCGTCAGGATGCTATAAGTGTGGCAACATAGGGGACTTCATTAGGGATTGTACCGCCCCTGCACTTGTGATACAGACGTCAGAGTTGCTGTGTTTCCAATGCAACCAGAGGGGCCACAAGAAGGCCAATTGTCCCCAGTTGACAGCAGCAGCGCCTGTGAAGGTGCCAGCTCCAGTGACCCTGCGGATTACTGATGGATGGCAGCGAAAGGTAGAGGCTCTAGTGGTGAGGAGCCAGACATTTCAGCTGACTACCGAGGAGGCACGCGCCGCAGCTGATGTGGTGACAAGTATGATTCTTTCCGTTTGATTTATTTATATGATGTTATGATATTGATATGTGCTCGATGTATATGCGTTTAGGATCGTTCCATGTGAACGGTATCCCCGTACAGGTGTTGTTTGACTCGGGTGCCACCCGATCGTTTGTCTCTCTTGCGCTTAGCAAGAAGTTCACGGAGTCCTCGGGCATGTTGGATTGCCCTTTAGAGGTAGAGATTGCCAGCTGTCACACCCCAAAACCGGAACGGCGGAAACGTTCTGGGGTGGATGACGTCATGTCAAGTATCACAACACATGCATTATAGTAATCAAAGTACAACAAAACATTGCATTAATAGAATAATTTTACATGATTACATTACAAGGTATCAAAGTAATACAAGTAATAGAATAAATACAGCATGGTACTAAGCTATCTTCATCAACAGCTCCGGGGATGTACCTGTCTAATGCTGACCTGAGAATACAAGTTATTTGAAAAGCGAGTATCAGCATTTTTACAAATGCTGGTGAGTTCATAAGCATTTAGTGACATTTCATTCAAATAACTTAATAAAGTAATAGTTTAAGAGATTTCAGTGTATTAGAGTCCTTTCCAGAAAATCCTATATTTTCTTTAAATAAAGCAGCCTTCTACCAAGACTGGTCAGTGATGTGTGGTAAAAAGTAATTTTCCCTAAGTTGCTATCATTATCAAAGTACTAAATTTGATTATTGAGGAAAGCAAACGACATCAGGGAATATTGTATGCCTCAGCAGTGAGGACTGCTGACTAAGGCCAGGAACCATAGACTCCAGGAAAGTATCAAACGAACGACACGCCTGGTTCAGTCTAACAAGTGAAGACACAGACCCCAGAAGGTACCAAATGCAAGGTACAAATAGTAAGGTCCAAAAAAATGAATACAGACCACAGACAATATCAAATGAAAGATACGTCTAGCGAGGTCTAAAACAGTGAACACAGTGAATACAGTGGAGACAGACCCCAGACAGCATCAAATGAAAGATACGTCTTGTGAGGTCAAAACAGAGGAGACAGACCCCAGACAGTATCAAATGAAAGATACGTCTTGTAAGGTCAAAACAGAGGAGACAGACCCCAGACAGTATCAAATGAAAGATACGTCTTGTAAGGTCAAAACAGTGTGACTCTGACAATGAGTTACCAGCATACAGTGTAAATTGCCGGTGAAATACCGTTACCTTAAAGCCATGAATTATATGGTAACCCGGGATACTCGTAACCATACTATCCGACACTAGAGTACCAGACGCCCTACAAGCATCTATATAATGTGACATTTGTCACCCCTTGGCTTGGTGAGCTGTGGACTGTAGCTAGCAGTCAGGGTGCGGGGGTGTCAATCCCGTATAGATCTATACACACAATGTCCGCTCTCCCTATAGGAGACTCTGGTTACCAACTAGACGACAGAAAAGGCCGTGTCCTGAAGATGCATCCCAAATAGTGGGTTTCTAATGAAAGTGATGAACTAGAGGTAGAGACTTCCCAATAGTGGGTTTCTAATGTAAGTGTAGACTTGAGGTAGAGACTCTTAACAGAACTGATTGAAGTAACCCGTATGCCTAAGCTTGTATACATAGTATATAACTAATGATTCAAATAACCTTCGGATGGACATCCGATCCCGCCAGACCACATCTCAACGAAGAAAAGGAAATAGGGCGGACAAACCTTCCTAAGTCCTTTAACCATTATTTATATGCATCTACACAAGCATAGACATACATCTAACTATGCTTGAGTGGGTATCAAGTAAAAGTGATTCTCTTGAAGTAGGAGTGCCTAACAAGTGAAGTAAGAGCGGTCACAAGTTAAGTATAAGTGTCGAACAAGTATAAGCGTATCACGAAGTAGAGACGACACTAAGTGAAGTAAGGGCGTATCAAGTATAAGTGGAGTAAGGCGATATCATGTATAAGTGAAGTAGAATCGTATCACTAAGTAAGAGTGTGAATAAGTATAAGCGTCATCAGGTATAAGTGATTTCAGGTATAAGTGAAAGCGTTACAGAGTAGGAGCATAAAATAAGTATAAGCGAAGCAACAATATTTAACAAGTAAAGTATACGTCAAAAAGGGAATCTTTGATGAAAAACCTTTATACTCGGGAAAATCACAATTTGTATTCTTTTGTAAAAACATGTTTGAAAGCCTTTGGAAATCCTTCATAAACCAGTTTAGAATGAATTTAGATAAAACAGTACAAGTAAGAGTTTTGAATTAAATGAAATTTTTTTTAGAAAACCATTATAGTGTCCTACTCAGTAAAACAGTGTACAGTATCGTAAAATCTTGTGCATGCGGGTTATCAATCACATGTGATTGATATGATAACTGGCATGTTTAACTTGTATTCCCCCCCTATAAAACATGTTTTAACATTTAAAAGGTTCATTCAGGGGTATGAACTCACCTGGTGTAAGTAGGTCCGACGAAGGTGTCGTTTGGGCGTTCGGTGTCATGCAAGGACTCGAACACACACAATGACCTATTTAACATATGGTAACATATGTTCACATACAATTAGCATATATAATACTAATTAAACACATATACGCACTCACAGGAGAGGAAAACACTTTGGCTAAGTGTTTGGGTGTCCCGGGTAGCATTTAAGGGTGTGTATGGCTAAGGAATGCAGTTTACTCTCCAAGATTAAACCCCCAAAGTTGAGTTTATGGCCCAGGGACATCTCACCATGAGTTTACGGCCGTAAACTCATGGTGATGGATTCTTGGGTGTTTAAGGCTTCTACTTGCATCATGGAATTATTCTAAGCACTTTTCCCAAAAGGCATGAATGGATTTGAGGCTTCCAAGGGAACTAACTTGGAGTTTACGGCCTAGGGACACTCCTAAGGGAGTTTATGGCCGTAAACTCTCACCCTTAGTGTTTTGTGAAGTTTCAAGCCTCTAATACCTTTCTAGCAATTTCTAATGAAGTGTGATGCTATTTTGGGGGATTAAATCTAACATTTGGATGTGTTTTGGGGAGTTTAAGGCCTAGACACTTCCTTGGGCCGTAAACACCTTTTTACCCCTCTATTTCATGTGTTTAAGCCCTTAAATCCTTCCTAGCATTTTATAAAAATAGTCTAAGGCCATTTGGGGGGCAAAAATCAACCTTTGGGGATGTTTTGGGGAGTTTACGGCCTTGACATATGTCTGGGCCGTAAACTCCATGCTACCCCATATTTCCTTGTGTTTAAATGATTTAAACCCACAATACCAAGTCCCTAATTTATGTGTGAAGCCTAAGGGTGGTTTGGGAGTGTTTTTGGGGCCTTTTAACAAGATTTTGAGGTGTTTACGGCCTAAGCTTGTGGTTGGGCCGTAAACTCTCTTTTACCCCCTAAATTGATTGTTTTAAATGTGCAAACACTCCTAGGCTAATTCCTCTATTTATTTCCAAGCTTTTAGGGACTTTTGGGGGTCATTTTGGCCTTTAATTAGGGGTTTACGGCCTAAGGATGAGCCTAGGCCGTAAACTCCTCTTTCACAGCTTCTATGTTCGATTTCTAAGCTATAAACATGAATCAATATGTTTAGAATAAGCTAGGGTAAGCGGACTTACAATTTGGAAGCGTTTGGTTGCGGATTTGGGGCGAAAACGGGTTTAGAGAGAGAGTATAGAGAGAGTGTAAAAAGTCTCCAATGGACTCCACTCACCCTTATATAGGTTTCAAAATCGGGGCTCAGTGGAATTTTACCCGATACTGCCGTTAAACGGGGCTTTTGGTCGCACCCGATTTAGTGGTCGTAATAATAAAACTTGACATTTTCCCAATAAATGGAAATGTGTGTCCTGTGTTTTTATTTCCTTTTATCACGACTTAACGGCATGCTAAAAGTAACCAAATGGAATGTTTATTAAATTAACGCCCTCTAATTAACGGAACTTTTATACAGTGGAATATTCCGTTAACGGTAACGAGGAAATGTAACGGGACAACCTGGGTTGTCACATCATCCCCCCCCCCCCCCCCCGTTAGAGGGAATTTCGTCCTGAAATTCAGGTCTAAGAAAGGAAGTAGGTATGAATGGCCAAGTAGAGGTAAGGGAGTACTTCCTATACGGTTGTCCTCGCATTCCCATGTGATCTCTGGTTTGTGTTTGTCATTCCGACAGACCTTCACGTACGGGATGCGGATTCCGTCTAGTGTAGCTAGTGGGTTACAACTGGTGTATCTACAAGGTTAGAGTTCTCGATGGATTCTATCAAGATGAGTGAGGCACGAAGAATTTTGTCGGTAAATCACATATCAAGTCTAAGAAGTGGATCGATCAGGTGTGAATCTCGTGGCATATCCGAAGGTAGTAGCGGCCTGAAAAGGGTTGGACCATGACTTCATGAGGATTCTCGGATGGTCCTATGCTCTCGGAAGGGTAGAGCTTCTCAGTACTTAGAACATACTGTACTTCTCTGGCAAGATCATCACTGGCGTGATCGCCATTCCGAAGTTCCTAACGTTCTCTCTCGTACTGGTAGTGTAGTCCTTCAGGTTGGTTCTTAGAAATCTCGAGTGGTCTTTGGTTTCGCGTTTCCTGTCAACTGGTTGATAGAGGCTTTCTAGATCGTCAAGTGGGTTGCATGACTAGAGTTATCGGTTTGCTGTAGGGTGTCTATCTCAAGCTTGTGCAAAATGGACCTGCACTAACGAACCTTGAGATACAGAAACCCTGAGGGTCGGGGAGATAGGGTTTCACCAGACGAGTGTTGGACTATCTCGGGAGGTGGTTCTACTATCTCTGCGTGAGATAGTACTCGTGGAACACCTAATAGTCTAATGAATCTCTAAGATTGTGGTTTATTCTAGTGTGGAAAGTGTATGCTCCTGCATAACCCTTCGACTAACACCAGGACTAGTGTCAAGTATATAACCTCTTCGGGATCAGGGTTATGAGGCTTAATGCAACCACTTTCACACTTGACCAAATATTCATGGCTGCAAAGGTTATCTAGTGGTTCTCGGTATCCTAGCGTTCACTTCGTAGAATGTATTTCATCGTCTACCGGGCGACGACGAATTCCTCCATGCGAGAGGGTGGAGGATGATAGGCACTAATTGTCTATAACAGGGTGGACAAGGTGCCTGAGTAGTGTGAGCATCTACTGCAACTACTTTCCCGAAGGTTCTGAGTTTTCTCGGTCTTGGTCAAATCTAGTGGGTATAGGATTTTCATCACTCGGGACTTTACTAGTTCATCCCGCAGTGGTTCTCTTGACTTCGGCTCCTATGTTATGGAATAGGGTGAAAGCGTTTTGCGAAGAGGTTCGTGGTAGAGCTCATGCTTGTCTTAACCACCAATACTTGATGGATGACAGCAATATACCTGGTTATAGTGGTCAGCCTCATGAGTTCTATTCTCTGGGTTCACGAGCCTGATGTGCGAGGTGCGAAGGGTCTCCCAGGGGAATCTAAGGGGTATGCCTCGGATGGTTGTCGTTTTCTGAGGTATCTGTAGTGTCTTTCGCTTCGGTGTTTATTTGACTACGAGGGGTCGGTCCACAGTGTATGGTACCCTCCCTTGGGTACTTCAGAAGGTTTGAGATAAGAAGGAAGATTGACGGGTCGCATTAGGTTTGATTATTTGTGTTAGGTTTAGGTTCAGGAGAACCTTTATGTCGACATGGATATGGAGAAAGTTCTTTTTGCACAGCACTAAGGATGCAATCATGGTTGCATGAAGTCAAACCATGATCAATAGAGTCGTCGAAGTTTGCACACTTCGACATGATATATAATGAAGATCGATAGAGTCATGTGCCGAACAGGCACACAAGTTCTAAGCGTCTCGGGTTTCATCCTATGTATCACTACCGCAGATACCTGGACTGAGAGAGTCGACGCAGAACTATAAAGAGTTCTAAGTGTTTCCGAATAGACTATCTTTTCGTGAATGAATTCTCACAAGGCATTTCTATAATCGCCTCACATATACTAGTCATGTATATTTAAGGTGGGGAGGACTGTTGACTGAGCGACCCCGCCCTAAATCCACAACCAAACGAGGAACAGGAAATGAGGCGGCATTCGCTCACTCTAGGTCTGTCCATCTTAAATATACATGGCAGTAACGTATATGTTTAGCCACTATAGTTTTACCTAATGAATTTTAAATTTTATAACAGTGTTGCGACTTTCGCCTTACTGGAAAGAATTTATATTTGTATTAGTCTTTTATTGTTCTTAGCTTAGTTATCCGAGATCGAGAGACGTACCAAAAATCTAACGAGTTCCTTGCTGCTTCTCCCTAAGCAGTAGTGTCAGGCTCCTTCTATGTCTTTGTGTTTCTCTTCGGTTGGGCAGTCCTTCTTGAAGTGTCCCATTTTACCACATAGGTGGCAAATTGTATGGGTCGCCACATTGGTGGTTGATGAAATGAACTCAACTGGGGTTCTGCAGACGCGAGCAGTATGCCCCAACATGTGGCACCTAGCACGATAGAGCTCTCGGCAGACCCCATGATGGTGGTAGCTGCACTTGCTGCAGTGGGGAAGGTCTCCTAGGTATGATCTTCTTGAGGTCGGGAGGGAAGGATTGACAGGGGTATAGACTGCCTCATCTCGTTGCCCTTCGGAAGGTCCTTGAGCCAAGGTACTTCCCTCCTCTATCTTGAGTTTTCTCTTTAGTGGGTTCAGTGGAGGTTCTTGGGTGGCTGAGTGTGGAAGTGTTGGCTGCTGCTGTCTATCGCCAGGATTGGAAATCCCGACAGGGCCCTTGCTAACATTTGCGGTGTTAGCATTCAGGTGAGCCATGACAGCTGCTATGGCTGCTGAGACTGCAGCTTGGAACGTAGCTTCATCGAATAAGAGAGTAGGTTTCTTGCTTGTGGAGTGATTGCGCTTCTTCAGTGGCATGGTTTTCTTACACGGAAAGGAATACAAGGCAATGAGAGACGATGGTTAAACCTGGACATTTCTGTCCTGATCGTATTAGGCATAAATTTTCCTGTGCCTCGGGTACTGGTTGTCTGAATGTCGATCTACATCCCTATGATGTAGTCCTGGTAATCGAGGTGAGTGTATGAGTATCGGAAAAAGGCCATAAGATGCGAGTCGTTCCTACTAAGTTACCTTTATACTGGGAAAGGTTTCACTCTCCGACCTGGAGAGATTTGAGAACGGTTCGGAACGAAACTCCGGAAAGAGAGGCTCATGAAAGCTCATGGCTAAGCACTCTCAATAAGGTGCGGGGATCCGTCCTAATCGTGTGTCTGGCAACGGGAAACGACGATTTTTCCTAACACATAGCGTGAGTAGTGTAGCCACTAACTCACTAAATTGTATTATTTTATGGGTGTATTAGCGTGACGAACACGAGGAAAAGACAATTCCCGGGTTCCGTGTACTGGCTCCCTCAGTCTGCCTCGTATCTTTGACTGAAATTGGCGTCGGTTTCCTTCGGGTAGTTTCCTAGGGTTCTCTTCTCGTATGGACATATTGAATTTCTACTCCGCCTTCCTTCTGATTCCGACTCTGGGTGTCATCACTTCATGATGGATGACTGGAACCAAGTTCATTTATTTCCGAACAGGAAATCTTCTTAAATGAACCTCTTCAGGTCGAATTCAACTCTTCTGTTATGCACTGAAGTGGGTAGGGTTTTCTATAGGGTTCGTGCGAGAATGGAAATGTCTAAAGGATCCTAAGAGATTTTTAACATTTCAATGTATGATCCATATCGAGTCCTGCTACGATTACACAGGGTATACAAATCATATATAGCTTAGATCCGATAGGCCTTCGAATATGTGATACTACTCTAGAACCACATCCCAACAAGGAAAAGGAAATAGAGCGAAACCACACATTCTCAGCCTATGGGATCCTTATTATATATAACCTTGGGAGTATACCCTCTGTAGTTGTAGGTATATCAATAAGGATCTTTTTAGTTATTCACGCAAGGTTGTTAATGGATTCTAAAATACCCCTATGGTATTTTAATTCTCGTTTGTTTTTCTTATCTTCTGAATATATATTCTGGGATTAGTGTGGATCTTTTAGCGTTCTAAAATACTCCTATAGTATTTTAACTTTATGTTTGGCTCTAACAATCCTAATTAGTAAGTTTCAGACCTGTTGCACACCACTACCACTCCTGAGCACACGTTCATCGCATCTCGAATAAATGTAGTTGATCAGGTTACATTTATTCCAGCTTACGATTACATAACTGTCCAGGTTTGACTGTAGGGTTCAACATCCGAAGACTTTTATTATTGTTCTTATTGTGATACTTTTGTTCAAGTGTTTAGATTCTGGATGTTATTATACTTTGGTAAAATATGGTTATATTTTATAGTATAATTCTTGGTCAGAGTGTTTTATCCCATTGTGTTTATAGGTTGTATATCTTTTATGAATTGATATACTTAGCTCACTATAAACAATGCTCTGATACCAATCTGTCACACCCTAAAACCGGAACGGCGGAAACGTTCTGGGGTGGATGACGTCATGTCAAGTATCACAACACATGCATTATAGTAATCAAAGTACAACAAAACATTTCATTAATAGAATAATTTTACATGATTACATTACAAGGTATCAAAGTAATACAAGTAATAGAATAAATACAGCATGGTACTAAGCTATCTTCATCAACAGCTCCGGGGATGTACCTGTCTAATGCTAACCTGAGAATACAAGTTATTTGATAAGCGAGTATCAGCATTTTTACAAATGCTGGTGAGTTCATAAGCATTTGGTGACATTTCATTCAAATAACTTAATAAAGTAATAGTTTAAGAGATTTCAGTGTATTAGAGTCCTTTCCAGAAAATCCTATATTTTCTTTAAATAAAGCAGCCTTCTACCAAGACTGGTCAGTGATGTGTGGTAAAAAGTAGTTTTCCCTAAGTTGCTATCATTATCAAAGTACTGAATTTGATTATTGAGGAAAACAAACAACATCAGGGAATATCGTATGCCTCAGCAGTGAGGACTGCTGACTAAGGCAAGGAACCATAGACTCCAGGAAAGTATCAAACGAACGACATGCCTGGTTCAGTCTAACAAGTGAAGACACAGACCCCAGAAGGTACCAAATGCAAGGTACAACTAGTAAGGTTCAAAAAAATGAATACAGATAACATACAATATCAAATGAAAGATACGTCTAGCAAGGTCTAAAACAGTGAACACAGTGAATACAGTGGATTCTGTGAATACAGTGGAGACAGACCCCAGATAGTATCAAATGAAAGATACGTCTTGTAAGGTCAAAACAGTGTGACTCTGACAATGAGTTACCAGCATACAATGTAAATTGTCGGTGAAATACCGTTACCTTAAAGCCATGAATTATAAGGTAACCCGGGATACTCGTAACCATACTATCCGACACTAGAGTACCAGACGCCCTACAAGCATCTATATAATGTGACATTTGTCACCCCTTGGCTTGGTGAGCCGTGGACAGTAGCTAGCAGTCAGGGTGCGGGGGTGTCAATCCCGTATAGATCTATACACACAATGTCCGCTCTCCCTATAGGAGACTCTGGTTACCAACTAGACGACGGAGAAGGCCGTGTCCTGAAGATGCATCCCAAATAGTGGGTTTCTAATGAAAGTGATGAACTAGAGGTAGAGACTTCCCAATAGTGGGTTTCTAATGTAAGTGTAGACTTGAGGTAGAGACTCTTAACAGAACTGACTGAAGTAACCTGTATGCCTAAGCTTGTATACATAGTATATAACTAATGAATCAAATGACCTTCGGATGGACATCCGATCCCACCAAACCACATCTCAACGAAGAAAAGGAAATAGGGCGGACAACCCTTCCTAAGTTCTTTAACCATTATTTATATGCATCTACACAAGCACAGACATACATCTAACTATGCTTGAGTGGGTATCAAGTAAAAGTGATTCTCTTGAAGTAGGAGTGCCTAACAAGTGAAGTAAGAGCGGTCGCAAGTGAAGTATAAGTGTCGAACAAGTATAAGCGTATCACGAAGTAGAAACGACACTAAGTGAAGTAAGGGCGTATCAAGTATAAGTGGAGTAAGGCGATATCAAGTATAAGTGAAGTAGAATCGTATCACTAAGTAAGAGTGTGAATAAGTATAAGCGTCATCAGGTATAAGTGATTTCAGGTATAAGTGAAAGCGTTACAGAGTAGGAGTAAAAAATAAGTATAAGCGAAGCAGCAGTATTTAACAAGTAAAGTATACGTCAAAAAGGGAATCTTTGATGAAAACCCTTTATACTTAGGAAAATCACAATTTGTATTCTTTTGTAAAAACATGTTTGAAAGCCTTTGTAAATCCTTAATAAACCAGTTTAGAATGAATTTAGATAAAACAGTACAAGTAAGAGTTTTGAATTAAATGAATTTTTTTTTAGAAAACCATTATAGTGTCCTACTCAGTAAAATAGTGTACAGTATCGTAAAATCTTGTGCATGCGGGTTATCAATCACATGTGATTGATATGATAACTGGCATGTTTAACTTGTATCCCCCCCTATAAAACATGTTTTAACATTTAAAAGGTTCATTCAGGGGTATGAACTCACCTGGTGTAAGTAGGTCCGACGAAGGTGTCGTTTGGGCGTTCGGTGTCACGCAAGGACTCGAACACACACAATGACCTATTTAACATATGGTAACATATGTTCACATACAATTAGCATATATAATGCTAATTAAACACATATACGCGCTCACAGGAGCGGAAAACACTTTGGCTAAGTGTTTGGGTGTCCCGGGTAGCGTTTAAGGGTGTGTATGGCTATGGAATGGAGTTTACTCTCCAAGATTAAACCCCCAAAGTTGAGTTTACGGCCCAGGGACATCTCACCATGAGTTTATGGCCGTAAACTCATGGTGATGGGTTCTTGGGTGTTTAAGGCTTCTACTTGCATCATGGAATTATTCTAAGCACTTTTCCCAAAAGGCATGAATGGATTTGAGGCTTCTAAGGGCACTAACTTGGAGTTTACGGCCTAGGGACACTCCTAAGGGAGTTTATGGCCGTAAACTCTCACCCTTAGTGTTTTGTGAAGTTTCAAGCCTCTAATACCTTTCTAGCAATTTATAATGAAGTGTGATGCTATTTTGGGGGATTAAATCTAACATTTGGATGTGTTTTGGGTAGTTTACGGCCTAGACACTTCCTTGGGCTGTAAACTCCTTTTTAGCCCTCCATTTCATGTGTTTAAGCCCTTAAATCCTTCCTAGCATTTTATAAAAATAATCTAAGGCCATTTGGGGGGCAAAAATCAACCTTTGGGCATGTTTTGGGGAGTTTACGGCCTTGACATATGTCTGGGCCGTAAACTCCATGTTACCCCATATTTCCTTGTGTTTAAATGATTTAAACCCACAATACCAAGTCCCTAATTTATGTGTGAAGCCTAAGGGTGGTTTGGGAGTGTTTTTGGGGCCTTTTAACAAGATTTTGAGGTGTTTACGGCCTAAGCTTGTGCTTGGGCCGTAAACTCTCTTTTACCTCCTAAATTGATTGTTTTAAATGTGCAAACACTCCTAGGCTAATTCCTCTATTTATTTCCAAGCTTTTAGGGACTTTTGGGGGTCATTTTGGCCTTTAAATAGGGGTTTACGGCCTAAGGATGAGCCTAGGCCGTAAACTCCTCTTTCACAGCTTCTATGTTTGATTTCTAAGCTATAAACATGAATCAATATGTTTAGAATAAGCTAGGGTAAGCGGACTTATAATTTGGAAGCGTTTGGTTGCGGATTTGGGGCGAAAACGGGTTTAGAGAGAGAGTATAGAGAGAGTGTAAAAAGTCTCCAATGGACTCCACTCACCCTTATATAGGTTTCAAAATCGGGGCTCAGTGGAATTTTACCCGATACTGCCGTTAAACAAGGCTTTTGGTCGCACCCGATTTAGTGGTCGTAATAATAAAACTTGACATTTTCCCAATAAATGGAAATGTGTGTCCTGTGTTTTTATTTCCTTTTTATCACGACTTAACGGCATGCTATAAGTAACCAAATGGAATGTTTATTAAATTGACGCCCTCTAATTAACGGAACTTTTATACAGTGGAATATTCCGTTAACGGTAACGGGGAAATGTAACGGGACAACCTGGGTTGTCACATTATCCCCCCCGTTAAGGTCTAAGAAAGGAAGTAGGTATGAATGGCCAAGTAGAGGTAAGGGAGTACTTCCTATACGGTTGTCCTCGCATTCCCATGTGATCTCTGGTTTGTGTTTGTCATTTCGACAGACCTTCACGTACGGGATGCGGATTCCGTCTAGTGTAGCTAGTGGGTTACAACTGGTGTATCTACAAGGTTAGAGTTCTCGATGGATTCTATCAAGATGAGTGAGGAACGAAGAGTTTTGTCGGGAAATCACATATCAAGTCTAAGAAGTGGATCGATCAGGTGTGAATCTCATGGCATATCCGAAGGTAGTAGCGGCCTGAAAAGGGTTGGACCATGACTTCATGAGGATTCTCGGATGGTCGTACGCTCTCGGAAGGGTAGAGCTTCTCAGTACTTAGAACATAGTGTACTTCTCTGGCAAGATCATCACTGGCATGATCGCCATTCCGAAGTTCCTAACGTTCTCTCTCGTACTGGTAGTGTAGTCCTTCAGGTTGGTTCTTAGAAATCTCGAGTGGTCTTTGGTTTCGCGTTTCCTGTCAACTGGTTGATAGAGGCTTTCTAGATCGTCAAGTGGGTTGCATGACTAGAGTTATCGGTTTGCTGTAGGGTGTCTAACTCAAGCTTGTGCAAAATGGACCTGCACTAACGAACCTTGAGATATAGAAACCCTGAGGGTCGGGGAGATAGGGTTTCACCAGATGAGTGTTGGACTATCTCGGGAGGTGGTTCTACTATCTCTGCGTGAGATAGTATTCGTGGAACACCTAATAGTCTAATGAATCTCTAAGATTGTGGTTTATTCTAGTGTGGAAAGTGTATGCTCTTGCATAACCCTTCGACTAACACCAGGACTAGTGTCAAGTATATAACCTCTTCGAGATCAGGGTTATGAGGCTTAATGCAACCACTTTCACACTTGACCAAATATTCATGGCTGCAAAGGTTATCCTGTGGTTCTCGGTATCCTAGCGTTCACTTCGTAGAATGTATTTCATCGTCTACCGGGCGACGACGAATTCCTCCATGCGAGAGGGTGGAGGATGATAGGCACTACTTGTCTATAACAGGGTGGACAAGGTGCCTGAGTAGTGCGAGCATCTACTGCAACTACTTTCCTAAAGGTTCTGAGTTTTTTCGGTCTTGGTCAAATCTAGTGGGTATAGGGTTTTCATCACTCGGGACTTTACTAGTTCATCCCGCAGTGGTTCTCTTGACTCCGGCTCCTATGTTATGGAATAGGGTGAAAGCGTTTTGCGAAGAGGTTCGTGGTACAGCTCATGCTTGGCTTAACCGCCAATACTTGATGGATGACAGCAATATACCTGGTTATAGTGGTCAGCCTCATGAGTTCTATTCTCTGGGTTCACGAGCCTGATGTGCGAGGTGCGAAGGGTCGCCCAGGGGAATCTAAGGGGTATGCCTCGGATGGTTGTCGTTTTCTGAGGTATCTGCAGTGTCTTTCGCTTCGGTGTTTATCTGACTACGAGGGGTCGGTCCACAGTGTATGGTACCCTCCCTTGGGTACTTCAGAAGGTTTGAGATAAGAAGGACGATTGACGAGTCGCATTAGGTTTGATTATTTGTGTTAGGTTTAGGTTCAGGAGAACCTTTATGTCGACATGGCTATGGAGAAAGTTCTTTTTGCACAGCACTAAGGATGCACACATGGTTGCATGAAGTCAAACCATGATCAATAGAGTCGTCGAAGTTGGCACACTTCGACATGATATATAATGAAGATCGATAGAGTCATGTGCCGAACAGGCACACAAGTTCTAGGCGTCTCGAGTTTCGTCCTATGTATCACTACCGCAGATACCTGGACTGATAGAGTCGACGCAGAACTATAAAGAGTTCTAAGTGTTTCCGAATAGACTATCTTTTCGTGAATGAATTCTCACAAGGCATTTCTATAATCGCCTCACATATACTAGTCATGTATATTTAAGGTGGGGAGGACTGTTGACTGAGCGACCCCGCCCTAAATCCACAACCAAACGAGGAACAGGAAATGAGGCGGCATTCGCTCACTCTAGGTCTGTCCATCTTAAATATACATGGCAGTAACGTATATGTTTAGCCACTATAGTTTTACATAATGAATTTTAAATTTTATAACAGTGCTGCGACTTTCGCCTTACTGGAAAGAATTTATATTTGTATTAGTCTTTTATTGTTCTTAGCTTAGTTATCCGAGATCGAGAGACGTACCAAAAATCTAACGAGTTCCTTGCTGCTTCTCCCTAAGCAGTAGTGTCAGGCTCCTTCTGTGTCTTTGTCTTTCTTTTCGGTTGGGCAGTCCTTCTTGAAGTGTCCCATTTTACCACATAGGTGACAAATTGTATGGGTCGCCACATTGGTGGTTGATGAAATGAACTCAACCGGGGTTCTGCAGACGCAAGCAGTATGCCCCAACATGTGGCACCTAGCACGATAGAGCTCTCGACAGACCCCATGATGGTGGTAGCTGCACTTGCTGCAGTGGGGAAGGTCTCCTAGGTATGGTCTTCTTGAGGTCGGGAGGGAAGGATTGACAGGGGTATAGACTGCCTCAGCTCGTTGCCCTTCGGAAGGTCCTTGAGCCAAGGTACTTCCCTCCTCTATCTTGAGTTTTCTCTTTAGTGGGTTCAGTGGAGGTTCTTGGGTGGCTGAGTGTGGAAGTGTTGGCTGCTGCTGTCTATCGCCAGGATTGGAAATCCCGACAGGGCCCTTGCTAACATTTGCGGTGTTAGCATTCAGGTGAGCCATGACAGCTGCTATGGTTGCTGAGACTGCAGCTTGGAACGTAGCTTCATCGAATAAGAGAGTAGGTTTCTTGCTTGTGGACTGATTGCGCTTCTTCAGTGGCATGGTTTTCTTACACGGAAAGGAATACAAGGCAATGAGAGACGATGGTTAACCCTGGACATTTCTGTCCTGATCGTATTAGGCATAAATTTTCCCGTGCCTCGGGTACTGGTTGTCTGAATGTCGACCTACATCCCTATGATGTAGTCCTGGTAATCGAAGTGAGTGTATGAGTATCGGAAAAAGGCCATAAGATGCGAGTCGTTCCTACTAAGTTACCTTTATACTGGGAAAGGTTCACTCTCCGACCTGGATAGATTTGAGAACGGTTCGGAACGAAACTGCGGAAAGAGAGGCTCATGAAAGCTCATGGCTAAGCACTCTCAATAAGGTGCGGGGATCCGTCCTAATCGTGTGTCTGGCAACGGGAAACGACGATTTTTCCTAACACATAGCGTGAGTAGTGTAGCCACTAACTCACTAAATTGTATTATTTTATGGGTGTATTAGCATGACGAACACGAGGAAAAGACAATTCCCGGGTTCCGTGTACTGGCTCCCTCAGTCTGCCTCGTATCTTTGACTGAAATCGGCGTCGGTTTCCTTCGGGTAGTTTCCTAGGGTTCTCTTCTCGTATGGACATATTGAATTTCTACTCCGCCTTCCTTCTGATTCCGACTCTGGGTGTCATCACTTCATGATGGATGACTGGAACCAAGTTCATTTATTTCTGAACAGGAAATCTTCTTAAATGAACCTCTTCAGGTCGAATTCAACTCTTCTGTTATGCACTGAAGTGGGTAGGGTTTTCTATAGGGTTCGTGCGAGAATGGAAATGTCTAAAGGATCCTAAGAGATTTTTAACATTTCAATGTATGATCCATATCGAGTCCTGCTACGATTACACAGGGTATACAAATCATATATAGCTTAGATCCGATAGGCCTTCGAATATGTGATACTACTCTAGAACCACATCCCAACGAGGAAAAGGAAATAGAGCGAAACCACACATTCTCAGCCTATGGGATCCTTATTATATATAACCTTGGGAGTACACCCTCTGTAGTTGTAGGTATATCAATAAGGATCTTTTTAGTTATTCACGCAAGGTTGTTAATGGATTCTAAAATACCCCTATGGTATTTTAATTCTCGTTTGTTTTTCTTATCTTCTGAATATAAATTCTGGGATTAGTGTGGATCTTTTAGCGTTCTAAAATACTCCTATAGTATTTTAACTTTATGTTTGGCTCTAACAATCCTAATTAGTAAGTTTCAGACCTGTTGCACACCACTACCACTCCTGAGCACACGTTCATCGCATCTCGAATAAATGTAGTTGATCAGGTTACATTTATTCCAGCTTACGATTACATAACTGTCCAGGTTTGACTGTAGGGTTCAACATCCGAAGACTTTTATTATTGTTCTTATTGTGATACTTTTGTTAAAGTGTTTAGATTCTGGATGTTATTATACTTTGGTAAAATATGGTTATATTTTATAGTATAATTCTTGGTCAGAGTGCTTTACCCTATTGTGTTTATAGGTTGTATATCTTTTATGAATTGATATACTTAGCTCACTATAAAAAATGCTCTGATACCAATCTGTCACACCCCAAAACCGGTACGGCGGAAACGTTCTGGGGTGGATGACGTCATGTCAAGTATCACAACACATGCATTATAGTAATCAAAGTACAACAAAACATTTCATTAATAGAATAATTTTACATGATTACATTACAAGGTATCAAAGTAATACAAGTAATAGAATAAATACAGCATGGTACTAAGCTATCTTCATCAACAGCTCCGGGGATGTACCTGTCTAATGCTAACCTGAGAATACAAGTTATTTGATAAGCGAGTATCAGCATTTTTACAAATGCTGGTGAGTTCATAAGCATTTGGTGACATTTCATTCAAATAACTTAATAAAGTAATAGTTTAAGAGATTTCAGTGTATTAGAGTCCTTTCCAGAAAATCCTATATTTTCTTTAAATAAAGCAGCCTTCTACCAAGACTGGTCAGTGATGTGTGGTAAAAAGTAGTTTTCCCTAAGTTGCTATCATTATCAAAGTACTGAATTTGATTATTGAGGAAAACAAACAACATCAGGGAATATCGTATGCCTCAGCAGTGAGGACTGCTGACTAAGGCAAGGAACCATAGACTCCAGGAAAGTATCAAACGAAAGACACGCCTGGTTCAGTCTAACAAGTGAAGACACAGACCCCAGAAGGTACCAAATGCAAGGTACAACTAGTAAGGTCCAAAAAAATGAATACAGACCACAGACAATATCAAATGAAAGATACGCCTAGCGAGGTCTAAAACAGTGAACATAGTGAATACAGTGGATTTTGTGAATACAGTGGAGATAGACCCCAGACAGCATCAAATGAAAGATACGTCTTGTGAGGTCAAAATAGAGGAGACAGACCCCAGACAATATCAAATGAAAGATACGTCTTGTAAGGTCAAAACAGAGGAGACAGACCCCAGACAATATCAAATGAAAGATACGTCTTGTAAGGTCAAAACTGTGTGACTCTGACAATGAGTTACCAGCATACAGTGTAAATTGTCGGTGAAATACCGTTACCTTAAAGCCATGAATTATAAGGTAACCCGGGATACTCGTAACCATACTATCCGACACTAGAGTACCAGACGCCCTACAAGCATCTATATAATGTGACATTTGTCACCCCTTGGCTTGGTGAGCTGTGGACAGTAGCTAGCAGTCAGGGTGCAGGGGTGTCAATCCCGTATAGATCTATACACACAATGTCCACTCTCCTTACAGGAGACTCTGGTTACCAACTAGACGACGGAGAAGGCCGTGTCCTGAAGATGCATCCCAAATAGTGGGTTTCTAATGAAAGTGCTGAACTAGAGGTAGAGACTTCCCAATAGTGGGTTTCTAATGTAAGTGTAGAATTGAGGTAGAGACTCTTAACTGAACTGACTGAAGTAACCCGTATGCCTAAGCTTGTACACATAGTATATAAATAATGAATCAAATGACCTTCGGATGGACATCCGATCCCACTAGACTACATCTCAACGAAGAAAAAGAAATAGGGCGGACAAACCTTCCTAAGTCCTTCAACCATTATTTATATGCATCTACACAAGCACAGACATACATCTAACTATGCTTGAGTGGGTATCAAGTAAAAGTGATTCTTGTGAAGTAGGAGTGTCTAACAAGTGAAGTAAGAGCGGTCGCAAGTGAAGTATAAGTGTCGAACAAGTATAAGCGTATCACGAAGTAGAGACGACACTAAGTGAAGTAAGGGTGTATCAAGTATAAGTGGAGTAAGGCGATATCAAGTATAAGTGAAGTAGAATCGTATCACTAAGTATGAGTGTTATTAAGTATAAGCGTCATCAGGTATAAGTGATTTCAGGTATAAGTGAAAGCGTTACAGAGTGGGAGTATAAAATAAGTATAAGCGAAGCAGCAGTATTTAACAAGTAAAGTATACGTCAAAAAGGGAATCTTTGATGAAAAACCTTTATACTCGGGAAAATCACAATTTGTATTCTTTTGTAAAAACATGTTTGAAAGCCTTTGGAAATCCTTCATAAACCAGTTTAGAATGAATTTAGATAAAACAGTACAAGTAAGAGTTTTGAATTAAATGAATTTTTTTTTAGAAAACCATTATAGTGTCCTACTCAGTAAAACAGTGTACCGTATCGTAAAATCTTGTGCATGCGGGTTATCAATCACATGTGATTGATATGATAACTTGCATGTTTAACTTGTATTCCCCCCCATATAAAACATGTTTTAACATTTAAAAGGTTCATTCAGGGGTATGAACTCACCTGGTGTAAGTAGGTCCGACGAAGGTGTCGTTTGGGCGTTCGGTGTCACGCAAAAACTCGAACACACACAATGACCTATTTAACATATGGTAACATATGTTCACATACAATTAGCATATATAATACTAATTAAACACATATACGCGCTCACAGGAGCGGAAAACACTTTGGCTAAGTGTTTGGGTGTCCCGGGTAGCGTTTAAGGGTGTGTATGGCTAAGGAATGGAGTTTACTCTCCAAGATTAAACCCCCAAAGTTGAGTTTATGGCCCAGGGACATCTCACCATGAGTTTACGGCCGTAAACTCATGGTGATGGGTTCTTGGGTGTTTAAGGCTTCTACTCTCATCATGGTATTATTCTAAGCACTTTTCCCAAAAGGCATGAATGGATTTGAGGCTTCTAAGGGCACTAACTTGGAGTTTACGGCCTAGGGATACTCCTAAGGGAGTTTATAGCCGTAAACTCTCACCCTTAGTGTTTTGTGAAGTTTCAATCCTCTAATATCTTTCTAGCAATTTCTAATGAAGTGTGATGCTATTTTGGGGGATTAAATCTAACATTTGGATGTGTTTTGGGGAGTTTACGGCCAAGACACTTCCTTGGGCCGTAAACTCCTTTTTACCCCTCCATTTCATGTGTTTATGCCCTTAAATCCTTCCTAGCATTTTATAAAAATAGTCTAAGGCCATTTGGGGGGCAAAAATCAACCTTTGGGCATGTTTTGGGGAGTTTACGGCCTTGACATATGTCTGGACCATAAACTCCATGTTACCCCATATTTCCTTGTGGTTAAATGATTTAAACCTACAATACCAAGTCCCTAATTTATGTGTGAAGCCTAAGGGCGGTTTGGGAGTGTTTTTGGGGCCTTTTAACAAGATTTTGAGGTGTTTACGGCCTAAGCTTGTGCTTGGGCCGTAAACTCTCTTTTACCCCCTAAATTGATTGTTTTAAATGTGCAAACACTCCTAGGCTAATTCCTCTATTTATTTCCAAGCTTTTAGGGACTTTTGGGGGTCATTTTGGCCTTTAATTAGGGGTTGACGGCCTAAGGATGAGCCTAGGCCGTAAACTCCTCTTTCACAGCTTCTATGTTTGATTTCTAAGCTATAAACATGAATCAATATGTTTAGAATAAGCTAGGGTAAGCGGACTTACAATTTGGAAGCATTTGGTTGCGGATTTGGGGCGAAAACGGGTTTAGAGAGAGAGTATAGAGAGAGTGTAAAAAGTCTCCAATGGACTCCACTCACCCTTATATAGGTTTCACAGTCGGGGCTTAGTGGAATTTTTCCTGATACTGCCGTTAAACAGGGCTTTTGGTCGCACCCGATTTAGTGGTCGTAATAATAAAACTTGACATTTTCCCAATAAATGGAAATGTGTGTCCTATGATTTTATTTCCTTTTATCATGACTTAACGGCATGCTAAAAGCAACCAAATGGAATGTTTATTAAATTGACGCCCTCTAATTAACGGAACTTTTATACAGTGGAATATTCTGTTAATGGTAACGGGGAAATGTAACGGGACAACCTGAGTTGTCACACCGACGATCGATCGATGCGAGCGTCAGCAGTGTTCAAAGATTACGTTCTGAGGCTATTTGAGGAGCGCTACTTGGTAGACTTGGTTCGCATTCCGTTGCGTGGGAACAAGGTGATTATAGGCATGGATGGGCTCAGACCCAATGGGACGGTGATAGATTGCGCTTAGCAGCTGGTGCGGATTAGGACCCCAAGTGGGGGAGAGTTGGTAGTTCAGGGTGAGAGGCCACAGCGAGGGCCATCGGTATGTTTAGTAGCGAGAGCTAGGCGCTACCTTCAGCAGGGTTGCGTAGGATATGTTGTGTATGTTATGGACACCCGTGAGGCAGGTAAGGCGATGGTGAGCGAGGTTCTGGTGGTGCGAGATTACACATATGTGTTCCCAGAGGAGCATCCTGGGATACCTCCGGAGCGACAGGTGGAGTTCAGGATCGACCTACTCCCTGGTGCAGCTCCGATAGCCTAGGCACCGTATCGGTTGGCTCCTCCCGATATGCAGGATTTGTCTACACGGCTGTAGGAGCTGTTAGACAAAGGATTCATTAGACCGAGTAGTTTACCCTGGGGAGCCCCGATTCTGTTTGTGAAAAAGAAGGACGGGTGACATCAAATGTGTATAGATTATCGGGAGCTGAACAAGGTAACGGTGAAGAACCGTTACCCACTCCCAAGGATTGATGACCTCTTTGACCAGCTTCAGGGAGCATCTTGGTTCTCCAAGATTGATGTGCGTTCAGGATATCATCAGATGAGGGTCAGAGAGGAGGATGTGCAGAAGACCGCATTTCGGAAACGTTATAGCCATTACGAGTTTTTGGTGATGCCCTTCGGGCTCACCAATGCCCCTATCGCATTCATGGACCTCATGAACCGCGTATGTAGACCGATGTTAGACCGGTCTGTGATAGTGTTCATCAATGACATATTGGTTTACTCCAAGACGCAGGAGGAGCACGAGGAGCATCTGCGAGAAGTTCTGGAGACTTTGAGGAGGGAGAACATGTATGCTAAGTTCTCCATATGTGAGTTCTGGTTGCGTGAGGTGCAGTTCATCGGATATCTTGTCAACCAGAACGGGATCTCAGTGGACCCGGCCAAAGTAGAGGCCGTGATGAGATGGGAAGTTCCGAAGTCTCCATCTGAGATTCGGAGTTTGCTGAGATTAGCGAGCTACTATCGGAGAGTCATTCGGGATTTCTCCAAGATAGTCGTACCCCTGACGCGGCTGACGAAGAAAGTCGTGGTCTTTCAATGGGGGCCTGAGCAGCAGGCAGCATTTGAGACCTTGAGACAGAGATTGTGCGAAGCGCCAATCTTAGCCCTGCCAGAGGGCGTAGATGATTTTGTTGTATACTGTGACGCGTCCATTTCAGGGTTGGGCGCGGTACTGATGCAGAGAGGGCATGTCATTGCCTACACCTCGAGGCAGTTGAAGCCTCATGAGGCGAACTACCCGACGCATGATTTAGAGCTAGGGGCGGTTGTCTTCGCCCTCATGATTTGGCGGTATTACCTCTATGGGGTCCGGTGTACCATTTGCACGGACCATAAGAGTTTGAGGTACCTCATGGATCAGCCGAATTTGAACATGAGGCAGTATCGGTGGTTAGACGTGGTAAAGGATTGTGACTGCGAAATCCTATATCACCCAGGGAAGGCCAATGTGGTGGCCGATGCGCTTAGCCGCAAGGCAGCACCGATCAGAGACGTGTGTATGAGGATGACGGTGGGGACTCCACTATTAGAGCGGATTCGGGAGGCTCAGCAGGAGGCTATGAAGGAGGAACGTCGGAAGAGTGAGCGTATAGTGGGCCAGGTTTCCTCCTTCGATTATGATAACCAATGATTATTGACACTACACCATAGGGTGTGGGTACCATACCACGGGGGTGTGTGCCAGGTTTTGATGGAGGAGGCGCACAAATCCCGATTATCCATTCATCTCGGAGCGACGAAGATGTATAGAGATCTTCGTCTAGACTTTTGGTGGCCCAGCATGAAGCGGGATGTAGCATGGTACGTTGACCGGTGCTTGAACTATAGGAAAGTCAAGGCCAAACACCAGAGGTCGCACGACAAGATGCAGCCGTTGGATATTCCGCTGTGGAAATGGGAAGACATCACGATGGATTTTATCACCAAGCTTCCCAGGACCGCATGGGGACTCGATTCTATATGGGTAATCGTTGATCGGTTGACCAAGAGCGCCCAATTCATACCGATCCAGGAGAGTATCTCAGCAGAGAAGTTGGCCGATATTTATATCCGAGAGGTGGTGGCACGGCACGGAGTGCCAGCCTCCGTGATTTCAGATAGAGACGTACGGTTTACTTCCAGGTTTTGGAAGAAGTTCCATGACGAGCTGGGTACTCGTCTGCATTTTAGCACCGCTTTTCACCCGCAGACAGATGGTCAGATTGAGCGGACAATCCAGACTCTAGAAGATATGTTGTGGGCGTGCGTGTTAGACTTTGGTGGTAGCTGGGATACTTATCTTCCTTTAGCTGAGTTCTCATACAACAACAGCTACCACGCGAGTATTGATTGTCCTCCCTTCGAGATGTTGTACGGGAGAAGGTGCAGGACCCCGATATGTTGGGGCGAAGTTGGCCAGAGGGTCATGGCGAGCACCGAGGTTGTGCTCAAGACAAACGAGAGAATTCAGCAGGTTCGGAGTAGGCTGCAGACGACACAAAGTCGGCAGAAAACTTATGCCGACAAGCGCCGATCAGACCTGGAGTTCCAGGTCGGGGATATGGTTCTCCTGAAGCTGTCGCCATTGAAGGGCGTCATCTGATTCAGGAAACGGGGCAAGTTGGGTCCTACGTACATTGGACCCTTTAGGGTGCTGGCCCGGGTGGGCAAGGTGGTGTACAGGCTGGATCTGCCAACCGAACTCAGTCAGATCCATAGCACCTTCCACGTCTCTTAGAGCGATCCTCGACTGGGAGTCGATGGACCTGAGGAACAAGAGGGCGGAGCTAGTAAAGGTGCAATGGCAACACCGGAAGGGTTCAGAGTGAAATTGGGATCCGGTAGAAGAGATGATGGAGCATTATCCCGAAGTTTTCCAAGAGCGAGCGGCAGACTTCGAGGACGAAGTCTAAAACAAGTGGGGTAGATTTGTAGCACCTGGTTCCTGGTATGTAGTTTAATATAAGTATTTTGCATTTTTAGCTGGGACTTGGCAAGTTGTAGGCTCGACTCGCCAAGTAGAGACGGGATATCGAGCACGTTTAAATTGGCGACTCAACGATTCCATATCCTGGACTCGGTGAGTCCGCAAGTCTGGATGAAACCCTAATTTCAAGAGTTTACACCCTATTTAAACATCTTTTTATGCCTCATAACGGCCCCCATTACGTCCAGAACACCCCTCACGAAACCCTAACCCTTCTTTGAGTAATTTGAGTGCTTTTAGTGCAATTCTTTGAAGTTTTGGAGAGAAGAAGAAAGGTAGATCAAGAGGAGAGGAAGAAGACCCAGAATCTTTGTGCCATTTAAGAACTTCTAGATGTATTAGACTCGAAACCCTCTCTTTTCCTTCGTTATTATCTCCTTAAGAGCTTAAGATAGTCATTTTAAGGCCTCTTCTAGTCTTGATCTTTGAGTGATGAGGTTATAGTGTTAAGGGACTTTAGATCTAGGCATGATTGAGCTCTAGGAGCTCGGATCTATTGCCTTTATGAGCCTAACTTGTGTATAAGTCCTAGATCTACTCTTCTAGTCCTTGCTAAGCCTCTTAATTCCCTTTTTATGCATGAATATACGTAAAGTTGGAAGCTTTACGTGTGAAACCTACCCTAAGAACCCAAATCTATGAATGGAATGCATTCGATTCAAGCAGAATCGAGTATATAGTAATTGCATGCATGGGACTCGACGAGTCATTCTTCAAACTCGGTGAGTCGAGTCGCGAGTCCCCGATTTCCCCCTTTTTGAGTTATTCCGAGTGGGATGAGTGAGCTATAAGTGGACTCAGTGAGTTGGAAGCCAGACTCAGTAATGGAGGGACTCGGCGAGTCAATGCCCTGACTCGGCGAGTCCAAGGCAATCTTTTTGCCTTAAGAATAGACTCGACAAGTTGTTCATACAACTCGGTGAGTCACAGACCAGAGTGTTCATCGGATGAAAATGAACTCGACGAGTTGTTCATACAACTCGGCGAGTCGGATGAAGGACCATTGTATATCCGTATAGAAGGAGAACTCGTCGAGTCAATGCCTAACTCAACGAGTAGGGACGAGAGTGAGGATAATCGACTCGACAGGAACTCGACGAGTTGGCGAGCCAACTCGGCGAGTCGGGTCAACTGGAAGTTTGACTTCGACCTTGAATTTTCACTTGGCCAGGGGTAAAATGGTCATTTTACCCTAAGGACGGTTAACAGGGTTTGATTGAGTGTTTTGTAGGAATTACAGCCCGAGGATTTCCGGTGCCTCAGCAGCAGATAGACAGTTCCCACGCAAATCAGCAGCTACTTCGAGGTGAGTTACCTTCCAGTAGCGGTGTGTCTACGACCACAATGTTGGCCCACCAGTAGGAGTTGTATGGTTAGATGATTGTGTATGTGATATTCATCTAGGTTTGCCACTACTTGATATTTTTATGTGCTAGTATGATATGATGCTACGTGCTAGTGACAGTAGGTGAAATAGTCCCCAGTATCCGGTCGAGAGGACCGAAGAGGAGACCAGCACCCAGATATGCTAGTTAGTATCTGGTCGAGAGAACCGAAGGGGAGGCCAACACCCAGATATGCTAGCCAGTATCCGATCGAGTGGACCGAAGGGGTAGGTCGGGCACCCAGATATACCTGACAATATATGTATGTTATGTGATTGTATGGTATATGGTACGATGGGGGAACTCACTAAGCCTCGTGCTTACAGTTTTCAGTTTTGGTTTCAGGTACCTCTTCATCGAAGGTGAAGGAGCTGGCACGGTAGCGGCACATCATACACACACACACACTGTTTTCTGCCTTACGAGAATGTTTTGGGATTTGTACTCTGACATTTGGTTGATTTTGTATTTTGGTTTTTAAACACGATGTATGAATGTGAAATGATTTGATCAGACAATGTTTTATTTACAAATGTTTTCCAAAGTATAGATTTAAAAATGAAATTTTTAGACTTGAAAATCGGGTCGTTACACTTAGATCCAATAGAGGCAACGGGTTCTTAATATTGAGTTCCACGACCACTTCAAGGAATGTGGAATAGTTTCACAATTGGACACCTCATAGGACACCACAACTTAACAGTGTGGCTGAAAGGTGTAATCGGACCTTGTTAGACATGGTTAGTTCCATGATGAGTTGAGCTTCACTTCCAATCTCTTTTTGGGGGGTATGACTTAGAGACTTCCACACATATTCTTAATCTTATCCCACAAAGAAAGTTGCCAAAACACCTCACGAGCCGTGGATAGGGAAGGTTCCCTCATTGGTACATATTAAGGTTTGGGGTTATGAAGCTTTCGTTAAAAGAGAGACTCACGACAAGCTTGAACCTCGAAGTGAGAGATGTATTTCATCGACTACCCACAGAAATCCTTTGGATATTCGTTATATAGACCTAGTGAAAACATGGTTTTCGTAGCACAAAGGAGAGTCTTTCATGAGTGAGATCTCATATGTAAAGAGGACAATAGGAGTACCATTGATCTTAAAGAAATTCGAGAGTCAAACAATGAAGGAACTTCTGATAATACTAGGGCTCAACATAACTAAGAAATTCTAGTTGAACCAATTGACGAAAATTACCTCTTAGGCGTTCCACTAGAGTTAGAGTACAACCAAAATTGTATGGTTTCCATATTACCATAGAAGGTGATACATTTATCAGTGATAGTACACTGGTAAATTTGGATGAACCAGTTAACTACAAGGAAGCCATAGTAGGCCCAGAGTCAGTTAAATGGAAAGAGGAAATGGACAGCGAGATCAAGTCCATCTGGATGCAAAGTATCCGAATAGAGTGTGTAAGTTTGAGAAATCAATATATGGATTGAAGCAAGCTTCTCAGTAATGAAATCTTTGCTTTGATAACAAAGTGAAACGACCCAAAAATACGACCCAAAAGTTTCATTTTTCAATATAACCAAAAACCATAATCTGAGTGTCATGTCATAAAAACCATACGTGATGTATCCCAAACATAATAAAAACACTGTGCGGAAAACTGTATCATATCCATGTCATTTCAAAATCAAAAACTAAATCAACTCCCAGGATAAAAGCTGAAGCTGTGGTGTGTGCGATGCCATCATCCCGAGCTCTTCCCTCTGCTAGCGGAAGTACCTGAAACCAAAACTGAAACTGTAAGCACGAAGCTTAGTGAGCTCCCCCAAACTACCACATACCATACAATAACATATCAAGCACATATTGGGGCCTTTCCCCCTCCATCGGACCGAAGTTCGAAGCTGACTGACTGGGACCTTGTCCCCTACATCGGACCGAAGTCCGAAGCTAACATCAGACCGAAGTCCGAAGCTGACTGGGACCTTGTCCCCTACATCGAACCGAAGTCCGAAGCTGACATCGGACCGAAGTCCGAAGCTGACTGGGACCTTGTCCCCTACATCGAACCGAAGTCCGAAGCTGACATCGGACCGAAGTCTGAAGCTGACTGATCATAGCATAAACATATCACTAACATGAACACACATAATCCTGTCTGAGCCATGAAGGCATCAAACATGCTAACTACTGCATCGGATCAAAATCCGGATACTACTGCTAGCTAAACAGGCCGGCATTGTGGCTTTAGACCCGTTCCTACTGAAAGGAAACTCACCTCGTGAACTGGCTGCTGTGTGTATGGCTCTGGAAGCTAACTGCTGCTACTCCGGTATCTCCCCGGCTACAAGTCCATAAACACACTCAATCAAATACTAAACACTGCACTGGGTAAAATGACTCTTTTACCCTTGGTCAAAGTCAACCCTCGGTCAAAGTCAACTCTCGGTCAAAGTCAACCCACAGTTGACCTGACTCGCCGAGTTGGGCCGCCAACTCGCCGAGTCCCTATTCTCACTCCTCGACCCTACTCGCTGCTACTCGTCGAGTATGGCATCGACTCAACGAGTACTCTCCCGATCCAAGAACTCAGACAATCTTCATCCGACTCGCCGAGTCATATGAACAACTCGACGAGTTGTTCTTGAGCTTAAGAAGATTGCCTTGGACTCGCCGAGTTGTATGAACAACTCGCCGAGTCCCTCCATTACTGTGTCTACCCTCAAACTCGCTGAGTCCACTCCACTACTCACTCGTCCCACTCGACACCGCTCAAAAGGAAGAAATCGAGGACTCGCGACTCGACTCGCCGAGTCGTTCTTCCGACTCGCTGAGTCACCGCCATGCAACTATTCTACACTCGATTCTGCTCGAATCCAATACATACAAATGATAGATCTGAGTCCAATAAGCTGATTTACCACGTAAAGTTTCCAACTTTACATGTACAAACACATGAACAAGGGAATAAAGGCTAAAAGATGCTTAAAAGGGGTAGATCTAGGGTTAATATGCAAAATAGCTCCATAAAGGCAATAGATCTGGGCTCTACAACTCCTAAATGAACAGATCTAAGGATATCTCGGCATAAAAGAGCTTCCATATCAACATAAGGCTTGAGAAAAGCATCAACAAGATCTAGAAAGGGTTTTAAAGCATAAAAGGAAAGGAAATCTGAAGAATACCTCAAAGAGCTCTTGCTTTCCCTTGAATCTCTGCTCTACAATCCTTCTCCTTGCTCCTTTCTTCTTCTCCTTCTTCAAGCCTTCACAAATGCACACAAGATCACTTAAAACACTCAAGATCGAATTAGGGTTTTCTCACAGCTTTTGAGGGTGAAGGAGGCGAGATTGGGGGCTATAAGGTGGCTTAAATAGTGGGCAACCCGGGGATTTAGGGTTTCTCCCAGACGGACAGACTCGACGAGTCGCCAACTAACACGTGCTCGAAATCCCGACCCTACTCGGCGAGTCAGGCTATGAACTCGCCGAGTCCCTCTTGCAAAACTTCAAAATAAATACCAAGGAATTATCATACCGGAGACGGGTCGTTACACAAAGTCAAAGATTTTAGTTTCTATAGAAGTGGAGATGAATCTTGTTTATATGTGAAAGCTAGTGGAAGTATAATAACCTTCCTGGCTTTGTATGTTGATGACATACTTCTTATAACGCCCTATTCTGAATCAATTCCTAATTCGAGGGTGTGGCTCGAAGATCAGTCATTATAAGGAATAGAACCTTTCAAAAGGTAAGATCTAGGCCCATTTCGGTGCGAGTGGTGTATTTGGAGCCTAAGGGTATTTCGGTAAAGTGTTAGTTTGAGTTTTTATGGAAATTAGATTTTTGTTCAAAAAGGTCTTAAGGATGGTATGAGTTAATAGAAGTGTATGGCTTCTCGTTACCTTTCTATGGATAAAAGCAACGTCGAAAATGGGCTTATAACGAAGAAGTTATAGCCTTTGGAAGTTTGGTGGTTTTAAGTTTTAACCGGGTACGTAGGGCGTACACAAAGGTTACGCGGGAAGTACTAGTGAAGATAGCAGTATGCGAGGCGTATCTCGGCATACACTGGGCGTACTAACCATGATGGCTGCAGGTGCTCTATGGAGAATATTATGTGTACCATATATACAATGGGCGTACTCTAATCATATCCAACCCCTATTTTAGGGTCTTGGTCCCTATTTAAGCTCCTTATCTCATAACCTAACCCAAATATATTTATCCTCCATCCCTCTAAACCCTTGAAATCGACCCTTAGCCCCCATTTGAGTGATTTTAGAGCTTCAAAGTGATTTATGTGTGTTTTGGTGCTTGAGGAGGAAGAACGAACTTCTTGAAGAACCATTGTTTCATTTGGAGCTTTTGGATCCAGGCTTTGTGCACCTAGATCTAACTTATGGAGTTACAAAGTCTCAATCTTGGCAACTCTTTATTATAGATCTAGTTAGGCGGCACTTTGTTATGATTTTGGTCCTTTTGTGGTGGTTCTTGTGAGTAGAATTTACCTACTATGTAGTTAATTCATTGAGCTATAAACCAATATCAATCGTTTGTTATACAATGACTAATAAATAGCTAATTGACTCAAAAATCATAATTAGGCTTTAAATTAAAAATCATATCTTATTTCGTTTCAAATAAGTGCTAGTTAAATAATACCATAAAATCAAAATTTTATTTTATAATATTGATAACTTGGGTTAAACCAAAAATAAAATAATGAATAAATAAATTGAAATTACAAGCAATTGGATGCATGGAGAAACGAGGGACGCATAAGATGACCAAGAATACGAAACATAAATTGCTAAAAACATGAATTAATTAATAATCTTCCAAAATGACCATCTCAACGACCAAAAGATGCTCAAGGAAGAAAAGGATACTTACTGGCACATAAAGGGAAGTGTACGTCGTTTTGCTCCTTCAATCCTTCAACGATGGTTGAAAGCGACGATCACTCAAGATAGCGATGATCATGGTTCATTGTTCAAGTTATTGATTTGAGGCCGATGGAAGACCGACAATGGAGGAATCAGCAGGAGGCATGAATGATGCCTCCGATTGAGTTTTGTTTAGGGCTTTCAGTTCATAGATATAACGATTAACGGGGTGTTTGGAAAAAAAGTTTTTAGCTTATTAGCTTATTGCTTATTTGCTTATTGCGGTGGGAATAAACATTTTTTTTAAAATGTGTTTGGATTAGTTTATTGCGGTGGGAATAAGCAATAAGCAATAAGCATTTGAAGTGTTTGGCAAACAAAACAGCTTATATGAGTAAAATGACCAATAAGCAATAAGCATTCCTCGCCTTGCTTATTAAAATCAGCTTATTTAGCTTATTTCTACCGCAATAAGCGGATTTTTAAATATCCTATCCAAACACTTAAATTTGCTTATTGCGGTGGAATTAAGCAATAAGCAATACGCAGCCTAGTTTTCCCCTATCCAAACACCCCCTAAAAGTTGATTTTTTTCATTTGAATTTAATTGTTTTCCATAAAAAATGAGATGATAATTAAGGATATTATTTAATAAATATAAAAGATTACTATTCTACCCTTATCTATTAAATAAATTTAAAATTAACTAAATTTGAAATAATTGGTCAATAATGATTTTTACATCCACACAATACTTAGTTAGAATACTTGAATCTAACTGTGTGTGTGTGTGTGTGTGTATATATATATATATATATATATATATATATATATATATATGGTGGGGTTCAATAGAGAACCATTATTAACAAGGACCAATCGTGAGCATCAAAATTTAAAACGATCAACGGCCCAGGATATGAATGTATACATGTACATTGGACACACATACATCAGATTATATCATAAAAACTTTTTACCAAAAAAACTCACTTTTTTTTGTTTAAATTATTTTTAAGCCACATCTTTTATCGCAAAAACTAAGTCGGATAAACCGTTGTTCACGATTTTATGTCCTCTTTCCATAGAGCTCCATGTTGATATATAAAAAATAAATTTTTTTTCCAAAAAACACACATTTCATTTTGTTGTTTTTTTTTTTTTTTCAGTATTTAAGTTTATTTTTATCTAGAAAAAACTAATTATACCAAAATTTTCAATTTTTTGTCGTCTATTAAATAACATCAATATCAATAAAAAAAAACTCGATAAGTTCAAATTCACAATGTAAATTTGAACTGTAAATATATCAATTTTAACATTCAAAATGTGAATTTGACTTACTATTATTCACATTGTGAATCTGTGCAGATTCACAATGTGAATCTAGACTGAATTTTTCTTTTGTTTTTTATATATATCAATATGAATTTATGTTTAAAGAGTACAAAAAAATATAAATTTTGATATGTTTATTAAATTTTCGGATAAAAAATAGGCCTTAGCTCTTCAAAAAACAAAAAAATGAAGTGAGTATTTTTGAAAAACAAAAAAAAAACATTTTTTGTATATCCATATGGATCGCTATGGAAAGATGACGAAAAATCAAGGACAATGGTATATTCGGTTTTTTAGGATAAAAAGACATGGCCTAAAAACACTAAATGAAAAAAAAATGGATTTTATTATAATTCGGTGCGTGTGCGTCCATTGTAAAAGTCTACAATCCTTCATTTTCCTGTTGATCGATTTACATTCCGACGCCTTAGATTTGTTTTTTGGTTCCTTGATTTATAATGGTTCTCTATTAAACTTTTGCGCGCGCGCACGCACGCGCACACACACACACACACACACACACACATATATATATATATATATATATATATATATATATATATATATATATATATGCAGTTTTGGACCCTTTAGAGACAGGGACATGGACGCTCACCTACCTTCTAGGTGAGAGGAGGTGGTATATTTATCCTAAGATGAGAGAAATGTAAACTTGAACATTTTTCAAATCTAGGTTGTAATTTTGGGGTATTTGCATTCAAGGTCCGACGTTGGCATCAATGATCAAAGTCGAGTTCTTCGGGACCAATGGTATGCATTCGCGATCACCAACGGTAGACTCCTTGTACCAATTTTAGTTGGCTGGGCTTGAACTTCACCTGAAAAACAAACAGTTCAACATCACTCCGGATGGATATCTTTCGAATACATCCCAATGCTTAAGTTAGTCGGGATTTTGAGATAAATGGAGTGTAGGTATGAGACATAAGAGTTTCGTACCTTATGAATTGCATGATGTTATATATTTATAATTGGTTCATGGACAAGATGGTCAAGGCCTGTTTATGTTGTATGTAGTAAAACGCCTTTTGAGCTAGATTTCCCTTGGGTATTGGTACAGAGTCCATTAGCTTCGGTCGGTAGACCGTATCCGGGTTTGAGGAGACACAACAATTATGGCCTAGTATTTGTCTTCCAATGATGTGATTTTGTTGCAAGGGTTGTTTCCAATCGAAACAACGTCGCCTTAAATGTAAACTAAAAGAACGCGATAAAAATTAGTATTAAATAATAGCAAAATAGTCATTTTCATATTTTATGAATTAAAACCGCATCATAGCCAAAATTGCAACACAAATCATTTTGGGACAAAGCCCGTAATAAATGGCATAGCATAGGGACCAACACCAACTATGTAATTTTGTTGCAAATGATTCTAGTCCAATGGTATTAGGTGTTGTTCTCTCTCATTGAGGTCAATGGTTCAAATCTCATTGTGAAGATAAGTTAATTAGGTGTTAGAATAAAAGTAGATTATATATATTATATTTGCCGGTTCAAAAAAAACTATGCAATTTACTCCGATAAATATTATTTATCGAATGTTTTATATGTTCTTCATCAACTTTAAATTTGAATTAGTTGTTGCTTGGATTAATAAGCATCATTAGCAATGCGTTTGTTTGACTTCACTTCGAGTGGTAGGTGATATGGCATGGGGCGGGCAGGCAGTTGAGAGGGCGGCGGAAAATATTAGCACTGTGGCAAGCAACTTGCATACGTGACGCACTATGGACGCAACACATGACTTGTATACACAACTGCAATAAAGTTACCAACAACTAACAAAATTTATCAATTTATTGATAAGGCCAAATTTATTGCAAATTTGGTTGCTAACCTCTGTTTACGACAAACCATTCACTAATAGTGGTCTCTGCTAATACGATTAATGTGAATGTAAAAATTGACAAAGAAAATTGTTTAATTATTCACAAAGTAACGTAGATTATACCGGCTCATTGTTTAGCTAAAAATCATATTGTATCATTTTTATGTTATGCATTTCGTGGTGTTTGTCTTGAGTCCAAAACTTGTTGTCAATGTAAGATCGAGGATGAACATGGAGATCACTCGCTAGTTGGTTGTTCTTACGCAAAATCAGCTTTGATTTGGACATTAAAATGGTGTAATGTCCCAATGGCCAACTTCCAAACCGTAATTGATGTTGTAGATTACGCTTCTAACTGGGTAACTGTCCCAGCAAGAATAATCTTCTGCTAGGTATATGTTTTGGTGCTCTATGGTGCATTTGAAAGGCTCGGAATGAGAAATCATTCAACAACAAATGGACGTCTCCTACGAAAGTTGCTGATAACATTATGCCATCTTCTTTTCTATGGTACAATCACAGGATAGGTAATGGAGTTCTCAACTGAAATGCTTGGTGCACTTGCCCTTTCCTTTGTGTGTAACATGTAAACACTTTTCCTTGTTTCCTTGTACTAGTATCTCTTTCACCTCTAGTCACTTGCTAGGTGTGACGCTTTATAAGATATTTGCCGGTTCCATAAAAAAAACTATAACCGTTACCAATACCAATACACTGTTTGCGTCTGTTTGAGAGCTTCCACGGAGTAAGTACAGTGTGAGTGTGTAAGTAATGATCATCTCGTGTTTATATACATAGATAAGATAACAAATTATCCTAAATATTCTTGTTTGACCAAGTTTTTCTAGGAGACTCAAAGTCTTTTTTTTGTTGACTTGGTCTATGCTCCATATGATAAGCTTTTAGTCCTGCATAGATCAATCACAAAGACTACGAAGGCAGCTCCAAAATGTTGGATAGTTTTGAGATCTTGGGTCATAATCAAGATATTAGTGTATGTTCAAAATGTTAGGCGTAATATGAAAACTATAAATACTACCCTTAAAATTTTCCCCTACAAAATTCCAGCCAAGATATTGGAAGTCAAGAGATTTATAGATTCGGAATCATACCATTAAATAATAATGAGGCACGGTATCAGATCAGTTTCCTAGGATATTTGAATTTTCACTAGTATGTTGGCTACGAATTATTCTGCCTATAAATTTTCCTTCTGATCATTTATATTTCTTCTGATCGGTAATTAAAGTGCTAGTTATAGAGTATAAACTAAGATTGGACCTTGCTTAATGTGATAGATGTGTTGTAGCAACTGTTGCGTGATAGTTAGTTGTGGTTACTCTTACTTCGTGAGACAGGTGAGTTGTCTGACTATACTATGTAAGATTCTAGTTCTCTTTGTGGTACTTCCATGGAAGACCCCGGGGGTATCCTATGGCATTTCTACGATAGACCATGGGGTAGCCCATGAAAATTGCATATAAGACCATGGGGTAGCCACAACAATGTGAGGAAAGACCATCGGGGTAACGCATGGCACTTATACATGAGACCATGGTCGTAGCGTGTGGCAGTACAAGGAAAGGCCATGGGGTAGCCCATGAAGCTTGTATGAAGGACCATAGGGGTAGCCTATGGAAACGTATGTATGGTATGTGGTATTTGGGGAACTTACTAAGCTTGTGCTAATGGTTTTGTGGTTTGAACATTTTCAGATACCGCTAGTTCCAAAGGGAAGGGCTCGACTTGACTGCACAACATTTTCCCCTAATGATTTTCCACATTAATGATTGTTATTTTACTATGATGATTATGATACATTTTTAATATGATGGATTTTTGGGACAATGCTATGTGATTTGATGAATTAAAAATGAAAAAATTTATTCATATTTTTGGAATGTTACAAGTTGGTATCAGAGCCTTGGTTGAGGAATTCGAGTGCACTCCCAGGTGTGTCTGAACTCAAACTGAGGAATTGATAATCTATAGAAGAAAAAAATTATAAAAAGAAGTTAGTACTGAAAAAGGTGCAACGCATGCAATCAGTCGAGCTCGAGTAATTGATTCCTAAAATACCCATACATGAGTATTATGTTTAGCATGTTATTATGTGAATTGCATGCTAGAGTAGGGCTAATGATAACTTTTGTAATCGCATGATAGACTTCCCTGATTTAAGTGATGCCTTGTAGCTTAAGAGAAATTGGATGTTATGTATTACTTGAAATCTATATTGACAGAGTTAATTGTTAAGTATATGTCGTTGTATATGATTAGGATAATATATCCATACAATAACTGGTTTAGCCTTATTTCCTATTCATTGTCTAGTTGTGGGCTTAGGGTAGAGTCATTTATTCGACAGTCTATTTGATCTCGTACTGTGTATAATTTGCATGCATAAGGCAACCATCGATGTTTGTAGAAGTTCCTTGTATCGCAGTAGAAAGTGATGCTAGGATTCCTAGGAAATCCTTAGGGATAGTATGATGAGATATGTATGATCTTTAGCATTGGGCTTATGTGAGTTTCCTTGGCAGAGTGAATTAGAGGACTCAGGGTGATTGTTAAGGAAAGTACGGATAGGTATGGAAAGTAGTATTGGGCCCATAGTATTGGAAGCACATGATCCATACTCAAATCAATAAAAATCACGAAGCTCCTAAGGAGCTTATGGTGTGAGAGCTCCCTCAAGTATATTTTGGTTGTTTATGTGTTTGTATTATAGTATGGTGGTGAGCACTTGAGGAGGAGGTTCTGGTTCTGGCGTTGGTGCCAAACCGATTGAGGAGAGGATAGGCGAGTTCACCATGTCTGAGATCACTCACGGTATTATGGAAGCTACTCATATGATGTATGGTACCATCAAGGACGAGATCATGGAGCTTTTGGATGATTGTTTAGGGGCTTTCCGTGTTGACATAGCAGTGGGTTAGTTGGGGTATCAAACTGTCTCTTATCAAGAGTTCAAGGCTTATGGAGCCCCGAAGTTCTTTGGGAAGAAGGGCCCTATTCCTATTTGATGATGGATTGTTGAAATAGAGAATGCTCAGCAAATAAATTTATGTCCTCAGGGGTCGAAGGTGGGATTTACACCCTACTTTTTGAGGGATGGATTCCACGATTAGTGAGAAGAGGTCGAACACTCTTTAGGATTTGGGGTCATGGTAGCCATGACTTGGGATGATTTTGTGATGAGATTTAGAGAAGAAGTTGCACCACTATTGAGGTGTAGCAATTGGCGAGGGAGTTTCTGGACCTTCTTCAGACTACAGAGATTGTGGCGAAGATCACCGCCAAGTTCCGGGAGAGACCTCTGCTAATCCTGCAATATGTTGCTGAGGAGGAGTTGAAGAAGACGAGATACGATGATATGTTGAGGGATGAGATCCATGAATTTATGAGTATATCTAGCTGCAGGAGCTTGGAGGACAGATTTCCCGAGCCCGAGAACGGGAGATTGATTTTGAGCTTTTAAAGAAGCGGAAGCGAGTTTAGACACAAAGAGCAGAGGGTTCAGCGAAGAAGCCCAAGACTTTTGCTCACAATCTAGAGTCCAGTAAGGTCGCAGTCGTTGTGGCAAGTGCGAGAAACCGCATGATGGGACGTGTTGATTTAGTGGTTCGGGATGCAACAAGTGCAGCAAGACGGGTCACATTAGCAAGGTCTAATTTGCTTTTATTGCAATTAGACAGGCAACAAAAAGGTCGATTGCCATAGATTGACAGGAGGAGCAGTGGCGGCCCCCGTACCAACTACCTTGAGAATTACTGATGGTTGTCAGAGCAAGGCAGAGGCTCCATTGGTGAAGAGTTGGGCATTCCAGTTGACAATCAAGGAGGCGTGAGTAGCTCGAGATGTGGTTACCAGTATGTATCTTTAACATATCTTTTACTGCTTTTCTTGTTTATGCTTATGTTTTATTTGATCATGTACATAGTTGTTTTTAGTCAATGGTGCGACTTCTCATGTTCTTTTTGATTCGAGTGCCACCTGATCCTTCGTGTCTCTTGCACTTAGAAAGAAGTTTAGCGATGATCTAGGGACTTTGGATTATCCGATGGAGGTGGAGATTGTTAGCGATTGTTCCATGAGTGCTTTGAGAGTTCATTGGGCATGTGTTCTGAATATGTTCAGTGAGAGATATTCAATCGATTTTGTTATGATACCTCTACGATGGTCGAAGCTTATTGTGGTTATGGATTAGTTGGGCCCCAATAGGGTTATTATCGATTGTGGGCATCAATCGGTGAGAGTTTAAACCACGAGTAAGGCAGAACTAGTTATTTGTGGTCAGGGTGCTCATCATGGAATGACGATCTATTCAGTTGTGAGAGCTAGGAGGTATCTCCAGCAGCGGAGCTCTGGATTCCTAGCTTATATGGTGAATACGCGAGTGGAGAATAAGAATACTATTAATGATGTTCCTATTGCTCGGGAATTTCTAGATGTGTTTCCCTAGGATTTTCCAAGAGTGCCTCTTGAGAGGCAGATTGAGTTTCATATGGATTTCATTCTAGGTGTGTGACTCCGATACCCAAGGCGCCATATTGTTTAGCACCTACGGAGATGAAGGAGTTGTTTACACACCTGTAGGAGCTATAAGGCAAAGAATTCATCAGACTGAGCATTTCACCGTGGGGAGTACCGACCTAATTTCTGAAAAAGAAGGATGATTCATGCATGATGTGTATTGACTATCAGGAGTTTAAGAAGATAATGTTAAAGAACCCTTATCAACTCTCGAGGGTTGACGACTTATTTGATCAGCTTCACGGTGGAGCTTGGTTCTCCAATATTGATTTGAGATCTGGTTATCATCAAATGAGGGTCAAAGATGAGAATGTGCAAAAGACGACCTTTAGTACTTGTTATGGTCATTATGAGTTTGTAGTGATGCCATTCGGGCTCACCAATGCAACGTAAATATTCATTGATCTCATAAACCGAGTGTGCAGGTCGAAGATGGATTGGTCGGTGATAGTGTTTATCGATGATATCCTGGTCTACTCCAAGACCAAGGAGCAGCACGAGTAGCATTTACGAGAGGTTTCAGAGACTATGGGGGGGGGGGGGCGAGGATTTACTCCAATTTCTCCAAATGTGAGTTCTAGTTGCGCGAGGTGTAGTTCTTAAGGCACATCGTCAACCAGGAGGGTATATTGGTCAGCTTCAAGGTGGAGCTTGGTTCTCCAATATTGATTTGAGATCTAGTTATCATCAAATGATGGTCAAAGATGAGGATGTGCAAAAGACGGCCTTTAGGACTTGTTATGGTCATTATGAGTTTGTAGTGATGCCATTTGGGCTCACCAATGCAACAGAAATATTCATTGATCTCATAAACCGAGTGTGCAGGTCGAAGATGGATTGGTCGGTGATAGTGTTTATCGATGATATCCTGGTCTACTCCAAGACCAAGGAGCAGCACGAGTAGCATTTACAAGAGGTTTCAGAGACTATGGCGGGGAGGATTTACTCCAATTTCTCCAAATGTGAGTTCTAGTTGCGCGAGGTGTAGTTCTTAAGGCACATCGTCAACCAGGAGGGTATATTGGTTGTTCTAATAAAGATAAAGGCAGTGATGTAGTGGGAGGTTCTGAGGACACCATCTGAGATCAGGAGGTTCATTAGTCTAGCGGGTTATTATCGGAGGTTCATTCAAGATTTATCCAATATGGATGTTCCCTTGACATGTTTGACAAAGAAGAATGTTTCTTTCCTGTGGGTACCAGACCAGCAGCCAACGTTTGAGACTCTGAGCCGAAAATTGTGTGAAGCCATGTTTTTTACCCTTCCTGATGGGATGGATGACTTTGTAGTATATTGCGATGCTTGTATTTTGGGTTTGGGTGCAATGCTTATGCAGATGGGTCATCTCGTTTCATACACATCGAAACATTTGAAGCCTCACAAGTCAAATTACCTTGCACATAATTTGGAAGGTGGGGTTGTGGTTTTGCCCTCAAGATTTGGAGGCATTGTTTGTGTGGGGTTAGTTGTAGTGTTTATAATTATCATAAGAGACAGAGGTATCTGATGGATCAGCCAAACTTGAAGATGATATAATGTATATGGTTGGATGTCGTGATGGATTATGACTACCAAATATTGTGCCATTCTGGGCAGGTCAATGTTGTGGACGATGCCTTAAGTCGCAAGGAAGTGAGTATATGTATCAGAGATCTGTGTTTGAGGATGGTTATTGTTTCTCCCTTATTGTATTTTATCAAGAAATTTTAAGTAGACGGGTTGGAGAACAAAAATTGGAAGGAAGAGGAGATCAGGGTTCAGATTCTATTATTTATTAAGGATAGTCTTGGGTTGTTGACTCAGTGTAGCAGAGTATGGGTCCCGGTTGCTGGTAAGGTTTGGCAGACGTTGTTGGAGGAAGCTCAAAAGTCGAATTTTTCGATCCATCTAGGAGTCACAAAGATGTATAAAGGTATAATATTAAGTTACTAGTGGCCATGTATGAAGAGGGAGATAACATGGTTTGTGGATCGGTGCTTGACTTTTTTTGAAAGTCAAGGCCGAACATTAGATACCCCATGGCAAAATGCAGTCATTACTGATTCCCATGTGGAAGTGAGAAAACATCATCATGGACATTGTTACGCAGTTGTTGAGGACGACACATAGGGATGATTATTTATGGGTCATTGTTGAAAGACTGACCAAGAGTTCTCACTTCATTCCCATTTCTAAGAGCATCTCTACCGAGAAGTTGGTTGATATCTACATTAGGGAGATAGTGGTTCTGCATGGGGTGCCAGTTTTGGTGGTTTCTGATTGTAATGTCCACTTCACCTCTAGATTATGAAGGGAATTTTATTAAGTATTGGGTACTCAACTACATTTCAGCACCGCATACAACCCTCATACTGATAGAAAGAGTGAGCAGATTATTAAGACACTCAAGGATATACTCATGGCATGTGTGATAGATTTTGGCAGGAGTTGGGATACTTATCTTCGCTTGATCGAGTTCTCCTATAACAGCAGTTATCTTGCCAATAATGATCTTCCACCCTTCGAGATGCTTTGCGGGAGGAAATATCAGACCTCGGTTTGTTGGGGGCGAGGTTAGACATCGAGTTATGCGGAGTAATGAGGTCGTACTCAAGACTACCGAGTTGATTCAGTAGGTGCACGATCGACTACAGATCGTGAAAAGTTACCAAAAGAGCTATGCTGACTAGCAAAGTTTAGACCTTGAGTTTCATGTAGGATAGTTTGTGCTTCTAAAGGTATCACTTTGTAAAGGTGTCATCCGGCTTCGGAAGTGGAGCAAGTTGGGCCCCAGGTACATTGTTCCCTTTTGGATTATCACCCCAGTGGGAAAGGTTACATGTCGTTTAGATCTGCCTGATGAGATTAGCCAAATTCACAATACTTTCCATGTCACCCAGGTATGAAAGTGTTTAACTAATGATTCCGCAGTGGTTCCTTTGGATGATATTCTGGTTAATAAACGCCTGAATTAGTTGGAGAGACCGATTACGATTCTTGACTTGAAGACAAAGACCTTGCATAAGAAAATGGTGGGCTTGGTGAAGGTACAATGAACATACTAGAAGGGTTCAGAGTGGACATGGGAACCCAAAGAGGAAATAAGGGAGCACTACCTTGCGTATTTGTAGCAGCAGACTTCGAGGACGATGTCTGATTCAAGTAAGGGAGAGTTGTAACATCCAAAATTACAGTTATAAACAATTAACATTATTTATGAGATTTTATTGGCCATGACATGGGATTGGCATCCTCACAACATGGCATGGGAAAGAGTGTTAGCGAAAGAAATTTTGTGTCTCACGACGTGGCGTCTTTTCTGCCACGTCATGACCATTGTCTATGGGCAAAAACTTAATTTTTTGGGCTTTGGTTCTATTTAAAGGAAGTGATGGCTAGGGTTTCCTCCACGCTCAGCCTCCATCACCTCCAAACGACCCTTTGACACTTTGGTGGTTAGTTTCTGCAAGCAGTCCCTCATCATCCTTGTATATAGCTTATGGGCTTCTTTAAACTCTTACCTTTTTGTTGTATGCCTCTTGGATCCAGATTTTGTGCCATACTTTTCCTCATTAGTGAATTTGAAATGAGCAGAAGAGATAAAGGTTGCAACTTTATGATTTCCTTAAGTCTTAAGAACAATATATCTCATAGATCTAGGATATGGTTGTGGTTTGGGACTTTGCATGAAACTTTAGGTCACATCTCATCTTTTGACCTAGAATTGGGAAAGGACATGCATGGGGCCTTCATGTCCAAATTTTTTACATTTTTAGGGATTATTATGGTCCCTAGAACCCTTCTGGAAATTTTGGTCATGAGACTTTAAGTATTAAGTGCTTAATGGTTAACTTCATGCCTTAAGTTGACATTACGGACCTAGTTTTAAAGATCTTGGATTTTTGGAATGTCTTAACGAATAAATTTGGAAACTTTATACATTAAGACCTTAGGAAGAATCACATCTGATCATTGGAGCACATGAAATGGATGGAAAATGGTTTAATCCATTAAGCTGTTGAGACCTAGTTTTCAGGATGTGATGTCTTGGCTGTCATGACGTGGCAACTGGAGGGATACGCAACTATTTTGTCCTTATCATGCCACAACATGGTGACCCTTCGAATTTAACTTGGAAATTTAACTTTAACCATTGAATTTTGACCATGATTGATTTTTTTGTCAAAGTGTAACGATCAACTTTAGAGGTATTAATTAATTTAATTTTTTGAATTTTAGTTGGGCTATGTTTGGAGTTGGACATCTTGGATTTGATTAGGCCTTCTTGATTCTTGGGCCGAGTTGTAGGCTGCCCATAAGCCGTACGCGGGGCGTAACCCATTGTATGTAGGGCGTAGTGTGTAACACTCGTGTTTCTAGCCTAGGCATTTATGTTGAGGTGATAGTCTAGGTTAACCTTTGTAACTCATTTTGAAGAAATGAAAAGTAATTATGTGAATATTATGTGAATTATGTGTTTTATGCTTAATTATTAGGGCTTAATTAATTAAGAATAAAAATAAGTCAAAATTAAAGTGTGAGACAAGCCTGATATCTTTACATAAAGTTGTAGTAGTCTAAACAAGGATTTCGGGGATATAAAGAATGCCGAAATCCAAGTTATAACGATGAAGTTATGACCTGTCGAAGTTTCGCAACAAACCGGCACGGGGCCGAGTGTCGTAAAAAGTGAGTTTTTGATAAACTGCTTTTTAGCCTTAGTGATCAAAACGAAAGTCGTAGTATTCGTTAAACCGAGAAGTTCGATAAAAAAACGCCCAAATCTGACTTCGTATGAGAAAGTTATGGATTTTACAAGAATGGGCACAATTTTCGAGAAAATTCGCAAGAAATGGTGCTGGCCACGTGGTCCTCGCATGCATAGCCCGTGCGCAACACGCGTGTCGCTTGCTGATTGGACCGAGGGTGCGGTCCAATGATCTTCGAATGCCTCGCTTCTGACTCATCATCCGAGCCTCGCTGGCCCAATCCGAAGGCGATGCGTGTCCGAAGCTCGCACCCGCCACCTCTCCTCGCTTCGCGGATGCCACCTGCCTTCGCTGGCTCCTCCTTCTCGGCCGAACCCTCACAGCTCTCCCCTATAAATAGTGGCCTTGCGAGACTTCCCAGGTAATTTTGGGAAATTGCCCATTTTTACCCCTTTTTCAATATTTTGGTTATTTTGACATCCCCTGATGCCCTGAGATCATTTCCAACGCCCGAAACACATCCCGGAGTGCCCGAAGGCCCGAAAAATTTATCGTTTCGGTTTTGAAGCTCGACCTTTTGCAGAGCCCGGTTTCTCAATAAAACTCCCGGTTTTATTAGAAACGATTGTTTGAAGAAACGAATTGCTGCCCGATTTTCATTAAATCAAGTGAGTGTATAGTCACTTTCACCTTACACATAGATATGAAGTATTGACCTTAAAATACATGCTATGTGTAAATATATTAATTGTTTATTTGAAGTGACTGTTGAATTGATATTTTATACAAGTTTTAAACTGTATATATATTTTTATCTACAAATATGTTGGGTAAAACATGGGTAGATGAATTAGATGATGTGTGATGAAATAAAAGTGATGAGAGGTATCGATGTTTAAGATGATCTAGTCATCTAGCAGAGTATAGAAAACGGCCACAGACTATTTTAGATAGCCCAGTGGAACGTTAGTAGACTTGTAATTGGTACGTATGTTTGAACTATATGTTCATTAAGTATTTTTGAACTATGTGTTCATCCATTAGTTCTTCCTTTTGACACTATTACATGTCAGGGTATGGGAGTGTACGGGAGTACTTTATCAGTATTTTCCCTATACTTTTATTTGGAAGAACTTTGGAGTTTTTGTTCTTTTATGAAGTGATTGGACAATCTTCATGAGTTAGTGATATAGATCATGTGTTAAATAGTGGGTGTGTGATGAAAAGTGAGTTGGATAGATGAGATGATCAGTGATATAGATCATGATTTGAAAGTGATTGGTGAAATATGGGAAAAGCTTTTACCCAGATGTTGGCGTGAGTGGTGCAATATGAGAAAATTCCTTACCCGACGTTGACCCTCATCATTCAGCAGAGTAGGAATGACAACCATGGACTGTTTTGATGGTCTGTGGAACACTAGCAGGCTCGTAACCTGTAGGCGTTAATGGAATTAAGTGTTCATTCGTTGTACTATAAAACCCCCGTCATTCAGCAGAGTAGGGATGACAACCATGGACTGTTTTGATGGTCTGTGGAACACTAGCAGGCTCGTAACCGGTAGGTGTTAATGGACTTAAGTGTTCATTCGATGTACTCTATACCCCTCATGAGTGCCTTTAGGGCAAGTAAGGTTGGGGAAAACCCCTTAGTATGTTCATCAACTGTATGGAAAACCCATTGACAGGTATTGCGGGGAAACCCCGTGGGAAATACCATCGAGGAATAAGAGCTATGAACTTAGTATATGGACAACCCATTGACATATATTGTGAGGAAAACACCCGTGGGAAAAATTGTCGATGAATAAGAGCTATGGACTAGCATATGGCGACGATGTGATTTCGTGCCTATTTGACATAAATTGCTGAAGGAAAGCAATGTTGTCACTCCAATGTTTGTTTTATTTTACGTAACTTGCTGAGGAACCCCCAAAGCAATGTTGTCACCCCTAGTGATAAGCCTTAGGCTAGGTCCCTTGTGATTGTTGTTTTAGGGACGTAAAGTGAGGATAATGGGAATGGGTAACTAGGGTTATTTTGGTTGATGAAATTAATAAATTTATTGTTGATTGAGAACTTAATAAGTTTATTATTTATTGTGGGTTGAAAACCCTATATGCTCACCAGGCTCCCAAGCCTGACCCACTCAGTTTATTTGTATCACAGGTATCGATACAAAGTTGCTTTGCATTGAGAGATTAAAAGAGAAGTAGATCACTAGAGTAAATGAATATACGTTTTGTTTATGCTTATGTTTTTGTATTGACAATGACATCCCAATGGTTTAATTGAATAAAATACATTTCTTCGGAAATGATTGATAACATAGTTATCATGTTTATCTGGGAACAAATTCTGCAACACTTTTAATCAAATGATTACTCTGAAATTATTTTAAAAGCATAAATTAAATCGGTCTTTTCTAGCCGTGAAATTGGGGATGTCACAGTTGGTATCAGAGCATTAGTTTAAGCAAAATAAGAAATTGTTGGATTTCTAGACTTAAACTTAGAATGCTAAGTGATGATTGTGAGTTGAGTGTGTCTATTATATTTTAGGTAGTACACCTAAATTGACACGAGCACTAGTTTATTTTAGGAAGGTTGCCTAAGAAGCTTTTATGTGCTAAATGTTTTGTGTTATATGTAACAGCCCGGATTCCCAGGTATTATTCATTCTTATAATTTTGGTGATTTTTGAGGAGACTCGGCGAGTTGGAGCTCAAACTCGCCGAGTATGATCGCGGCTATGGGCATGGGTTCGCGTCTGGACTCGGCGAGTCCAAAAGTGGACTCGGCGAGTCCACGCTGTTTAATGAAACCCTAATTTCTCGGGTTTGGAGCCTATTTTAGGGCACTTATAGCCTGCCATTGCAGCTACCCGTCCCTTGAGAGAACCCTAAGAGAGCTAAATCGTTTTGGGAGAGACGAAGTCACTTTTGGGCCTTTGTATTCCTTGTTTAGCAAGAAGAAGGTGGCAAGAGCGAGGAGGAGGTGAGATTCCAGCAGATCCAGAGTCCAGAGGCTTCATTTTGAGGTAATAGTTCGAACCTCCTTCAGTTTTAGGGTTGATCTTTAGAGTTAGGGTTTTCTAACCCTTTGGAGAGTGATTATGTGAAGCAAATGGTCCCTCTTCGAGTTTGTGCCATGGATCTGGACTCAAAGAGGTCCATAGACCCTAACCCTTGGAGCTTTTTGGGTTATTATGGAGTTATTGGACCTAGGTTGTCATTTTTGGGACCAAATCTCCTTTTGATGCCTTGTGGGGGTTATACAAGCATCAAGTTTCGAACTTTACGTGACATTCATGCTTGGGAAGGCCAGATCTATGGTTTGGGAAAGCAGATCTGACCTCAGAAGGTCAATAGAGTTTGTGCATGGCATGAACTCTCCGAGTTGTTCTTGAGACTCGGCGAGTAGGGTTGGGGTTTCACGTAAATTGTTCAGCGAGTAGACTCGCCGGGTTGGGGGATGACCCAATGAGTCAGGGAGAGTCAATAGGGGGCTGAGTCAAGCCGGAACTTGCCGAGTTGTTCTTGAAACTCGGCAAGTTGAGTCGTGGTGGCCCCACGATTCATGCCAGGTGGGACTCGTCGAGTTAGGGAAGTACTCGACGTGTCGAGAGAGGATCCAAGGGAGTCAGTACACGTATAGACTCGCCGATTCGCTCTAGTGCACTCGCCGAGTCTGGTCAAAGTTTACCATTGACCATTGACCAGAGTTGACCAGTGTTGACTTGATAGGGTTAGTCAACCTTAGTTGTGAAAGTGTTAATTAGAGATATATTGTGTTATAGGAGGATTATAGCTCGGGGGTCGAGCGCGAGTGATTTCCAGGATTTGCGAGTTATCGAGATATGCGAGGTGAGTCTTCTCACTATACTTTACCTTGAGTAAGTAATCAGAGTTATGTGACAGAGTATTTGTATGCTATATGTTATGTGTTGTACTTCATTATTTCTATGTGATTTATGCTGTGCATGTTTATAGAGTTGGAACCGGAAGGTTCACAGAGATAGAACCAGAGGGTTCACAGAGTAGGGTCCACGGACCCACAAAGTTATAGCCTCGAGTGGCTAATATGTGTTATGTGTGGTATTTTGGGGAACTCACTAAGATTTGTGCTTACAGTGTTTGGTGTTATTTGTTTCAGGTACTATTGATGACCGTGGGAAGGCGCCGGCTTGATTAGTACACACACACGAGATTTTTATGTTATGAGATCTTGGGATTTTTATATGGCATGGATTGAGTTTCAAACATTGATGTTTTTATGAATATTAAATGAAATATGTTTTTATAAAATGCGAAAAAAAATTGTTTTGAAATTTACGGTGTTACAAGTTGGTATCAGAGCCTTGGTTTGAGGGATTCGAGTACACCTTCGGGCGTATTTGAACTCAAACTGAGGATTTGAGAAGTATTTTCAAAAAGAGTAAAAGATTTTTGGAAAAACGCAGAGCAGAGTTGTGTGTACGATCAGTCAGCGCCCGAACGGTGATTTCCCAAAATACCCTCATGTTATGTGATATTTGATATGGATATGATGTATTCTCATGCTAGAGTAGGCTAGGTACTCCTATTAGGACTAGAGTGGCCTGATTTGTGATGCCTTAGCCTAGGGAGAGGTGAGCTGCTATGAGCTGCTTGAGAGTGAGTAGGTAGCAGCGAGGGGCTTATGAGAGATCCGTTAGAGAGTGGATTATGCATGATAGAGTACTTGGAATTTAGGATCCGAAGAGGAGGACTTGGGGTGTATTCTGATATAGTGCGGACGGTAGTATTGGGCCCGTACTACTGAAAGCACCAGGGCGGTGTACAGCCCAAGTAAGAATCTTTGGAATGCCAAGGATCAAGGAGGAATGAGTTGTCGAGTGTGAGTATGCTCGAATGGATTCTAATTTATCGTATGTTGTGTTTCAGAGGTAGATCATGGTGAGGACACGTCTTATGCCTGAGAGCAGTAGGGCCAGTGATGAGGAGATCCGCCAGATCATCCATGAGGAGGTGGCTGCGGCCATCAGGGCGGAGATACCAGAGATGTTCGGGTCTATTAAGACCACGTTGATTGAGACTTTCGATGAGCGTTATGCTGCTCTTTCTGAGGCTGTCGTTGCAACGGCCGCCGCAGCTATTGCTGCCACGAGGCCGCAGGGTGGCGATGCGTTGCTGTTCCGAGAGTTCAGCAACACAAAACCGCCGGAGTTTGATGGGACTCAGGACCCAGTGGCGGCTATGAGATTGATTTCTGACATAGAGGGGTGTTTCTTCACTTGCTCATCTCCTGAGCATTTGAGAGTTCGGTTCGCGTTGAACCAGCTTCGCTTGGGAGTGAAGGACTGGTGGAAGTTTGTGACGACGCACTTTACACCTGTTGAGCTTGCGGCAGTGACCTGGGAGAGGTTCACTGCCGTGTTCCGAGATGAGTACGTTCCCTAGGTGGAGAGGGAGCGTTTGGCCCAAGAGTTTCTGACCCTCAAGCAGGGTACTGAGTCTGTTACAGTGATTACCAGGATGTTCCACGAGAGGACGATGTTCTGCCCTGAGCACATGTCCACTGAGCAGGCACGTATGAGCCGATATTTGAGTATTTTGAGGCGAGACATTCGGGAGTTCGTGGCGAACTCCTCATACCGGACATTTGCCGAGCTTCAGGCAAATGCCCAGTAGAGGGAGATTGAGCTAGAGACTCAGTCCAAGGAGGAGGCGGAGTCTCAGGGGAGGGATCGGTGACCGGCACAATCCTATCCGGCAGCCAAGCGGGCCAAGCCCGCTGATCCCAAAGCGGGGAGCCAGAAGGGCCGCACTTGTGGAAAGTGCGGCAAGGGTATTGATGGAGTATGTAGAGCTGGATCTTGCTACAAGTGTGGCAAGGAGGGGCATATGGCCAAGGACTGCCGAAAGGGGTTTGCAGTGTGTTTTCACTGCAACCAGACCGGACACCGGAAGGCAGAGTGTCCGCAGTTGCGGGGATCAGCTCAGGGAGCACCTCAGGGATCTGCTCCTGCCGCCATCAGAGCTACCGAGAGTCGGCCAATGAAGGCCGAGGCGCCGAGGGCACGAGGGAGAGCCTTTCAGTTGACCGCGGAGGAGGTCCGCGCAGCGCCCGATGTCGTGGCTGGTATGTATTCTTTCGTGTATTTATTTTGATGTAGGGATATTATGCTTATATTATGTTATGCCTAGGTACTTTTCTTGTGAATTCTGTACCTGCCTTGGTGTTATTTGACTCGAGTGCGAGTCGGTCTTTTGTATCTTTGGCTTTTAGTCAGCATATCAGTGTTAGTTGTGAGGCATTGAGTCAGCCTCTGAGAGTTTCCATATCTGAAGAGAGGGTGATATATGCCACTGAGGTTATCCGGGGGTGCGCGTTCGAGATTTTCGGTGTTGAGTTCCCGATTGATTTGGCTCCTATTGCGATGGGTGATGTCTGTGTCATTGTGGGCATGGACTGGTTGAGCAGATTCCGTGCGATTATCGACTGCGAGCGACAGTTGTTTACCATACGAGACCCTAGTGGGGGAGTCCTTGCGGTGTACGGCGAGGGTACACGTTCTGGGTCAGCGTTTTGTTCGGCCGCTAGAGTGAGGCAGTGTCTTCAGCAGGGCTGTAAGGGTTTTGTGGCGTATGTGATGGATACGCGAGTGGATTCCGAGAGGCCGAGGTCAGTTGAGGAGGTTCCGATAGTGCGTGAGTTCCCGAATGTATTTCCAGAGGAGTTGCCGGGTGTGCCTCCTGTGAGGCAAGTGGAGTTCAGCATCGATTTGGTTCTGGGGGTCGCGCCTATCGCTAAGGTGCCTTATCGCCTTGCACCTCCAGAGATGCAAGAGTTATCCTCACAGCTTCAGGAGCTGCTGGGAAAAGGGTTTATTCGGCCGAGCAGCTCGCCGTGGGGAGCGCCTATGCTGTTTGTCAAGAAGAAGGATGGTTCACACCGGATATGCATTGATTACCGGGAGTTGAACAAGCCGACGGTCAAGAACCGTTACCCATTGCCGAGGATCGACGATTTGTTCGATCAGTTACAGGGAACATCTTGGTTCTCCAAGATCGATTTGAAGTCTGGATATCATTAGGTGAGGGTGGGAGATGAGGACATCCAGAAGACAGCGTTCAGGACGCGTTATGGGCATTACGAGTTTGTGGTGATGCCTTTCGGGCTCACTAAAGCCCCGGCAGTGTTCATGGATCTCATGAACCGAGTGTGCAGGCCGATGCTGGATCGGTCGGTGATTGTATTCATCGACAACATTTTGGTATATTCGAGATCTAAAGAGCAGCATGAGGAGCATTTGAGGGAGATCCTCGGAGTTCTGAGATCGGAGAGGCTTTATGCCAAATTCTCCAAGTGTGATTTCTGGTTGCGAGAGGTCCAGTTCCTGGGTCATCTTGTTAACCAGAAAGGGATATTGGTCGACCCGGCCAAAGTTGAGGCGGTGATGAGTTGGGAGGTGCCGAGATCACCCTCCGAGATCAGGAGTTTCCTAGGGTTGGCAGGTTATTATCGGAGATTTATCAAGGATTTCTCTAAAATCGCAGTGCCACTCAGCAGGTTGACCCGGAAGGGTGTCGCTTTTTCATGGGGCCCTGAGCAGCAGGCCTCCTTTGAGACGCTTCACCAAAGGTTATGCGAAGCCCCGGTGTTAGCCCTCCCGAAGGGGATGGAGGACTTTGAAGTATACTGTGATGCGTCGATCTTGGGGTTGGGAGCGGTGCTGATGTAGAGAGGGCATGTGATAGCATATGCATCAAGGCAGCTAAAACCTCATGAGACGAGGTATCCCACCCATGATCTAGAGTTGGGGGTAGTGGTGTTCACCCTCAAGATTTGGCGTCACTATCTGTATGGGGTTCGGTGTACGATTTACATGGACCATAAGAGCCTGAAGTATTTGATGGATCAGCCCAACCTAAATATGTGGCAGAGGAGGTGGTTGGATGTGGTCAAGGATTATGATTATGAGATTCTGTACAATCCGGGCAAGGCTAATGTGGTGGCCGACGCCATGAGTCGCGGGGCGGAGAGCGCCCCATTGCGAGGTGTATGTTTGCGATTGACCGTGATGGCTCCAGTGTTCGACACCATTCGTGGAGCACAGGCTGAGGCCGTGAGATCGGAGAACCAGACGGGAGAGCGAGTTGTTGGGTTGGTATCAGAGTTCGTTACTGATGGTTGGGGGCTTATGACTTTTCAGGGGCGTATATGGGTACCGTTTGTGGGAGTGGCGCATACCATTTTGATGGAAGAGGCTCATCGGTCGAAATTCTCGATCCATCCTGGGGCCACTAAGATGTATTTGGACTTGAGGAGGGAGTATTGGTGGCCCTGTATGAAGAGGGATGTTGCGTGGTTTGTTGAGAGGTGCTTAACCTGCCGTAGGGTTAAGGCCGAGCACCAGAGACCGCATGGTAAGTTGCAGCCGTTGGAGGTTCCCGAATGGAAGTGGGAACAGATCACTATGGATTTTATCTCCAAATTGCCAAGGACTGCTACGGGAGTTGATGCAATTTGGGTGATTGTGGACAGGTTGACGAAGAGTGCCCACTTCCTTGCTATTAGTGAGAGCTCCTCCGCAGAGAAGTTAGCAGAGATGTACGTGAGGGAAATGGTATCTCGGCATGTGGTGCCGATCTCGATTGTCTCAGACCGGGATCTACGTTTCACTTCCAGATTCTGGAAGAAGTTTCATGAGGAGTTGGGTACTAGGCTGCATTTTAGTACCACATATCACCCCCAGACAGACGGACAGAGTGAGCGGACGATTCAGACGCTCGAGGACATGCTCTGGGCATGTGTGTTGGATTTCGGGGGGAGTTGGGATACGTACTTGCCCATGGCAGAGTTTTCCTACAACAACAACCATCATTCGAGCATTGGTATGCCGCCCTTTGAGCTGTTGTATGGGAGGAGGTGTCGGACCCCCATTTGCTGGGGAGAGGTCGGACACCGTGTGATGGGCAGTACAGAGATCGTGCTTCAGATGATAGAGCAGATCCAGCAGGTCAGACAGAGGTTGTTGACCGCTCAGAGTCGTCAGAAGAGTTATGCGGACAGACGCCGGTCCGAGCTTGAGTTTTAGGTCGGCGACTTTGTGCTCCTAAAGGTCTCTCCTTGGAAAGGAGTGATTCGATTCCGGAAGAGGGGCAAGTTGGGGCCCCGATATATTGGCCCATTTCGAGTGGTCACGAGGGTAGGCAGGGTAGCCTATCATTTGGAATTGCCAGCAGAGTTGGGGCAGATTCACGACACTTTCCACGTGTCGCAATTGCGGAAGTGTATAGCAGATGAGTCGGCAGTGGTTCCATTAGAGGATATTCAGGTGGATGCGAGCCTGAATTATGCTGAGAGACCAGTGGCAATCAGAGATCGGAAAATCAAGGTTCTGAGGAACAAGGAGGTACTCTTGGTTTTGGTTCAGTGGCAGCATCGGAAAGGGTCCGAGATGACTTGGGAGCCGGAGCGTGAGATGCGTGAGCAGCATCCGGAGTTATTTGCAGAGCGAGACTTCGAGGGCGAAGTCTAGTTCTAGTGGGGGATAATCGTAACAACCCGGAATCCCATGCATTATTCATTCTTATAATTTTGGTGATTTGTGAGGAGACTCGGTGAGTTGGAGCTCAAACTCGTCGAGTATGATCGTGGCTATGGGCACGGGTTCGCGTCTGGACTTGACGAGTCCAAAAGTGGACTCGGCGAGTGCACGCTGTTTAATGAAACCCTAATTACCCGGGTTTGGAGCCTATTTAAGGGCACTTATAGCCTCCCATTGCGGATACCAGTCCCTTGAGAGAACCCTAAGAGAGCTAAATCGTTTTGGGAGAGAGGAAGTCACTTTTGGGCCTTTGTATTCCTTGTTTAGCAAGAAGAAGGTGGCAAGAGCAAGGGGGAGGTGAGATTCCAGCAGATCCAGAGTCCAGAGGCTTCATTTTGAGGTAATAGTTCGAACCTCCTTCAGTTTTAGGGTTGATCTTTAGAGTTAGGGTTTTCTAACCTTTTGGAGAGTGATTATGTGAAGCAAATGGTCCCTCTTCGAGTTTGTGCCTTGGTTCTGGACTCAAAGAGGTCCAGAGACCCTAACCCTTCGAGCTTTTTGGGTTATTATGGACTTATTGGACCTAGGTTGTCATTTTTGGGACCAAATCTCCTTTTGATGCCTTGTGGGGTTTATACAAGCATCAAGTTTCGAACTTTACGTGACATTCATGCTTGGGAAGGCCAGATCTATGGTTTGGGAAAGCAAATCTGACCTCAGAAGGTCAATAGAGTTTGTGCATGGCGTGAACTCGCCGAGTTGTTCTTGAGACTCGGCGAGTAGGGTTGGGGTTTCACGTAAATTGTTCGGCGAGTAGACTCGCCGGGTTGGGGGATGACCCAGTGAGTCAGGGAGAGTCAATAGGGGGTTGAGTCAAGTCGGAACTCGCCGAGTTGTTCTTGAGACTCGGCGAGTTGAGTCGTGGTGGCCCCGCGATTCATGCCAGGTGGAAGTCGTCAAGTTAGGGAAGTACTCGACGTGTCAAGAGAGGATCCAAGGGAGTTAGTGAACATGTATAGACTCGCCGAGTCGCTCTAGTGCACTCGCCGAGTCCGGTCAAAGTTGACCGTTGACCATTGACCATAGTTGACCAGTGTTGACTTGATAGGGTTAGTCAACCTTAGTTGTGAAAGTATTAATTAGAGATATATTGTGTTATAGGGGGATTCAAGCTCGGGGGATTGAGCGCGAGTGATTTCCGGGATTGGCAAGTTATCGAGATACGCGAGGTGAGTCTTCTCACTATACTTTACCTTGAGTAGGTAATCAGAGTTATGTGACAGAGTATTTGTATGCTATATGTTATGTGTTGAACTGCATTATTTCTATGTGATTTATGCTGTGCATGTTTATAGAGTTGGAACCGGAAGGTTCACAGAGATAAAACCATAGGGTTCACAGAGTAGGGTCCACGGACCCACAAAGTTATAGCCTCGAGTGGCTAATATGTGTTATGTGTGGTATTTTGGGGAACTCATTAAGCTTTGTGCTTACAGTGTTTGGTGTTATTTGTTTCAGGTACTAGTGATGACCGTGGGAAGGCGCTGGCTTGATCAGTACACACACACGAGATTTTTATGTTATGAGATCTTGGGATTTTTATATGGCAGGGATTGAGTTTCAAACATTGATGTTTTTATGAATATTAAATGAAATATGTTTTTATAAAATGCGAAAAAAAATTGTTTTGAAATTTATACGTTTATCGTAAATAAAGCTTTCTTGTCTTAAATTCTCGCTTGGTAGATCGAACGTCTGCTTGGGTGTACAAAACGTTATGGTGAAGACTCATAGAGAATTGAGTAGATGGAAGAAATGAAAAGCTTATGATAGTGAATTATACCTATCAGAAGATATTGTAAGAGTGGTATCTTGTCTTAGAATATGTTTGATAAAATAATGAAACGTTTAGAGGAGTATGGTACGTCTGAAGTACACCTTCGATTGGTAGGATGATGGAATGATTGGTGTAATTCCTGAAGTTGTCCCATCATTTGGAATTTCCATCACCAACCAAGTTGAATAGAATTGATGACTAAAGATACGCATGGAAGAAGTCCTAGTAGAGTCTAGGAAACTTTTATGATTAATTGGACACATTTGTATGTGTTAAATTGTTTTGTGATTTTAGGACTTGGGGATTGCGAGACCGTACTTGGGATGAGTATGAGTAGGTGTGAATAGTAGTAGAGATCTATACTACTGGAAGCACAGAACTCACACTTGGATCAGGGAAAGTCCCAAGGTTACCAAGGAACTCGTAATTGATTCCGTCTTATTCTAGTCTGTCGTTACCATCGTTTCGGTAATGACTAAGAAGATGATTTTTATTCTGACCCTAGTGGTCATATCAAATTGAGTCCGACTACGATAAGTTTGTTATGTGGTTTAGAGAACCAAGTTCGATGTAGTAGTTGACTTAAGTCAAATCGATGTAAAGGATGATCAAAGAGATCAATAGAAGTATCGCGTTCGTTATTAAAGAATTTGGGTTAGGTTGTATTCTAACCCAAAGGGATGAAGTAATAGTGTATGCATTGAGGCAATTAAAGGAGCATGAAAAGAACTACCCCACTCATAATCGGGAGTTGGCACTGGTAGTATTCGCCCTAAAGATAGGGAGGAACTATCTTTATGGTACTAAATGCAAAATTTTCACTGATTATAAGTGATGGTGTGCCTAGGGCAGCACAGCAGAACCGCGTCCAAGCCCTAGAGTCGGGCACACTAGCCAGGCTCAGCCCAGCAGGCTCAGCGCCCGCTGGCGCCCCCGGGAGCGAAACGGACAGGCGGAAGGCTCGCGCCCACCAAGTAACGCTCCTTGCTCCAAGACAAAAGATACGGTCAGGAGACAAAGGGCAGGATTAGAGCATTACCGTCGGAGCCAATGAGAGCGCTCTAGCGGTTGAGGGCGCACGACCCTCCAATCAGTGCCTCTGACCTTGTCTCTTCCAAAAGTGATCATGTCTGGTACAGACCAGGCAGGAGCGCTAGGTATAAAAGGATGTGCACACAAGACCAGCGAGGTAAGCTCTCTAAACGATCTTGAGAGAACAAACACAAACCCTAAAGTCATCCTAACTTGACCGTCGGAGTGTTCTCCCGGGAAGCGGCTGACGGCCCTTGTTCTTTGTAATCTTGCAGTTATAATCAGGCAACCAAGAAGATCTCATCCCAGAGTCAGAAGTAAGGTCTCATCCGAGACAAGGTTCCATCATTTGGTACCATCCGTTTGTGCGACGAAAAACACAAACAAAAGCACGAAAGCAAGCATCAATGGCCTCCAACGGTAGTGAGGGACGACCAATTCGTCCCATATGTCCCATGACGACTGATGGCATGCCTTGGGCAGCACAACAGAGTTGCATCCAAGCCCTAGAACCGGGCACACCATCCAGATCCAGCCCAACAGGCTTAGCGCCCGCTGGCGCCCCCGGGAGCAGAACGCCCAGGCGAAAGGCTCGCGCCCACCAAGTAATGCTCTTCACTCCAAGACAAAAGTACGGCCAGGAGACAAACAGTGGGATCAGAGCATTACCGTCAAAGCCAATGAGAGCGCTCTAACAGTGGAAGGCGCATGACCCTCCAATCAGCTCCTCTGATCCTGTCTCCCCAAAAAAGTGATCCTGTCTGGTACGGACCAGGCAGGGGCGCTACGTATAAAAGGACGCACTCTCATACTAGCGAGGTAAGCTCCCCAACCGATTTAGAAAGAACAAACACAAACCCTAAAGCCATCTTAACTTGACCGTCGGATAGTTCTCCCGGGAAGTCCTCCCGGGAAGCGGCTGACGACCCTTGTTCTTTGTGATCTTGCAGATACATCCAGGCAACCAAGAAGGAACCATCCCAGAGTCAGAAGCGAGGTCTCATCAAGAGCAAGGTTCCATCATTTGGCGCCATCCGTTTGTGAGACGAAGAACACAAACAAAAGCACGAAATAAAGCATCAATGGCATCCAACGGTAGCAAGGGACAACCAGCTAGTCCCATACGTCCCATGGCGACGTTGGACGAAACGCCACCGCCTACAGCGACTAATAGGCCAGTTTTGGGTGAAGGAAGTTCTACAACAGCCGCCGGAAATATTTCGCAACCGTTGTCTTCTCAGCAAAGAGCAACTCCGGTGGAGCTACTTTCGCCCACACAGCTTCAGACGCCACCTTTCTTTGCGCCTCTGCTGCAACAGACGCGGACAGTCCACTCAACTGCACCTCCATCGAGCCACATTTTCTACCTTTCACTGTCGTTTGTAACACCTACATCGTTCCAGACGACTGGTGGAGAGAATTCTGCAACACTATTACCACCATTGGCGCAAATCATGATGAACAACTCACCACCCGTATACCCAACGGTCGGAGCATGGACTAGACCGACTATTCCTCCGAACAACAGCTTAGAACAGCCGATAATGATCAACCCTGTTACGTCCATGCACCCTTTCTCCACTAGCCATCCCCTCTAGTTACCATTCCAGCCATACCCCTTTTATGGACCAAGCCTAAGCTACCTTACGGCCCTATAGCATGGAATGAGTTCGCAATACCAGCAAGGGACGTCAACTGCTCCAAACCAGGATCATTTTTCCAGGAGTGTAACATCTCCGTTCGTTAAAGAGCTGCTGGATTATGAAATACCAAACAATGCGAAGCTCCCGACACTTAAAACGTACAATGGAACCACCGAACCAGATAGCCACATTGATACGTATGAATGGAGGATGACGTCGTTGAAACTTAACGAGAAGTTTTGGTGCACATACTTCCCGACGACGCTCGATGGCAACGCCGGCACATGGTTCAAAACGCTACAATCGGGCAGCATTTCAAACTTCGCTCAGCTCAAATACCTCTTCCTCACCAACTTCATGCAGCTACGTAAATACAAAGGCGATTCTCATTCAATTATAGGCTGCAAACAAAGGGAGGGGGAGACTGTTCGAGAATACATTACAAGGTTCATAAACGCTACGCTGGATGTACCGGGGCATGACGAAGGGCTCATCGCAGGTGCTTTCACATGGGGACTCCTTCGTGGGCCCCTCTCGCAAAAACTCATGGGAAAGAATCCTCTAAAACGAGCTGAGTTGAAAGAAAGAGTGGAGCGGTACCTACGGCAGGAAGAGGGTGAGGCAGCCAGGCAGGCCTACTTGAAGGCTATGGCGACTAGACATCACCACCCGACCCACACGGACTCCCGAGGGGGAGGACGATACTATGGCCAAGAAAGAAGACCATCACCGCGTTTCCGACCATTTATTAAAAACGACAGACGGGGTCGCCGCCCAGTAGTATATGCAGTGTCTGAGAAACAGCAGCCAACCAATTCGTCTAAGAGTCGGTACTGTGAATACCACAAAAGCAAAACGCATGATACAGCTAGTTGTTCGGTGCTAAAAAAGGAGATGGAGGAGAAACAACTTAAGGGAGACCTGGTGAGAACGCCAAGGGTCCATCCCGCGAAGCCTACACGCCAAATTCGATGTTGAGAACGCCAAGGATCCATCCCGCGAAGGAGTTCAGCCGAAGGAGATATTCATGATACGCAGCAAAAGAAGTAGGGAGGAACAGCAAGGAGAGCAAATCATTGTTAAATCGCCAGCACGCGCGCTCACGTTCTCCATACAGAATCCTCCGCCAGACGGTTGGAAGGGCGACAACCCTCTGATAATACAGGCATCCATCAAAGACGTGACTATCCATAGGGTCTATGTTGACACCGGGAGCTCAGCAAACATCATATATGAGCATTGCTTTCGGCTTCTCCCGGATCGCTGGAAAGACAATTTGCGACCTACGACGGGTAGGCTAGTGGGATTCACCGGCCACAGCCTATGGCCGTTGGGCACAATCCACCTCCCCTTAACAATCACTAGCCACGACAAGCAGCAAAAGAAGGCCGCCCTGATAGACTTTGTGGTCATTCGGCACTCGGCGGAACACAACATCATCTTGGGAAGGACCGCCCTCTTGAAGCTAGGGGTCGTACCTTGAACCATGCATGGGATCATGAAATTCGACACACCAAAGGGCGAAGCCACGATTTTGGCCACTCCGCCCAGAGAATTGCGGTGCTATACGATTATGAAGCCATCAGAAATAACCAAAGGGCCCAAGAGGCCCAGGGGAAGTCCGGAAAAAAGGAAGGAGGTAATCAATGAGGGATATCCCGATCAGCCGATCGATGTTGGAAGCGACCTCCCAAGCCACACAAGAAGAGCACTGGTTGACCTGCTCAAATGCTACAAACATGTATTTGCTTGGACCCCCACGGATATGGTGGGGGTAGAAAGGAAGGTCATTGAACATAAGATGATGATAAAACCGGGGGTGAAAGAGGTTAAGCAGAAGAAAAGGGTACAAGGAGGAGACCGTCACATGGCGATCAATGTAGAAGTGTCTAAGCTGACGGAGGCCGGAATAGTAAGGGAGGCGACGTTCCCAACATGGATCGCAAACCCAGTTATGGTCCATAAGCAGGATGGGTCGTGGCGCATGTGCATCGACTTTTCTGATCTAAACAAGGCATGCCCTAAGGATTGCTACCCACTCCCAAAAATCGATCAGAAGGTAGAGTCGCTATAGGGATACAAGCTAAAATGCTTCTTGGACACATACAAATGATATCACCAGATATTGATGAGCAACGAAGACGAAGAGAAAATAACCTTCTATACAGACCATGGCACATTCTGCTACACCGAGATGCCTTTCGGGTTAAAGAACGCAGGGGCGACATACCAACGGCTAGTGGACTCAATATTCGCGAAGCAAATTGGAAGGAATATTGAGGTATATGTAGATGATATGGTGATCAAGAGCCCAAATGAAGAAAAAATGCTGCAAGACATCGAAGAGACTTTCAAAACATTAGAGGTAACCAAGATGAAACTAAACCCAGCCAAATGCACGTTTGGAGTGGAAGAGGGCCAATTCTTGGGTTACTATGTTACTAGACAAGGCGTCCAGCCCAGCCCGATCAAGGTCGACGAGTTCATCGAGACGCCAACCCCAAACTCTCTTAGAGATGCACAAGGTCTGAACGAGAAGCTCACTGCTCTAAGTAGGTTCATCTCAAAATTTGCTGACAAGGCTATGCCACTGTTCCACACCTTAAAGGGATGCATCGAGAAAAACAATTTCCAGTGGATGAATGAAGCTGAAAAGGCGCTCTAGAGAATCAAGGAGGCACTGCACAAGCTGCCGACCCTGGCAACCCCTATCCCGGGAGAAACATTACAAGTGTATCTATCGACGTTAGGGGAAGCGATATCATCGATATTGGCTGTGGAAAGGGAAGGAGAGCATAGACCGATATACTTTGTTAGCAGATCGCTGCAAGGGCCAGAACTCGATTATCCCACACTGGAAAAATTGGTGCTGGCACTTATTTACGCTGCGAGACGATTAAGGCGATACTTCCAGGCACATCAAATCGAGGTACTCACAAGCTACCCCATTAAACAGATCTTGCTTAAGCCGGAGACGTCGGGTCGGCTGGCCAAGTGGGCAATTGAACTGGGAGAGCACGACATAAACTACCGCCCGAGAACAAGTATCAAAGGGCAGGCGTTGGCTGATTTCTTACTAGAAATTCCTGACGGAGGGAATCCGGCAAAAGAAAAGGTGTGGGTAGTTGAAGAGGCCCCTACTGGCGATGGTTCATAGACCTTGTACACGAACGGAGCGTCCAGCAGGGAAGGATCTGGGGTGGGGCTGATCCAAACTAGTCCAGAAGGAAAAGAGGTAACCTACGCCCTCCGCTTCGACTTCCGTACATCGAACAACGAGGCATAGTATGAGGCACTACTCGCAGGATTGCGACTCGCCAAACAGATGGGTGCGAAAGCTGTAACAACACTAACCGACTCAAGGTTAGCAGCGAACCAAGTCAATGGGAGTTTTCAGGTAATAGACCAAATAATGGGAAGGTATGTAAAGATGGTAAAGCAACTGGTAGGATCATTCGACCAATTTACAATCAAGCAGATACCCAGAAGTGAGAATAAGAGGTCAGACGCTTTGTGCAAGCTAGCGTCCACTTGTTTCGACCACCTGTCAAAGAAAGTTTTAGTGGAGGTGCTCCGGGAGAGAAGCATTGATGAACAGCAGGTGAACATCCTGACCCCCGCAGGACCCACATGGATGACGCCGTTACGGGAATACCTCCAGAGAGGGGTGTTGCCGGAAGACCATGACGAAGCCAGAAAAATACGTATAAAGGCGCCCTCATACGCAATGGTGAACGGGGAGTTGTACAAGAAGGGGTTCACGTCTCCATGGCTAAAATGTTTAGATCAAGCCAAGGGGAGAGAGATATTGCAAGAAGTACACTCAGGGCAGGTAGGCGCACACGAAGGAGCGAGGGCTTTGACAGGAAAGGTGCTACGAATAGGGGTATACTGGCCGACGATACATCAAGACGCGTTATAAAGTAACCAAGAAATGTGAGGAGTGTCAGTCTTACGCCCCAGTCCAGGCGAAACCCCCGGCGCCGCTAAGCAACATATCCAGCCCATGGCCTTTCTACCAGTGGGGCATAGACATAGTGGGTCCATTCCCAGAAGCACCAGGGAAGCTGAAATATATGGTGGTAGCCGTGGATTACTTCACAAAGTGGATTGAAGCTGAGCCACTGGCATGCATATCTGGGAGGCACATGATAAAACTTGTGTGGAAAAACATCATGACAAGATTTGGAACACCTAAGGTTCTCATCAGCGACAATGGTTTGCAATTCGCTAAGAACCCATTCAGAGAACGGTGCACTGCCAAAGGAATAAGCCAACGCTTCACATCGGTGGCACACCCTCAAGCGAACGGTCAAACGGAGGTGTCCAACCGAACCATTGTCAATGGGATCAAAAAGAGGTTGGGCAAAGCAAAAGGGAATTGGGCAGAGGAGATACCAATGGTGCTATGGTCATACAGGACTACACCACGGAAAAGCACAAAGGAAACCCCTTTCAGCTTGACATATGGGACCGAAGCCATGCTCCCCATGGAAGTGGCAGTGAATACGCTAAGGGTGGCCAACCAAGTTGAGGAAAGCAACGTACAAGGCCTGAGGATAAACTTAGATATCCTAGAGGAGAAGCGCGAAGAGTCGGGAGTACGCCAAGCTGCGTATAAGCATGCAACATAAAGGTATTACAACCAAAGGGTAAAGGAGAAGGCCTTCAAAGTGGGCGAGTATGTTTTGAGGAAAAATGAGGCCAGTCGGGCACAGACCTAGGGAAAGCTAGGCCCAACGTGGGAAGGCACATACAGGGTCACAGAGGCAAACAGGACCGGGGCATATGTGTTAGAGACGATGGAAGGAAGACCCATTCCAAGAACACGGAATGCTAGGAACCTAAAGAAATATTTTTCTAAGGAAGAGGATAGATGTAACTCTAGTTGGTTGATATCCCATTGAGTATATTGCACCTTAGAAGTACTTAGAGTACATTTTTCCATGCTAAGTGACATGAGAATTGATACTCAGTGTATTCTTATATTTAAAGGCATGAGTTTAGTACTCGACATATATAAAATTTCATGCATAAGCGACATGAGCTTAATACTCAGTGTATTTAAAAAACCCGCGGTTAAATAGTAATGCAATTGCTTATGTCTCATACTTAGTGTAATAATCTCCAACGATTGAATGATGAGTGCTAAGCGCACTCAATGTGAACACTTAGCGTGTCAATAATAACAAACAAGGCAAAATATTTGGCACATCTTGAGCAATAGGCAATAAACGAATAAGCCAAGCACAAAACACAAAAGGAGATAATAGATAATGCTTAGTGCATATCAAACACATACATATAAAAGAAAAAACATTGTTCTGGGCAATTCAACCATTGCAAAGCAAAGCACATAGACCAAAGAAAATAAGGAAATATTACGGCTTCGAACCATCACCAACAGACTTATCACCAACCACAGCCCCCTCCACAACATCATCCGCACTCACTTTCCCAGCAAACCCATCAGAAGCTTCCCTTTCATCTGCCACCTCATCAACATCGCCACCTCCAACACCTGCTCGACCATCACCATCTCCAGCACCTGCTCGACCATCACCACTAGCACCACAATCTTTACCATTCCCTCCCACACCAATCTCATTCACAAGCACAATTTCACGACTCGCAGCATCCTCAGGAGTGCCCTCAAAACCAAAGGAAACACAACTCTCGCAAACCATCAATACCCATCTCTCCCAGACCCAACAGGCCTGCGTGATCCAAACTAGCAAAGGATAAGAGAGCATCACTTACGCTAACCACAGGCCCGACAAACAGCGAACTAGCACCCGCCTCCCCACTTTCAGCACCACTTAAATTTTTCCGGACAGATTCAACGCCGACCACATATGCAGCATGGCGGATAAGACTGACAGCATTGGTAAAGTCAGGATGCTCTATCAGCTTATGATACGCTCAACACCAATTCGCAGCAGCGAATCCAAATCTCGACGAACAGCACACACATCTGCTTGCAGCGACGACACAAGCTTGTCACGGTCAACGACGTCACGCTCGAGACTTTCAACCTGGATCATTAAGCCTTCATTCATTTGAGTGAGAGAATCAACCTTGGCCTCTAATGCAGCCCTAGCCTCATCAAGAACATTCTTCTCAGATGCCAGCAATTCACATTTCTTTTCGGTGGAGCAAAGATCATCGCCAAGCTCATCCAGAAGGTGCTCCAGGCTTGCCACACGTGACCCGCAGGTGGCATGAGCGTCCTCCATCTCACCAAGGCTATGGATGCGCCAGGAACCTGCAACAAGATAGAACATCGCTTGCGCCGCAGCATAAGCCATGTTGTGAGAAAGGGCAGGGCTACCCATCGCATCCATATCCCCCACTGCAGCTGGAGGGAAGGCATGACACAAGAACTCCAAGGCATTGGCACGAACAGAAAGACGAGAATCGTTGCGAAGATCCCAAGATGGCACAAAAACCACCGACCTAGAAGATCCATCACCGGGGCCAGCATCTGTGGAAACTGTAACTAGCCCGGGGGGGTTGAAGCCTTTTGGGGAAGAAAGCTTGGAGGGGACAAACGGAGCACTTGGAGAAGGGATTGAAGAAAAATCTGAAAGACCGGGCTGTTTAGTCTCCCTTTTGACCCCCTCAGTATGTTGCACGTCATCATCGGGAATCACAACCACGCCAGCAGAGGTGGAGTTTACTGGCGTGGAACTCATCGAGCTCAGCAGGCGAGAAAAGCTGCGCCTAGTATGCACTCCCTTGGGGGGGGGGGAGGAGCGCCAGTCACCGGCTCACCCATCGTTTGCATAGCCTTCTGTTTTCGCCTGCATTCGCCGAACGTCAGCAATAATACCCTCTTTGCTGTCCTCACAGTCCTCCGGGGAAGAGGAAGAAACACCACCCGTTGGCATAACAGAGGAAATTGGGCGGGCAAACAACGGATCTCCCCCAGGCGCCGACGAGCCCGCTGGAGGGACTGGAGGAGTAGGGGTGTTGAGACGATCTGCCCGACGAGGAGGGGGAAGATGCTTGAACAGATCCACCACACGAAATACCTCATCCATGGATAAGGAAGACTCAACACCTAAAGAAAAGTAGAATGAAATGCAAGTCACATGGTGGCGGTTAAAAGAAACACCAAAAGTAAAATAAAGATAGTGAATGCGAAACTCACCATCAACGACGGAGTAGAACAATGCCATGTTGCCACGCCGCCTCCAGGAGGAAAGAGCTTGGGGACAGTATTGGCGAAAGTATTGGCACGGTAACGACCACTCCCAACCATTTCCTGATTCACCCATAACCACTTGTCTTGCCAATTCTTGGGGGTACGCCCATCAAGAACTAAGGCATGCCCCTCTCGACGGGCCGAAAAAGTACACTTGTCACCGGTAAGGCAGAACCGGAAAAAGAACTTGAAAACGAAATAGTCGGGAACATACCCATTGGCTCTACAGATCATCTCGAAGGAAACCACTTTGTTAACAGCGTTAGGGGTCAACATCTGAAGACTAAAACCATCCTTCTGAAGAACCTCCTCTTGGAAATCTGTCAGAGGCAATCGTATGCCAGCATCTAGGGTTTTTAGGAAAACCCCAATTTTTCAATGGGGGGGGGGGGGAGAAGAGATACTAGAGCCAGCAGAGGGAAATTCCACACCTTCTAAGGAGGATAAGCCATACATGACCTCTAATTTTTGATACTCGGCAGAAGAAGGGACGATCCCAGGAAGATTAGCCATAAGAGGGAAAAAAGAATGAACACGAAAAGAAAAGAAGAACAGAGGAAGCAAAAGAAACTGTGCAAAGACCCTCTTAAAGAAGAAGAAGAGGCGGGACATTTAAATGACTGATGTGATGAGGTAACTGCCAACAGTCACGTCACCATTAAAAACGGAGCGACGGATAAAGAAAAACGAGCACACGTCATTCAGTTAAGTCCAAAACACCATAACTAGCACTGCAATGGTACGACTACTAGACTGGGGGACTTGATGGCATGCCTAGGGTGGCACAGCAGAGTTGCATCCAAGCCCTAGAACTGGGCACACTAGCCAGATCCAGTCCAGCAGGCTCAGCGCCCGCCAAGTGACGCTCTTCGCTCCAAGACAAAATTATGGACAGGAGACAAACAGTTGGATCAGAGCATTACCATCAAAGCCAATGAGAGCGCTCTAACAGTGGAAGGCGCATGACCCTCCAATCAGCTCCTCTGTTCCTGTCTCCCCAAAAAAGCGATCCTGTCTGGTACGGACCAGGCAGGGGCGCTAGGTATAAAAGGACGCACTCTCATACTAGCGAGGTAGGCTCCCCAACCGATCTAGAAAGAACAAACACAAACCCTAAAGCCATCCTAACTTGACCGTCGGAGCGTTCTCCCGGGAACTCCTCCCAGGAAGCGGCTGACGGACCTTGTTCTTTTTGATCTTTCAGATACATCCAAGCAACCAAGAAGGTCCCATCCCAGAGTCCGAAGCGAGGTCTCATCAAGAGCAAGGTTCCATCAACAACGTTGGACGAAACGCCACCGCCTACAGCGACCAACAGGCCAGTTTTGGGAGAAGGAAGTTCTACAACAGCCGCCGGAAATATTTCGCAACCGTTGTTTTCTCAGCAAGGAACAACTCCGGTGGAGCTACTTTCGCCTACAAAGGTTCAAATGTCGCCGTTCTTTGTACCGCCGCTGCAACAGGCACGAACAGTTCACTCAAGTGCACCTCCATCGAGCCATATTTTCAACCTTTCACCGTCAATCGTAACACCTACGTCATTCCAGACGACTGGTGGACAGAGTTCCACAGCGCTACTACCACCATTGGCGCAAACCATGATGAACCATTCACCACCCGTCTACCCGACGGTTGGAGCATGGACTGGACCGACTATCCCCCCAAACAACAGCTTACAACAGCCGATAATGATCAACCCTGTTACATCCATGCACCCTTTCTCCACTAGTTATCCCCTCCAGTTACCATTCCAGCCATACCCCTTTTATGGACCAAGTCCAGGCTACCTTACGCCCCCACAGCATGGAATTAGTTCTCAATACCAGAAAGGGACGTCGACTGGTCCAAACCAGGATGGTTTTTCCTGGAGCATAACATCTCGGTTTGTTAAAGAGCTGTTGGATTACGAAATACCAAACACTGCAAAGCTCCCGACGCTTAAAACGTACAATGGAACCACCGAACCAGATAGCCACATTGATACATATGAATGGACGATGACGTCGCTAAAGCTTAACGAGAAGTTTTGGTGCACATACTTCCCGACGACGCTCGATGGCAACGCCGACACATAGTTCAAAATGCTACAACCGGACAGCATTTCAAACTTCGCTCAGCTCAAGTACCTCTTCCTCACCAACTTCATTCAGCCACGTAAATACAAAGGCGATTCTCATTCAATTATAGGCTGTAAACAAAGGGAGGGGGAGACTATTCGAGAATACTTTACAAGGTACATAAACGCTACGCTGGATGTAGCGGGGCATGACGAAGGGCTCATTGCTGGTGTTTTCACATGGGGACTCCTGCCTGGGCCCCTCTCACAAAAACTCATGGGAAAGAAGCCTCTAACACGAGCTGAGTTGAAAGAAAGAGTGGATCGATACCTACGATAGGAGGATGGTGAAGCAGCCAAGCAGGCCTACTTGAATGCTATGGCGACTAGATATCACCACCCGACCCACACGGATTTCTGGGGGGGAGGAAGACACTATGGCCAAGCAAGAAGACCACCGCCACGTTTCTGACCATTTATGAAAGATGACAGACAGGGTCGCCGCCCAGAAGTATATGCAGTGTCTGAGAAACAACAGCCAGCCAAGTCGCCTAAGAGTCGGTATTGTGAGTACCACAAAAGCAAAGCGCATGATACATCTAGCTGTTCGGTACTAAAGAAGGAGATGGAGGAGAAACAACTTAAGGGAGACCTAGTGGAGGTGGCGCGAAGCCTACATGCCAAATTCGATGCTGAGAACGCCAAGGGTCCACCCCGCGAAGGAGTTCAGCCCAAGGAGATATTCATGATACGCAACAAAAGAAGTAAGGAGGAACAGCGGGGCGAGCAAGTCATTGTTAAACCGTCAGCACGCGCGCTCACGTTCTCCATACAGGATCCCCGGTTGGACGGTTGGAAAGGTGACAACCCTCTGATAATACAGGCATCCATCAAAGACGTGACTATCCATAGGGTCTATGTCGACACCGGGAGTTCAGCAGACATCATCTATGAGCATTGTTTCCGGCTCCTTCTGGTTCGCTGGAAAGACAATTTGCGACCTACGACTGGTAGGCTGGTGGGATTCACCGGCCACAGCCTGTGGCCGTTGGGCACGATCCACCTCCCCTTAACAATCACAAGCCATGACAAGCAGCGGAAGAAGACCGCCCTGATAGACTTTGTGGTCATTCGACACTCGGTGGAGCACAACATCATCTTTGGGAGGACTGCCCTCTTAAAGCTAGGGGTCGTACCTTCAACTATGCATGTCATGGGTTTTGAGCATTCTAACACTTCCTAAGTGTACATGCAACCCTAATAACCTTGGATCTATGCTTGTCTAATTATCATGCAAAGTTGAATTTCCAAGGTTATATTCCTATCTAGCATACATGGGGAACAATTTTAACTTGAATGAAAGATAGAATAACTTACCTTGTTGTTGCTTATGTTCCTTGAAACCTTGTGAGCCTAGCACCCCAAGTGTGATGCCTTAAATTCTTCACACAACACCAAATGCTCTTGGAAAGACCTTTGAGATAATACACACTTCTTAAAATCGGCCAAGCCCTCTAGTTTCTTATGTCTAGCCGATTTTGGTGGAGAATGGGATCCTTATATAGTGTTGACACATCTAGGGTTACACCATGTAAACCCTAATGTGTCATGACTCCTCATTTCCATGACCCATGGGTTTGTAACTCCCATGGAGCATCCTATGGGTAGAACCCAACTTGATAATCCATGGAGCCTCTTAGCCCACTATACAAGATATGAATGATTTACATAATCAACCCATATATTTAATTAGTTATCCTTTGATCACTTAATTAATTCCAAATTAATTCTTTGATCAAACTAATCAAATAATATTATTAATATATTAGAACTTATAATATATTAATAATCTCCAAGTGTTATTTCTCTCATTTAGTCTATCCAATTGCATGGTGCCATGCAACCCAAATGGACCATGCCGGGTCGGGTCAAGTACACACCCGAAATAGTTATGGACTTAGACACCTTATCCAACAGCATGGGATCATGAAATTTGACACACCAAAAGGCGAAGCAACGATTTTGGCCACCCCGCCCAGAGAATTGTGGTGCTATACAGTTATGAAGCTAGTAGAAATAACCAAAGGGCCCAAGAGGCCCAGGGGCAATCTTGCAAAGGGGAAGGAGGTAATCAATGAGGGATACCCCGACCAGCCGGTCAATGTTGGAAGCGACCTCCTAAGCCACACAAGAAGAGCACTCGTCGATCTGCTCAAACGCTACAAACATGTATTTGCTTGGACCCCCACGGATATGGTGGGGGTAGAAAGGAAGGTCATTGAACATAAGCTAATGATCAAACCAGGGGTAAAAGAGATTAAGCAGAAGAAGAGGGTACAAGGAGGAGACCGTAACAGAGCGATCAATGCAGAAGTGTCTAAGCTGACAGAGGCCGGAATAGTAAGGGAGGCGATGTTCCCAACGTGGATTGCAAACCCAGTTATGGTCCGCAAGCAGGATGGGTCGTGGCGCATGTGCATCGACTTTTCTGATCTAAACAAGGCATGCCCTAAGGATTGCTACCCACTCCCGGAAATCGATCAGAAGGTAGAGTCGCTACAGGGATTTAAGCTAAAATGCTTCTTGGATGCATACAAAGGGTATCACCAGATATTGATGAGCAAAGAAGACGAAGAGAAAACAACCTTCTATACAGACCATGGCACGTTCTGCTACACCAAGATGCCTTTCGGGTTAAAGAATGCAGGGGCGACATACCAGCAGCTGGTCGACTCGGTATTCGCCAAGCAAATTGGAAGGAATATTGAGGTGTATGTAGATGATATGGTGATTAAGAGTCCGAATGAAGAAAAGATGCTGCAAGACATCGAAGAGACTTTCAAGACATTAGAGGTGGCCAAGATGAAACTAAACCCAGCCAAATGCACGTTTGGAGTGGAAGAGGGGCAATTCTCGGGCTACTATGTTACTTGACATGGCGTCCAGCCCAGCCCGACCAAGGTCGACGAGTTCATCGAGACGCCAACCCCAAACTCTCTTAGAGATGCCCAAGGTCTGAACGGGAAGCTCACAGCTCTAAGTAGGTTCATCTCGAAATCTGCCGACAAGGCTATGCCACTGTTCCACACCTTAAATGGATGCATCGGGAAAAACAATTTCCAATGGACGAATGAAGCTGAGAAGGCGCTCCAGAGAATCAAGGAAGCACTGCACAAGCTACCGACTCTAGCAACCCCCATCCCTGGAGAAACATTACAAGTGTATCTTTCAACATCAGGCGAAGCGATATCATCGGTATTGGCTGTGGAAAGGGAAGGGGACCAGAGACCGGTATACTTTGTTAGCAGAGCGCTACAAGGACCAGAACTCGATTATCCCACGCTGGAAAAATTGGAGTTGGCACTCATCTATGCTGCAAGACGATTAAGGTGATACTTCCAGGAAGATCAAATCGAGGTACTCACAGGCTACCCCATTAAACAGATCTTGGTTAAGCCGGAGACGTCGGGTCGGCTGGCCAAGTGGGCAATTGAACTGGGAGAGCACGATATAAACTACCGCCCAAGAACAAGTATCAAAGGGCAGGCGCTGGCTGATTTCTTACGAGAAATTCCTGACGGAGGGAACCCGGCGAAAGAAAAGGTGTGGGTAGTTGAAGAGGCCCCTACCGGCGATGGTTCATGGACCCTGTACACGGACGGAGAGTCCAGCAGGGAAGGCTCAGGGGCGGGGCTGATCCTGACTAGCCCAGAAGGAGAAGAGGTAACCTAAGCCCTCCGTTACGACTTCCATACATCGAACAACGAGGCGGAGTACGAGGCGCTGCTTGCAGGGTTGCGACTCGCCAAAAGATGGGTGCGAAAGCTGTAACAGCACTAACCGACTCAAGGTTAGCAGCGAACAAAGTCAATGGGAGTTTCGACGTAACAGACCAAAGAATGGGAAAGTATGTAAAGATGGTAAAGCAATTGGTAGGATCATTCGGCCAATTTACAATCAAGCAGATACCCAGAAGTGAGAACAAGAGGGCAGGCGCTTTGAGCAAGCTAGCATCCACTTGTTTTGACCACATGTCAAAGAAAGTGTTAGTGGAGGTGCTCCGGGAGAGAAGCATTGATGAACAGCATGTGAACATCTTGACCCCCGCTGGACCCACATGGATGACATCGTTCCGGGAATACCTCCAGAGAGGAGTGTTGCCAGACGACCATGACGAGGCCAGAAAAATACGTATACAGGCGCCCTCATACGCAATGGTGAACGGGGAATTGTACAAGAAGGGATTCACGTCTCCATGGCTAAAATGTGTAGATCTAGCCAGGGGGAGAGAGATATTGCAGGAAGCACACTCAGGGCAGGTAGGCGCACACGAAGGAGCGAGAGTTTTGACAGGAAAGGTGCTACGAATAGGGGTATACTGGCCGACGATACATCAAGACGCGTTATAAAGTAACCAAGAAATGTGAGGAGTGTCAGTCTTACGCCCCAGTCCAGGCGAAACCCCCGGCGCCGCTAAGCAACATATCCAGCCCATGGCCTTTCTACCAGTGGGGCATAGACATAGTGGGTCCATTCCCAGAAGCACCAGGGAAGCTGAAATATATGGTGGTAGCCGTGGATTACTTCACAAAGTGGATTGAAGCTGAGCCACTGGCATGCATATCTGGGAGGCACATGATAAAACTTGTGTGGAAAAACATCATGACAAGATTTGGAACACCTAAGGTTCTCATCAGCGACAATGGTTTGCAATTCGCTAAGAACCCATTCAGAGAACGGTGCACTGCCAAAGGAATAAGCCAACGCTTCACATCGGTGGCACACCCTCAAGCGAACGGTCAAACGGAGGTGTCCAACCGAACCATTGTCAATGGGATCAAAAAGAGGTTGGGCAAAGCAAAAGGGAATTGGGCAGAGGAGATACCAATGGTGCTATGGTCATACAGGACTACACCACGGAAAAGCACAAAGGAAACCCCTTTCAGCTTGACATATGGGACCGAAGCCATGCTCCCCATGGAAGTGGCAGTGAATACGCTAAGGGTGGCCAACCAAGATGAGGAAAGCAACGTACAAGGCCTGAGGATAAACTTAGATATCCTAGAGGAGAAGCGCGAAGAGTCAGGAGTACCCCAAGCTGCATATAAACATGCAACAGAAAGGTATTACAACCAAAGGGTAAAGGAGAAGGCCTTCAAAGTGGGCGAGTATGTCTTGAGGAAAAATGAGGCCAGTCGGGCACAACCCCAGGGAAAGCTGAGCCTAACATGGGAAGGCCCATACAGGGTCACAGAGGCAAACAGGAACGGAGAATACGTGTTAGAGACGATGGAAGGAAGGCCCATTCCAAGAACAAGGAATGCTAGGAACCTAAAGAAATATTTTTTCTAAGGAAGAGGAAAGATGTAACCCTAGTTGGTTGATGTTCCATTGAGTATGTTGCACCCTAGAGTACTTAGAGTACGTCTATCCATGCTAAGTGACATGATACTCAGTGTATTTCTATGTTTAAAGACACGAGTTTAGTACTCGACATATATAGAATTTCATGCATAAGTGACATGAGCTTAATACTTAGTGTATTTAAAAAATCCGCGGTTAAATAATAATGCAATTGCTGATCTCTCATACTTAGTGTAATAATCTCCAATGATTGAATGATGAGTGCTAAGTGCATTCAATGTGAGCACTTAGTGTGTCAATGGTAACAAAAACAAGGCAAAATGTTTGGCACATCTTGAGCAATATGCAATAAACGAATAAGCCAAGCACAAAACAAAAAAAGTAGATAGTAGATAATGCTTAGTGCATGTCAAACATATATATATATATATATATATATATATATATATATATATAAACATTGTTCTTAGCAGTTCAACCATTGCAAAGCAAAACACATAGACTAAACAAAACGAAGCAATATTATGGCTCCGAACCATCACCAACAGCCTTATCACCAACCACAACCCCCTCCACAACATCATCCTCACCTACTTTCCCAGCCAACCCACCAGAAACTTCCCTATCATCCACAACATCATCAACATCATCACCTCTAACACCTGCTCGATCATCACCACTAGCACCACGATCTTTCCCATTCCCTCCCACATCAATGTCATTCACAAGCACCATCTCACGACCTGCAACATCCTCAGGAGTGCCCTCTGAACCAAAAGAACACAACTCTCGCAAACCATCAATACCCATCTCTCCCAGACCCAACAGACCTGCGTGATCCATGCTAGCGAAGGATAAGAGAGCATCACTTACGCTAACCACAGGCCCGACAGACAGTGAACCAGCACCCGCCTCCCCACTTTCACCACCACTTGAAGTTTTCTAGACAGATTCAACCCCAGCCATATATGCAGCATGGCGGATAAGACTGATAGCATTGGTAAAGTCAGGATGCTCTATCAGCTTATCAACGATACGCACAACACCGATTACCAACAGCCAATCCAAGTCTCGACGAGCAGCACACACATCTGCTTGCAGCGACGACACAAGCTTGTCACGGTCAACGGCGTGACGCTCGAGACCTTCAACCTGGATCATTAAACCTTCATTCATTTGAGTGAGAGAATCAACCTTGGCCTCCAATGCAGCCCTAGCCTCATCAAGTACATTCTTTTCATACGCCAGCAACTCAAATTTCTTTTCAGTTAAGCAAAGATCGTCGCCAAGATCACCCAGGCGGTGCTCCAGGCTTGCCACACGCGATCCACAGGTGGCATGAGCGGCCTCCATCTCGTCAAGGCTATGGATGCGCCGGGAACCTGCAACAAGATAGAACATCGTCTGCGCAGCAGCATAGGCCATGTTGTGAGCAAGGGCAGGGCTACCCATCGCATCCATATCCCCCACTGCAGCTGGAGGGAAGGCATTGGCACGAACAGAAAGACGAGAATCGTTGCGAAGATCCCAAGATGGCACAAAAACCGCCGACCCAGAAGCACCATCACCGGGGCCACCATCTGTGGAAACTGTAACTGGCCCGGGGGGGTTGAAGCCTTTTGGGGAAGAAAGCTTGGAGGGGACAAACAGAGCACTTGGAGAAGGGATTGAAGAAAAATCTGAAAGACCGGGCTGTTCAGTCGCCCTTTTGACCCCCTCAGACTGTTTCACGTCATCATCAGGAATCACAACCACGCCAGGAGAGGTGGAGTTTACTGGCGTGGAACTCATCAGGCTCAGCAGGCGAGAAAACCCGCGCCTAGTATGCACTCTCTTGGGTGCGGGAGGAGCGCCAGTCACCGGCTCACCCATCGTCTGCATAGCCTTCCTTTTTCGCCTGCATTCGCCGAACGTCAGCAATAATACCCTATTTGTTGTCCTCACAGTCCTCCGGGGAAGAGGAAGAAACACCGCCCGTTGGCATAACAGAGGAAATTGGGCGGGCAAACAACGGATCTCCCCCAGGCGCCGACGAGCCCGCTGGAGGGACTGGAGGAGTAGGGGTGTTGAGATGATCTGCCCGACGAGGAGGGGGAAGACGCTCGAACAGATCCACCTCACGAAACTCCAGTTTGCCTCGATAGCGTTTACGCAGCACCTCATCCATGGATAAGGAAGACTCAACACCTAAAGAAAAGTAGAATGAAATGTAAGTCACATGGAGGCGGTTAAGAGAAACACCAAAAAAGTAAAGTAAAGAGAGAGAAAGGACGAATGCGACACTCACCATCAATGACGGAGTAGAACACCGCCATCTTGCCATGCCGCCTCCAGGAGGGGCTCATCCCTACCCCAGACAGAAGCACTTCGGTGTAATCTTCAGCGGTTACCTGCACACTTTTCAGGTAATCGGTGACTTCTTGATTGTGAGGGAAGAGCTTAGGGACAGTATCGGCAAAAGCATTGGTACGGTAACGACCACTCCCAACCAGTTCCTGATTCACCCACAACCACTTGTCTAGCTAATTCTTGGGGGTGCGCCCATCGAAAACTAGGGCATGTCCCCCTCGCCGGGCCGAAAAAGTACACTTATATCTGGTAAGGCAGAACCGGAAGAAGAACTTGAAGACGAAGTAGTCGGAAACATACCCATTGGCTCTACAGATCATCGCGAAGGCAACCACTTTGTTGACAGCATTAGGGGTCAACATCTGAAGACTACAGCCATCCTTCTGAAGAACCTCCTCTTGGAAATCTGTCAAAGGAAATCGTATGCCAGCATCTAGGGTTTTTAGGAAAACCCCAATTTTTCCAGGGGGGGAGAAGAGATGCTAGAGCCAGCAGAGGGAAATTCCACACCTTCTAAAGGAGACAAGCCATAAGTGGCCTCCAAGTGTTGATACTCGACGGCAGAAGGGACAATTACGGGAAGATTAGCCAAGAAAGGAGAGAAAGGACGAATACGCAGGGAAAAGAGGGAAGAAATGGCGAGAATCGTTCTCCGTAAATTCCCTTTAAAGGAAGAGGAAGAGGTGGGACATTTAAATGTCTGACACGCTGATGTAACCAGTCATGCGCAGTCACGTCGCCATTAAGAGTGGAGTAACGACGGACACGCTGTAACTAGCGCTGCAACGCTACGACTACTGGACTGGGGGACTTGATGGTGTGCCTAGGGCAGCACAGCAGAACCGCATCCAAGCCCTAGAGCCGGGCACACCAGCCAGTCTCAGCCCAGCAGGCTCAGCGCCCGCTGGCGACCCCGGGAGCGAAACGGACAGGCAGAAGGCTCGCGCCCGCCAAGTAACGCTCCATGCTCCAAGAAAAAAGATACGGTCAGGAGACAAAGGGCAGGATCAGAGCATTACCGTCGGATCCAATGAGAGCGCTCTAGCGGTTGAGGGCGCACAACCCTCCAATCAGCGCCTCTGATCTTGTCTCCTCTAAAAGTGATCCTGTCTGGTACGGACTAGGCAGGAGCGCTAGGTATAAAAAGATGTGCACACAAGACCAGCGAGGTAAGCTCTATCATCGATCTTGAGAGAACAAACACAAACCCTAAAGTCATCCTAACTTGACCGTCGGAGCGTTCTCTCGGGAACCCCTCCCGGGAAGCGGCTGACGGCCCTTGTTCTTTGTGATCTTGCAGTTATAATCAAGCAACCAAGAAGATCTCATCCCAGAGTCAAAAGCAAGGTCTCATCCGGGACAAGGTTCCATCAATAATAGTCTTGAATATCTCTTTAATCAGAAGGAATTGAACATGAGGCAACGGCGCTGGCTAGAGTTACTCAAGGACTACGACTGTGAGATACTTTACCACCCTGGTAACGCAAGTATTGTTGCTAATGCTCTCAGTCGGAAGGTGAATCTTGAAAAGAAAAGGCCAAGAGCGTTGAGAATTGAAGTTTTCTCTACAATTGTGGGAAGTATAAAAGAAAGCTCAAGAGGAAGCTTTAGAGAAAAATGACCGAAAGAAGGAACGTTTGGGATAAAACATTGGTGTTTGATACAAACGTTCAAAGACTGATGGTATTCAAAGATAGGTTTTGGGTACCTAAGATGGGAGGAGTAAGAGGATTTCTGATGGAAGAAGCTCACAAAACCATGTACTCGATTCATCCCGGCAATACAAAAATTTATAGGGATCTAAAACCCTATTACTGGTAGCCGACAATGAAGCTAGAAGTTGATAAAGTATGTGGCTGAGTGTGTAACTTATGCTAGGGTTAAGGCACAACATCAGAAACTATATGGGAGTTTCGATCCTTTACCTGTACCCATGGGTAAATGGGAAGGTATCACTATGGATTCTACGACTAAACTGCTTAGAACAAGGAACGGTCACGACATGATTTGGGTGGTCGTTGATCGCTTCATTAAGAGTGCACATTTCATAGCTGCCAACAAGAAATGGTCTATGGATAAACTTGCGAATTCTTACATGAAGGAAATTGTGAGGCTTCACGGTGTTTCGTTAACGATTGTATCCGGTCGTGACAGCCGTTTTACCTCAAGGTTTTGGAGGAGTCTATAAGAGGAATTGGGTACCAAGTTGTGGTTGAATACAACTTTCCATCCGCAAACCGATGGTCAGAGCGAATGAACGATTCAAACGTTGGAGGATATGCTGAGAGCATGTACCCTAGAATTTCAAGGTAACTGGGATGAACACTTACCTCTAGTAGAATTCACCTATAATAATAGTTTCCACTCAATTGTTAAGATGGCACCTTATCACGCTTTGTATGGGAAAAAGTGTCGGATACCATCATGTTGGCTGGAAGCTGAGGAAAAGCAGTTTATGGGACTTGAAATAGTCCATTAGATTGCTAAATATTGGTAAGTGATTAGGGAAAAGGATGTTAGCTGCTCAAAAGAGCTATGCTGACAAGAAAAGACAATTGATATCATTCGAAGTTGGAGATTCGGTTTCACTTAAAGTCTCGTCGTGGAAGGGACTTATAAGATTTGGTAGAAGGGGAAAGTTGAGTCCAAGGTTTATTGGAACATTTAAAGTTCTTCTGAGAATCGGGAATAAAGCTTACAAGCTAGAATTACCGGAAGAACTAGAGAGTATTCATAACACCTTTCATGTGTGTTATTTGAGAAAGTTCACGGGAGGTGTGCCCGACATAATTCCCATTTCTGAATTAAGGTTGTACGAGAACAAGAGGTTAATTGGAGAACCTGAGGCAATCGTTGACCATAAGACTATGAAGTTACGACGCAAGATGGTCGATTTAGTGCTTGTATGCTGGAAACATATGAATGGACCAAATCTCACTTTGGAAACAGAGAGTGACATGATGAGTTGCTACCCGCAGTCGTTTGGTGATATGTGATTTCGGGGACGGAATCATCCTAAGGGGGAGAGAATTGTAACACTCGTGTTTCTAGCCTAGGCATTTATATTGAGGTGATAGTCTAGGTTAACCTTTGTAACTCATTTTGAAGAAATGAAAAGGCATTATGTGAATATTATGAGAATTATGTGTTTTATGCTTAATTATTAGGGCTTAATTAATTAAGAATAAAAATAAGCGTCAAAATTAAAGTGTGAGATAATCCCAATATCTTTACATAAAGTTTTAGTGGTCGAAACAAGGATTTCGGGGTTATAAAGAATGCCGAAATCCGAGTTATAACGAAGAAGTTATGACCTGTCGAAGTTTCGCGACAAACCGGCACGGGACCGAGTGTCGTAAAAAGTGAGTTTTTGATAAACTAGTTTTCAGCCTTAGTGATCTAAACGAAAGTCGTAGTATTCGTTAAATCGAGAAGTTCGATAAAAAGAACGCCTAAATCTGAGTTCGTATGAGAAAGTTATGGATTTTACAAGAATGGGCACAATTTTCGAGAAAATTCGCAAGAAATGGTGCTGGCCACGTGATCCTCGCATGCATAGGCCATGCGCAACACGCGTGTCGCTTGCTGATTGGACCGAGGGTGCGGTCCAATGATCTTCGGACGCGTCGCTTCTGACTCATCATCCGAGCCTCGCTAGCCCAATCCGAAGGCGACGCGTGTCCAAAGCTCGCACCCGCCACCTGTCCTCGCTCCGCGGATGCCACCTGCCTTCGCTGACTCCTCCTTCTCGGCCGAACCGTCGCAGCTCTCCCCTATAAATAGTGGCCTTGCGAGACTTCCCGGGTAATTTTGGGAAATTGCCCATTTTTATCCCTTTTTCAATATTTTGGTTATTTTGACCTCCCCCGATGCCCCGAGATAATTTCCAATGCCCGGAACACATCCCGGAGTGCCCGAAGGCCCGAAAATTTTATCTTTTCGGTTTTGAAGCCCGACCTTTCGTAGAGCCCGGTTTCTCAATAAAACTCCTGGTTTTATTAGAAACGATCGTTTTAGGAAACGAATTGCTGCCCGATTTTCATTAAATCAAGTGAGTGTATAGTCACTTTCACCTTACACATAGATATGAAGTATTTACCTTAAAATACATGCTATGTGTAAATATATTAATTGTTTATTTGAAGTGACTGACGAATTGATATTTTATACAAGTTTTAAACTGTATATATATATATATATATATATATATATATATATATATATATATATATATATTATCTACAAATATGTTGGGTAAAAATGGTTAAATGAATTAGATGATATGTGATGAAATAAAAGTGATGAGAGGTATCGATGTTTAAGATGATCTAATCATCTAGCAGAGTATAGACAACGGCCACAGACAATTTTAGATAGCCCAGTGGAACGTTAGTAGACTTGTAATCGGTACGTATGTTTGAACTATATGTTCATTAAGTATTTTTGAAGTATGTGTTCATCCATTAGTTCTTCCTTTTGACACTATTACCTGTCGGGGTACGGGAGCATACGGGAGTAGTTTATCAGTATTTTCCCTATATTTTATTTGGAAGAACTTTGGAGTCTTTGTTCTTTTATGAAGTGATTGGACAATCTTCATGAGTTAGTAATATAGATCATGAGTTAAATAGTGGGTGTGTGATGAAAAGTGAGTTGGATAGATGAGATGATCAGTGATATAGATCATGAGTTGAAAGTGAGTGGTGAAATATGGGAAAAGCTTTTACCCAGATGTTGGCGTGACTGGTGCAATATGAGAAAATCCCTTACCCAACGTTGACACCCGTCATTCAACAGAGTAGGGATGACAACCATGGACTGTTTTGATGGTCTGTGGAAAACTACCAGGCTCGTAACATGTAGGTGTTAATGGACTTAAGTGTTCATTCGTTGTACTCTAAAACCCCCGTCATTCAGCAGAGTAGGGATGACAACCATGGACTGTTTTGATGGTCTGTGGAACTCTAGCAGGCTCGTAACCTGTAGGTGTTAATAGAATTAAGTGTTCATTCGATGTACTCTATTCCCCTCATGAGTGCCTTTAGGGCAAAAGGCTGGGGAAAACCCCTTAGTATGTTCATCAGCTGTATGGAAAACCCATTTACAGGTATTGCAGGGAAAACCCGTGGGAAATACCGTCGAGGAATAAGAGCTATGGACTTAGTATATGGAAAACCCATTGACATGTATTGCGGGGAAAACACCCGTGCGAAATACCGTCGATGAATAAGAGCTATGGACTAGCACATGGCGACGATGTGACTTCGTGCCTATTTGACATAAATTGCTGAAGGAAAGCAATGTTGTCACTCCGATGTTTGTTTTATTTGACGTAACTTGCTGAGGAACCCCCAAAGCAATGTTGGCACCCCTAGTGATAATCCTTAGGCTAGGTCCCTTATGATAGTCGTTTTAGGGACGTAAAGTGAGGATAATGGGAATGGGTAATTAGGGTTATTTTGGTTGATGAAATTAATATATTTATTGTTGATTGAGAACTTAATAAGTTTATTATTTATTGTGGGTTGAAAACCCTATATGCTCACCAGGCTCCCAAGCCTGACCCACTCAGTTTATTTGTATCATAGGTATCGATACGAAGTTGCTTTACACTGAGAGATTAAAAGAGAAGTAGATCACTAGTGTAAAGGAATGTAAGTTTTGTTTATGCTTATGTTTTTGTATTGACAATGACATCCCAATGGTTTAAGTGAATAAAATACATTTCTTCGGAAATGATTGATAACATAGTTATCATGTTTATCTGGGAACAAATTCCGCAACACTTTTAATCAAATGATTACTCTGAAATTATTTTAAAAGCATAAATTAAATCGGTCTTTTCTAGCCCTGAAATTGGGGATGTCACATAGTGTCCCTAGGATGCGCGGGTTATGAGAGGCGTACGCGCAACGTACCCTAAGGTACGCCCAGCGTACGCGGCCAGATGACAAAACCTAATTTTAGGGTTTGAGACGTATTTAAACCCCATTATAGCCCCTCATTCGGCCTCCTCACATATCCTTCACTCTTAGAAAACTCTAGTTCGTCCCTTACCCCCTTTGTTTGTGTATGGTTGATCTTTTGGGTTCATTTTTGTGAAGAAAAGCTTGGAAGAAGAGAAGAGGATTAGAAGAACGAGAACTTGAGTACCTTAAGCTCAAGGATCTGTGATCATTTATTCATTTGGAATCCAAAAGAGGTATAAAGCTTCCAACTTTCCTCTTGTAAGCTACGATCTAGGATTTTTTTTTGAAGTTTGGACCTTTTAGGTCCAAAGGAAGGACCTTTATCATGCAACTTCGTTTTGGAGCATCGGATTGCTATCCTTGAAGCTCAAAGTGTCCCCATAGCAGTAAAGTCTTGATCTTTGAGGCTTTCATGAAGCCATGCATGAGATCTAGCCACCTTCTTGGAAATAGTTGGTTGTTTTTAGAAGTTTGAGCTTATGGGATTCTTGTAAGCCATCAAGTAAGCAACTTTATTGTTTAAGACGTGGGATAAGACCTGGGTCTAAGATTGTAGCATCTGACTCAGAGTATTAAGCACTTAATAGAGAAAGAACTTATCAGGGTATTACGTTGAACGTACGTGTAGGTATGCCCAGGTACTCGCCATCAAGCCGTTACGCTAAGCGTGCTCTGGAGTACACCCCGTGTAACACAGTCATTTTGGACCTTGATTATTGGGCCTCGGTGTGGGCTGTATTTTTGGACCTAGGGCCTTAGTGGGCCAGTAGGAGTCAGATGGAGGGCCATATGTGAAGTAGGCCCAATTTAGTATTACTAGGCCATTGGTGGGCCTTTAATAGGCCAGTGGAGGACTTAGAAAGAATTAAAGGGTTTGGGCCATGATTATGACCCACACCATAGTAGGGGTAAAATAGTCATTTTACCCATGGAAAGATCCCCTTATTGATTAAGTGTTTGAATTGTCATAATAGCCGAAGAGCAGCCGGGACAACAGTCAGGGATCTTTCACTCAGGTTTTCAGCAGTCAGCTTTCCGAGGTGAGTTTCCTTCCAGTAGGAACGGTTCTACGGCCACAATGCTGGCCCGTTTAGTTTTCAGTTAGTTCCGGACTTCGGTCCGATGCAGTAGTTCAGGGTGCTTGGTGTCTTTGTGATTCAAGCATGTCTATGTGTTATGTGTTCCGGACTTCGGTCCGATGCAGTATGCAGTATATGTGTTTATATTAATTCATATGTTATGCTATGCTATGTTTAGTCAGTTCCAGACTTTGGTCCGATGTAGTTAGTTCCGGACTTTGGTCCGATGTCGTCAGTTCCGGACTTGGTTCCGATGCAGCTAGTTCTGGACTCTGGTCCAATGTAGGGGAAAAGGTCCCAGTTAGTTCCTGACCTCGGTCCGATGCAGTTTCCGGACTCCGGTCCGATGCAGTGGGCAAGGCCCTGGTCAATTTCCGGACTTCGGTCTGACGTAATTTCCGGACTTCGGTACGATGCAGTGGGCAAGGCCCAGTATGTGCTTTATATGTTATTGTATTGTATGTGGTAGTTTGGGGGAACCTACTAAGCTTTGTGCTTACAGTTTCAGTTTTGGTTTAAGGTACTTCTGCTAGTAAGGGGAAGAGCTCGGGATGATGGCATGGCACACACCATAGCTTCAGTCTAGCCTGGGAATTTACTCTGATATTTTGATATGATTGATACAGTCTTGTTTTGAATACTGATACTATGACTTTGAGTTACTCGTACCATGATTTTATTATATATGACGTTTGATGTTGTGAATTTTTAGTAATATTAAAACAAAAACTTTTGGGTCGTTACAAGTTGGTATCAGAGCCTTGGTTTGAGGGATTCGGATACACTTTCGGGTGTGTCCGAACTCAAACTAAGGACACGGTAAAAGATTTTCAAAAGAAAAACATTTTCAAAAAGGATTCTTGAAAAAGAACTTAGAAAGAAAAAGGGTTTTGAAAACGAGAAAAGGGTGTGGTGCATGCGATCAGCCAAGCTTAAGTAAGTACTCGCAAATTACCCATACAAGTTTATATTATGATTATCTATTTCAGTTTCAGTAGAATAGCATGCTAGAATAGGACTAAGGATCTAGGAAGATGCCTTATGTGCCTGCTATATGTGCTTCAGCTTTATGAGAATTGCATGCTAGTATTGAGTAGACAGCAGTAGGTCAGTAGGATAGCCTGTTTAGGTTATGCCTGATAGTATGAGCGTAGCATTGTATGCTAGTACAGTTTCTCGTTATGAGGATAGAATTGCTTGAGTAGTTTCATGTATCCGAATGCTGTCTGATTTGTGCTTTGTGGGACCCGAGTAATTGGAGTTAGCCATTAGGTGAATACATCACATCACATGTGATCATGGTCGAATAATCTCAGAGTGTTGGATTTGGCCCTACTGTGCAGCTCTTGTTTGAGTCCAACCGTTGTAAGGACGAGTCTTTTACTCGAAGGATTATCTGAGTCTCGTCACATGTGAAGGTATTCAGGTGATGACTAACCGACATTACAAGGAGGCCTTCAGCGGCTGAGGACCGGTTTTGGTTGAGTCGGAGATTTCCCTAGGTCAAGCCTAGGATGAGAGTAGTAAAGATCAGTAGCAGTAGTAGTCGGTTGGTGGAATCGAGGCGGTGCTTGAGGAAGGTACGTATGTTGGATTAATGTCTAAGTCCATAACTATAATTGGTAAGACTTGACCTGACCCGGCATGGTCCATTTGGGTTGCATACCATCATGCACTTGGATAGACTATAATGAGAGAAATAAGACACTTATGGTTATTAATATATTATAAGTTCTAGTATATTAATAATAAGAATAATAAGATTATTTAATTAGTATTGATCAAGAATTAATCTAGGATTAATTAAGTGATCAAAAGAAGACTAATTAAATATATGGGTTGATTGTGTAAATCATCCATACTTGTATAGTGGGCTAATGCTCCATGGATAATCGAGTTGGGCTAAAACCCATAGGATGGTCCATGGATTCTCCATGGTGTATTTGTACCCATGGATCATGGAAATGAAAGGCCATGTCAATTAGGGTTTACATGGTGTAACCCTAACTATATAAGCATCTTATTCTTGACCAAAATGGGCCACTAGTGTGTGAAGTGAAAGGGCTAACCAATTTCATGAGTTGTAGAATTCTCTCAAGTTATTCTAAGTGTTTTGGTGATTGTGATTCCATTTGAGGCTTCCACACTATTGGGGCTAGGCACTCAAGCTTCATGAAGACATCAAGCTACAACAAAAGGTATGTATTCTATCTTGTTACACTCATTGATTTGTATGCTAGATTAGGATTAATACCTTGGAAGTCCTTATTTGCATGTATAATAGAGAAAACATAGATCCAAGGTATTTAGGGTTGCATGTACACTTAGGAGTGTTAAAATGCTCAAAACCCAACAGTGGTATCAGAGCCTAGGCTTGTTTTCATGTTATACCTGCAATAGAAGCTGAAAAAAACGAATTTGGTGCTGTCTGATTATCTGACTCGGCGAGTCCATCAGAGGACTCGGCGAGTCCATGCCTAAAATGTGATCAATTCGATCCAACTCGCCGAATTGGTTCATGCACTCGACGAGTTGGACCCCCAGACAGCATATTTTCGAGTTTTTTGGCTAGAAATAGACTAGGAACATTACCCTAAATTGTTTTTGAACTTATAAACTTGTTTTTGATGTGGTAATGTTCATGCTAATCCAATTTCAAAGATAATTGTCAATAGATTCATGTTTTGTATTAGTTTAAGGTTTAGACTAATTACATGAAAAAGTTTGATTTGAATTATCTTGTTCTTATGAGTTGCTTAGATTAATAGGAAAGTCATGTGAAAGTAGTGTTTTCAATCCAAATTAATCTAAGAGTTGATTCTAAAATGTGTTTTTGTAACTTGTCCTCAAGTTATATGAAAAGTCACATTTAAGTTTCATAAAACTCATAAAAGTTGGCAATGGTTACAAAAGATGAAGAGTCTTGTCCTTAAGTTATGGAGGTTCAAGAGTCACTTCATTAATAAATAAATAAATAAAGTGTAACCTTAATTAATTTCATAAGTTATAAAATAAAGAAAAGTTAATTCTTTTATTAGTTTAAAGTCTTCCATAACTTGTCCTCAAGTTATGGAACTTGAAGAGTTTTTGGATTAAAACTACTTTAAACACATAAGTTATGGAATTAATTAGTTTTGAATAGTTTCAAAACTTGCCCTCAAGTTTTGGAATTTGTAAAGTTTTCACTTATGAATACTTTAATTCCAAGTTAGCCCTTAGAATTTTAAAAGTTAAAATTCAACCCTTATACTTTATAATATTATAAGTTAATAATATATATATGTATAAGAGTAAAGTCAGTCTTACCGCTAGTACGCCTCATTAACGAAGCCGGTCTATAAGGTGGGTATAAGGTTGTTGCCTATAAAATGGAAACTTAATGGGTGTCCACTCTCACCCACCGCTTGCTTGACTGGTGGAGGGTTGTTAGCCGAACAGGTTTGACAGGACTAGAATTCTCCCTTCATTAAAAGTATTAATGATAATACTAAGTAAATAAACTCTTAATAATACCCAATCTTAGTTACTTAGGAAAAATGTGAATAAGGTGCTAATCCATGAAATTACACTTTGCACTTTGTTTAAGTCGGTTAGTGGAGCGTGTGTGGTTAACCGGCACACTAACTTGTATTTAACAAGGTAGGCAAAGGGTAACCTTAATGTTTATCATAGTATCGATGGAGCGTGTGTGGTTAACCGGCACATCGATTAAGGGGTAAACAATTAAGGGTACCAAGTGATTTGCATGGTTACTTCACACCTTGTTTTGTGATCCTCGGCATCCCAGTCACAAAACCTGAAGGGCACACTCGAGATTGAAACATGCCTTTGAATAGTTCAATGAATCTCAAAGATCAAGGAGTTTCAAAACCAATTAAAACCTAATAATACATTTCGTTTATCTTGGTGGAAATTGGTGAATCGTCATTCACCTACCTTCAAATATTTTATAGCTTGGATTACGGCATACCTCTTTTAAGTTATAAAATAGTTTGTTGGGTCCTAGCCTTAATATTTCATATTGGGTGTCATATTAAGGACTTTAAATCAACTATCTTGAATATCTCCCAAAAGATGTCTGGTTTAGACACCTATGATCTTCCCAAATCTCTTGAAACAAGGTTTCCTAATGAAGATGATGTCCCATGGATATCATACTTCTTTCTCCTTCTCCAATTATTCTCCCTAACCCACAAGTTCTTGAAAAAGTTTAAGGTCACTCAAGCCCTATTGGCAAGGCAAGGTCTAGGTGTGGTCACATCTTAGAGATGTAGTCACATATTGACAAGCCGAGAGAGTTGGGTGTCAAAGTCTTGAGAAAGTTGGTGGTTCAACTACTTTCTAAGTCACATAGTGAGTTCTTTTGGAACACCTATGAAATAGACTATGACAAGACCCTTAATGATCTTATCTATTTGCTAAGATCAACTTCCTAAAACTTTATGGACATTGAAAATGATGACATTGGATATCTAGTAAAGCTCTCTCTTCCCAGTGGAAATGGATCGGCCATCGTCAACTCGGTTGACCAAATGGTAAAGAGAAAATCTAAGTCTGTGATAGTCCTGTGTACCATTATCAAAGGTTCCATATGTTTATGTTGCCAAAGGAAGGGGCATTGGTTGCGAAGCTGCCAAATTTACCTAAGGATGTTAAAGTCAATAAGTTTGACTCTACTTCAGGTAAAGTCCACTATCTAACTCTATTAAGTTTCTATTCTGAGATTCTTGATACATGATGTGACTGGGTCACATGGTGATGTTTAAGAATCAAAGAAAAGTAAAGGAACTTAAAGAAAGAATATGTTGAATCTGATCGTGTAGATGGATTTCTATCGCGTAGCTTGAAGATCGGATTCTTGAGCTATTTCTTAGGAGTTATGAGATATTGCTTAGGAATCGATAACAACAAGTTTTCATATGGATTGTAAGGATAAGTTTTTCCGCAAAGTTTTAAAATAAAAGGAAAATTTTTGATTTTATTTATTTTAAAATATCCTTACAATGGCATTTGATGAAAATTGTTGCTTATAAAATTCCGTTAATAGCAAGAGTGGAAGTATGAAATTGATTCTTTCATTTGTGGTAATGTCTAAATTTACCAAATAAGGAAACATTCTCATCACCCAAGCTTCAATTGGACCGGAACTTGGAATCATGCAAGTTGTATAGCATGATGAATGAGAACTTTCAAGTTTTGGAAAATTAAGACTAATTACTTGTTCACATGGATGTGTGAGTCAAGTAAAGGATTAAGGGATCGAGTACACATTCTTGTGCACTGATTAAGTCCACCACAAAAGTTTGATAAGACTATTTGTCATAGTTTACTAAAGCTCAGTAGATATGATTATACTTACATGCTTAAGTGTAATTCTGAGACATTGGGAAAAAGGTTCCAATGTATGACAGAGCGAATAAGAAGAATCAAATTAGGCAGAAGGATAAAAGTTTCTCAAATCTGAAAAGATGGGAGAGTACTTTAGTATCAGTTTTTGTGATCATCTTAATGATTAAGAAACCATAGCACAATTAGTTCTCTAAGGAAATCTTAGTGCATTCTTATGACTAAGAAGAGGAACTTGAATTGTTGAAATGGTTAAATCAAGAAGATGAGTCATACTTCGTTCTAATACAAGTCTTAGAGTCATACTCCAAGATTGTTATTTGAGTGACATGTCTTAAAGAAGGTTTAAAACACTTGTCAAATGTAAGAGTAAAAGTTTCCTACTCTTGTACATTTGAAATTGGTAAGTTGTGATGTTTTGGATAAAACAAAGACCAACTTTGGCCAATTGTGTGAAGTGTTTGTCTTGATTAGAATCCTCACTATCTCTTGGATATTTGACAAGGGAGTCTTATAGGTCAAGAGGACAGTGGGAGTCTTAAAGGTCTTGAAAGTCTCAAGAACTAATCAAGAATAAAACCTGAAATTCTTTACTAGCACACGACTTGAGGTTTAGTACCTATCGTGTTGACATATTCTATGCCCATTCCAATTAAAGTTGGCTTTGCATATGAGTTCTTAGAGTTCTCAATTGGTTGCACAACAACATGGAAGCAATGGCAGGCCCTTGAGCTGCCAGGTGGCAAGAAATTAAGATTGAGTTCAATCCATATGTTTTGGATTTGTCATTATCTTTGTCTTGTGATTATGGTTTTGACAAATTCATATGGGTAGGAACTCATACACCATATAAATCTAAGTGTCATTAGGTTTCTCTCCGATTCATGAAAATGATGGTGAGGAAAAACTTTCACTAAGTAGATTTTATCTAGATAGCAATTGTGGTATTTGCATTCTCAAAGTCGTTAGTGGAGCGTGTGTGGTTTACCGGCACACTAACCTGGACTTGTGAGAAATGGCAAAACAATCAAGACTATGATTACGACATCCCTTTTCATCGTTCTTGAAATTGTTTAGATACACAAGTGTGCTATCTAAGGGAAGGTGTATGATTTTGATAAAGTCTTATCAAAACAATCTAGTATCAGAAATCTGAACTTTGGTAAGAAAGTCAATGAAGTATTGATTTCTAGAAGTCCAGGTGATTTCTGAGAACATGTCAAAGCTAGTGGGAGCATAAGTGTTATGCTAATAATCATCATGTTAGTGGGAGCATGATAATTATGATAAGTATTGCAAGTTAGCAATGTTAATTATAGAAAACAAAAAGTTTCAATTCGTGAGGTTGTAGGGGTTGAAAAAGGTTGTTTTGCTATAATTAAGGGAGAGGAACTTATACTTCATCTCAAATCTATAAGCTTAGATCGTGAGGTTTTAATCATTTAGTCAAGGATATATATGAATTTCATGTTGGAATGGCTCAACATAAGGAAATTTTGTATATGGGTCCATTATTTTCGATTATACTCTGTAATGATTGTTGCCAAGTCTTTGTGAGTTTGTGCATAATCGTTACAAGAGGATCAATGCATATAAATTTAGAATCTAACAGATTTCAGTAAATGGCATGAATTTGGAATTCTTGCATTTGCATTAAGGATTTGGGAGTGTGAAAAGAGAATCATTGAAGTTAGGTTCAATTGATCTAGTTCACAAAGTAAAGATCATAGACAAACATAGTATGCATACTTGGTGTATGGCATGACTAGTGTTTAAGAAAACATAGTGTACATGCTTGGAGCATGGGACAACTATTGTTTTAAATTCAAGAATAAAGTTGATAGCTGAAACAGTATACAATGAATAATGTGTAATCATATGGTGATAAATAAAAGGTGTTTTATTTATGTGCAAAGTGTTGATACCATATTGGATTCAATTATTATTGTGTTTCACTTTGCTTGTTTTGACTTCCCGAATAAACTAGGTTATTCTTCCGGAATGACTAAGTTATTCAAACCATCCACAGTCGGTCATATGTTGGAAGTAGATATGAATTAAGACTGTCATGGGTTGGCTTGTAGAGGTCTAAGGTGTTGGACAAAGGGCTACAACACTCATGAGTGCTCATAAGTTCTGAGTATTGGATTCAACCTGCGCTCATTGGAATAACTTCATGGATTTTATCACGAGTGATCATGAGACGATAATATCTTATATTCTTCAAACCTAGAGATATGAGTTGTTACTATGAGGTGGTTGTACATTGATTGCACGAAAACGCATTTGGTAACTCGGTGCTATAAAACGTGCCTTTGTGTATGATTCAACAAGTAGTAGAACAAGCCATATGAGTCGAAGTTTATCCGTTCCTTTTACCTTCGGGATAAAAGCGATATCTGTGGGCCCCTCGATGATTTGATGATGACAAATGGAAGTGCTCGGCCGGGCCAGGACTGATTTGATTTGTTCAATTAGTCAGTCATCATAAATCGCAAATCGGGAAACAACAAATCGACAGAGAGAATGATTATAATCCATGTCTCAGTCCATACGATATCTAGAATGGAGGAATATATGATCCCTTATCTAATGGACAAGTCATTGACAAAGGTCAGAGTTAATCTACAAGGTCAGAGTTCGACAGAAGCTTTTGAGAGCTACGATTGCCAGTTGGTTCCTGAAGTCATACGCAGTAATAGTTTTAGACTTATCCAAGTGGGAGACTGTTGGATTAATGTCTAAGTCCATAACTATAATTGGTAAGACTTGACCCGACCCGGCATGGTCCATTTGGGTTGCATACCATCATGCACTTGGATAGACTATAATGAGAGAAATAAGACACTTATGGTTATTAATATATTATAAGTTCTAGTATATTAATAATAAGAATAATAAGATTATTTAATTAGTATTGATCAAGAATTAATCTAGGATTAATTAAGTGATTAAAAGAAGACTAATTAAATATATGGGTTGATTGTGTAAATCATCCATACTTGTATAGTGGGCTAATGCTCCATGGATAATTGAGTTGGGCTAAAACCCATAAGATGGTCCATGGATGCTCCATGGTGTATTTGTACCCATGGATCATGGAAATGAAAGGCCATGTCAATTAGGGTTTACATGGTGTAACCCTAACTATATAAGCATCTTATTCTTGACCAAAATGGGCCACTAGTGTGTGAAGTGAAAGGGCTAACCGATTTCATGAGTTGTAGAATTCTCTCAAGTTATTCTAAGTGTTTTGGTGATTGTGGTTCCATTTGAGGCTTCCACACTATTGGGGCTAGGCACTCAAGCTTCATGAAGACTTTCTACATCAAAAAGGTATGTATTCTATCTTGTTACACTCATTGATTTGTATGCTAGATTAGGATTAATACCTTGGAAGTCCTTATTTGCATGTATAATAGAGAAAACATAGATCCAAGGTATTTAGGGTTGCATGTACACTTAGGAGTGTTAGAATGCTCAAAACCCAACAACGTATAGATGTGGAAGGTATTAGGGGCCCATAATACTAGAAGCAGAGGATCTGTACCTGAGTCGAGGAACGCTGAGATGAGACCAGAAAGCCTGTAATAGTAGTGATCCCTCGAGATATATCAGTGTTTCTGATGTTTGCTATTATGTGTTTCAGAATGGTGGTTTTGCGACCTAGGCTAGCAGTCGGCAGTTCAGGAGCGGGCGAGAGATCAGGATCAGGCTCGGGGGCCGAGCACGTGGATGAGCAAACTAGCGAGTTCTTCACCTCAGAGGTGACCCGTATCATTCTTGAGCAGACTCCCATGATCTTTGGTTCGATTAAGGAGGGTATACTAGATTTGATGGAGGAGAAGCTGGGCACATTTCGTGCTGAGGTGGCGGCCATGATAAGGTCGCGCACACTTACTTTCAGGGAGTTTCGGGCATGTGGAGCTCTAGATTATCATGGGGCACGGGACCCCATAACGAGTACCAGATGCTTGGTGGATGTGGCCAACGCATTCCGCACCAGCAGGAGTCTCGAGGAGGACAAGGTCAGATTGGCGTCTTGTCTCCTGAAGGACAGGGCACGAGATTGGTGGAAGGAGGTTGGACATGTCATTGGAGATGATGTAGCTATGGATTCTATGACCTGGGTTGACTTTACTGCCAGGTTCAGAGCTGAGTTCGCACCAATTATTGAGGTGCGGCAATTAGCCAGGGAGTTTTAGGACCTCACCCAGACTATAGAGACAGTGGCGGAGATTACCGCCAAATTCAGGGAGAGGGCACTTCTTGTTCCTCAGTACACAGCTGATAAGGAAATGAAGAAGGCTCGTTATCACGAGATGTTGCGGAGTGATATCCGCCAGTTTGTGAGCCGGTCCTGCTGTAAAACGATGGATGACATGATTTCTAGGGCTCGGGAAAGAGAGATTGACCTTGAGATGGAGAGGAAAAGGAAGCCGGAGGTGGCTTCGGGTATATGGAGTTCGGGCAAAAATCCCAAGGTTTCAGATCATAGGTCCAGGAGTCAACAGATCCATGGTCGATGTGGCAAGTGTGGGAGATTGCACGATGGGGAGTGCAAGGCAGGGAGTCTCGGCTTCTACAAGTGCGGTGAGACTGGGCATATGAGCAGAGATTATACAACGACTACTACCGCCGCCGCATCATCTGATCTGATTTGCTTCCATTGCAATCAGAGGGGACATAAAAAGTCCCATTATCCGAGTTTAGCTACAGCAGGGAAGGTGTCAGCACCTACCCCTGCTACCTTGAGGATTACAGACGGCCGCCAGGGCCGAGTTGAGACGCCAGCGGCGAAGAGCAGGGCTTTTCAGATGACAACAGAGGAGGCCCGGGCGACTCCTAATGTGGTGACAGGTACGTCTTTTTCCCTTATCTCTGCATTTATTATTGATTGTTCCTTATGATTATATGTTTTGTATAGGTTCGTTACTAGTGAACGGCATTTCAGCCACAATATTGTTTGATTCGGGGGCTACCCGATCATTCGTTTCGCTTGCGCTTAGCAAGAGGTTTAGCAGAGCTTCAGGGGAGCTGGATTGTCCACTTGAGGTCGAGATCACAGATGATAGGACGGTTAGGATTGCGAGAGTACACAAAGGATGTTATCTTCAGTTATTTGATGAGCAGTTTTTGGTGGACTTGGTCCCTATTCCCCTGCGAGGGAATAAGGTCATAGTAGGCATGGATTGGCTGAGCCCCAATGGGGCAATGATTGATTGTGAGCTACAGTTAGTGAGGGTTCGCACTCCCAGTGGGGGAGAGTTAGTGATTCAGGGCGAGAGGCCACAACGCGAACCAGTTCTTTGTTCAGCAATGAGAGTGAGGCGCTACTTCCAACAGGGTTGCACCGGTTACATTGCCTATGTATTGGATGCCTAGGAGAAGGGCAAGACGATAGTTGACGATGTCCCGGTAGTACGGGACTACCCGGATGTATTTCCAGAGGATTTGTCGGGAATCCCTCCGGAGAGGTAGGTTGAGTTCAGGATTGACTTGATTCGTGGAGCGGCTCCGATAGCCAAGGTACCATATCGGCTAGCTCCCCTAGAGATGCAGGAGTTGTCTATGCAGCTGTAAGAGCTGCTGGACAAGGGTTTTATCAGGCTGAGCAGTTTGCCCTGGGGAGCATCGATTTTGTTCGTGAAGAAGAAGGACGGGTCGCACCGTATGTGTATAGACTGCCGGGAGTTGAATAACATAACGGTGAAGAACCGTTACCCACTCCCGAGGATAGATGACTTGTTTCATCAGCTTCAGGGAGCATCTTGGTTCTACAAGATTGATTTGCGCTCCGGGTATCATCAGATGCGGGTTAGGGATGAGGATGTGCAGAAGACTGCTTTCAGGACCCGTTATGGTCATTATGAGTTCGCGGTGATGCCGTTTGGGCTCACCAATGCTCCAGCCGTGTTCATGGACCTCATGAACCGCGTATGCAGGCCGATGCTGGATCGGCCTGTGATGGTATTCATAGATAATATCTTGGTTTATTCCAACACTCAGGAGCAGCACGAAGAGCACCTGAGGGAGGTGCTAGAGACCTTGAGGAGGGAGAGACTTTTAACGTAGTTCTCAAAGTGCGAGTTCTAGTTGCGCGAGGTGCAGTTCCTTGGAAACCTCATCCATTAGAAGGGTACACTGGTAGATCCGACTAAGATAGAGGTTGCGATGCAGTGGGAGGTCCCGAGGTTTGGCGGGGTACTACAGGAGATTTATCCATGATTTCTCCAAGATAGTTGTACCGCTCACTCGACTGTCTAAGAAGTCGGTGGTGTTTTGCTGGGGGTCTGAGCAGCAGGCGGAATTCGAGACTCTCAGGCATAGATTGTGCGAGGCACCAATTGTTACCCTACGAGAGGGAGTAGAGGATTTTGTAGTTTACTGTAATGCTTCGATCATAGGTATGGGAGCAGTGCTGATGCAGCGAGGCCATGTGATAGCTTACGCCTCTAGACAGTTGAAGCCTCATGAGGCTAACTATCCGACGGGTTACTTAGAGTTGGGGTAGTGGTGTTCACCCTCAAGATTTGGAGACACTAGCTCTATGGGGTCCGTTATACCATCTACACGGATCACAAGAGTCTGAGGTACCTCATGGATCAGCCGAATCTTAACATGAGGCAGCGTCGATGGTTAGATGTGGTGAAGGATTATGATTGTGAGATCCTTTATCACCCGGGGAAGGCCAACATAGTGGCCGATGCCCTGAGCCACAAGGCGGCAGCAGCCCCGATCAGGGATATATGTATATGGATGAAAATGATTATTTCATTGTTGGAGCAGATCAGAGAGGCACAGGTCGAGGGCCTCAAGGAGGAGAGGCAGAAGTGTGAGAGGATCGTGGGCCAAGTAGCTTCCTTTGACTATGTTAGTCGAGGATTGTTGACCCTTCATGGGAGAGTTTGGGTACCGTACTGGGGCGGTGTGCGGCAGGTATTGATGGACGAGGCCCATAAGTCTCGATTTTCCATCCATCCAGGGGCGACGAAGATGTGTAGAGATCTTCGAACCTATTATTGGTGGCCCTGCATGAAGTGGGATGTCGCCTGGTATGTCGAGAGGTGTCTGACCTACAGGAAGGTCAAGGTAGAGCACCAGAAGCCCCATGACAAGATGTAGCCGTTAGACTTTCCAGTGTGGAAATGGGAGGATATCTCCATGGATTTCATCACTAAGCTTCCTAGGACCGCACGTAGAGTGGATTCAATTTGGGTTATTGTGGATCGGTTAACGAAGATTGCTCATTTTATACCGATTCAGGAAAGCATATCGGCTGAGAAGCTAGCCGATATTTAAGTGCAAGAGGTTGTGGCACGGCATGGAGTGCCTGTTTCGGTGGTGTCAGACCGAGACGTCCGTTTTACTTCCAGATTCTGGAAGCGATTTCACGATGAGACGGGTACTTGTCTCCATTTCAGCACCACTTTCCACCCTCAGACGGACGGGCAGAGCAAGAGGACAATTCAGACTCTTGAGGACATGATTCGAGCATTTGTCCTAGACTTCCGTGGCATAGTGTCCCTAAGATTCGCGGGTTATGAGAGGCGTACGCGCAACGTACCCTAAGGTACGCCCAACGTACGTGACCAGATGACAAACCCTAATTTTAGGGTTTGAGACGTATTTAAACCCCATTATAGCCCTTCATTTGGCCTCCTCACATATCCTTCACTTTCAGAAAACCCTAGTTCGTCCCTTACCCCCTTTGTTTGTGTGTGGTTGATCTTTTGGGTTCATTTTAGTGAAGAAAAGATTGGAAGAAGAGAAGAGGATTGGAAGAAGGAGAACTTGAGTACCTTGAGCTCAAGGATCTGGGCTCATTTCTTCATTTGGCATCCAAAAGAGGTATAAAGCTTCCAACTTTCCTCTGGTAAGCTTAGATCTAGGAGTTTTTGGAAGTTTGGACCTTTTAGGTCAAAAGGAAGGACCTTTATCATGCAACTTCGTTTTGGAGGTTGGAATTGCTATCCTCAAAGCTCAAAGTGTCCCCATAGCAGTAAAGTCTCGATCTTTGAGGCTTTCATGAAGCCATCCATGAGATCTAGCCACCTTCTTGGAAATAGATGGTTGTTTTCAGAAGTTTGAGGTTATGGGAGTCTTGTAAGCCATTAAGAAAGCAACTTTATGGTTTAAGACATGGGATAAGACCTGGATCTAAGCTTGTAGCTTCTTACTCGGAGTATTAAGCACTTAATAGAGAAAGAACATAAAGTCAGTTTGTACCTTGAGTATTGGGCCTCGGTGTAGGCTGTATTTTTGGACCTAGGGCCTTAGTGGGCCAGTAGGAGTAGGATTATGGGCCAAGGGTAGTTTTGGGCTTATGAAGGGCCATATGTGAAGTAGGCCCAATTTAGTAAAACTGGGCCATTGGTGGGCCTTTAATAGGCCAGTGGAGGACTTAGAAAGAATTAAAGGGTTTGGGCCATGATTATGACCCACACCATAGTAGGGGTAAAATAGTCATTTTACCCATCGAAAGATCCCATTTTTGATTAAGTGTTTGAATTTTCATAATAGCCGGAGAGCAGCCGAGACAGCAGTCAGGAATCTTTCACTCGGGTTTTCAGCAGTCAGCTTTCCGAGGTGAGTTTCCTTCCAGTAGAAACGGGTCTACGGCCACAATGTCGGCCCATTTAGTTTGCAGTTAGTTCCGGACTTCAGTTCGATGCAGTAGTTTAGGGTGCCTGGTGTTTTTGTGATTCAAGCATGTCTATGTGTTATGTGTTCCGGACTTCGGTCCGATGTAGTGTGCAGTATATGTGTTTATGTTAATTGATATGTTATGCTATGCTATGTTTAGTCAGTTCCAGACTTCGGTCCGATGTAGTGAGTTCCAGACTTCGGTCTGATGCAGTCAGTTCCGGACTTCGGTCCGATGCAGCTAGTTCTGGACTCTGCTTCGATGCAGTGGACAAGGTCCCAGTCAGTTCCGAACTTCGGTCTGATGAAGTTTCTGGAATCCGGTCTGATGCAGAGGGCAAGGCCCTGATCAGTTTCCGGACTTCGGTCCGATGCAGTGGGCAAGACCCAGTATGTGCTTTATATGTTATTGTATGGTATGTAGCAGTTTAGGGGAGCTCACTAAGCTTTGTGCTTAAAATTTCAGTTTTGGTTTCAGGTACTTCTGCTAGTAAGGGGAAGAGCTCGGGATGATGGCATGGCACACACCACAGCTTCAGTCTAGCCTGGGAATTTACTATGATATTTTGATATGATTGATACAGTCTTGTTTTGAATACTGATACTATGACTTTGAGTTACTCCTACCATGGTTTTATTATATATGACGTTTGATGTAGTGAATTTTTAGTAATATTAAAACAAACATTTTTGGGTCGTATTTTTGGGTCGTTACACAAAGTGCTAGTTATAGAGTAAAGAATAAGGTTGGACCTTGTTCGATTCGATAGGTGTGTTGTAGCTTCGATTGCATGATAGTTAGCTATGCTTTATCTAACTTTGTGAGACAGACGTGTCTTCTCACTATACTCTATAGGACGCTAGTTTCCTTTGTGATACTTTCATGGAAGACCCCGGGGGTTGCCCATAGTTTTATATGAAAGACCATGGGGTTAGCCCATGGAACTTGTATATAAAACCATAGGGCAGCCATGTAAATGAGAAATGACCATGGGGTAGCCCATGGAATTTGTACATGAGACAATGGGGTAGCTTGTGGCAGTACAAGGAGAGACGATGGGGCTAGCCCATGACACTTGTATGTAGGACCATGGTGGTAACCCATGGCAATGTATGTGTGGTATATGGTATTTTAGGGAACCCACTAAGCTTTGTGCTTGCTATTTTATGGTTTGAACATTTCTAGGTTGTTCTAGTTCCAATGGGAAGGGTCTGGCTTGACTACACATCAATTCCCCCTGATGATTTTCCATATTGATGATTGTTATTTTACTCTGATGATTATGACACATTTTTACCATGATGGATTTTTAGGACAAATACTACGTGATTTGATGAACCTAAATTGAAAATGTTTATTCATATTTTTAGGATGTTACAGGAGAACATTGTTCAAAAGAGGATTTTAGTTCTTCTTTTGTTAAGCATTGTCATTCAGTTTCCAAAAAAAGTATATTATAAATATTAGTAGATAATTTATGCATGCTAATAAAGATGGGACTGACTTCTAGAAATGATGACATTTACTTTTAGAAGTGATTTAAATGGTTTTAAAAATATCTAATCAAATGGTGCTTCAAACTTACCTTTAATGCAATTCCCAAAAATCGATTGCCCTTTTATTTCTTAGTGATTCATTTCTTTATACTCACAAAAGATGACGATACTAAGCTAGTGATGAGGTTGAATCCCACATGTTCTGCTTGAACAGTGATTGAATATCATACACTATCAATACAGAGGAAAAATTTTGTATTGATTTTTATTATTGAACCACATAAATATTCATGTCAGTGTACTTATTTTCTTGCAATTTATTATTCAATATATGATGGAATGTTGGAATGTTTGTTGTGATATTTAGGTAAAATGAAATTGTAGCACCACAAACTTTTCACATTTATTTTAAAAGGTCCCTTATCTACTTTTTAGTACTCTAGGTGCATAAAGTCAACTTTTACATGTTAATAGCCATTGTTAACAACATGAAGGGGTGAACTAGTTATATATTGGCTAGTCACCAAATTTATGTGTCACGCAATCTTGGGGCAGTGCCATATCATTAAATAACAATGCCATCTGAAATCTGTAAGATACTAAAATATATTGATCGAGTGAAAGAATCCTAGTATCCTTTTGTTTTTCTGAAGCAAAACCCTTCTTGTCCCATTGATTGGGTTTGTTGAGCTTTGACAATAGCACAATACCTTAAGATTGATAGTCGTTTAAAATGAATGTTCATCAATAACTTGGTTTGTTACTCTAAAGGTATATATCATGTGTTTGAGGATAACGAATTTCCTGGTATTAACCAAAATAAAATGTCTCATTTTTTGAACGATTTACACAAGAGAAGTGTCAAAAGTTGTATAATTGTTTTCCATAAGTAAGATTACATGAAGGATTAAGTTTCATTACTATCGACCTTCAATATGAAAACTTCATTGACCTTGTGTATGGTTTTGGAGTTCAACTTTCATTATACATGAACCATTTTAGAACTAAATTTGTGCTTATCATTTAATGAAGACAAAAATGAAGTTGTTAGTTATGATGAAAACCATTCAGGTGTACTAGAAATGTTATGGGAAACTTATGATTTTATTTACCTGATTGATTTTAGGAGTCCCATGAATAAGATCAACATGTTTTTTTTACTAAGTTGTATCCTAAAGGAAATAAAACCCAAGGAAAGGTAGATAAGCATAACACAGATGTTGATAAAAAGGATCGTACCCCATGTGTTGATTCAGATGATCATATCTAGGTATGAGGTTGCTAACCTTTATAACCTAAAACACATGCTTTGTATTAATTTTGTTTTCAATAGATATCAATTGTGTTACAAAAAATGATAATATAAGACTTTTGGTTAAATGTTATGGTGGTCATTGCACCTTTGTGATTTAGGCATCATGGATAAGTGAATATAACCCATTCCAAGCTAAGTCTCTTATTAGTGATAATAATTGTGCTAGAAATTTCAAGTTTCGTTCCATCATTAACTCTAGATGGATTGATAATCATTTCACTAGAGAGGTTTTAGACAAAGAGTACATAAGTGTTATGATACTTAAGGAAGAAGTGAAAAAGAAATTCTAAATAGAAGTAAGTATGGGACACTATATGAATACCAAAAAATGCATTTCTCTTGTTGAAGTTATTATAGTAGTACATTAGCACAGTTGTGCTCTTATGGAGAGGAGATTGGAATATCTAACCCATACTCAATTGTAAACTTGGACATAAATTTTATGTCAAATGTGAAAATTACATTGGAAAGTTTAATATATCCTTTGATTGACCAAAAAAAGTTTGGACGGGTGGTATAGAAGGATTTCAAACTTGGATAGGTATTTCTTAAAAGTTTTATCAAATATTTTCTATTTCATGGGTTCTGATATGTGTAGAAAATCAATAGAATTGGAAATGGTCTTTGAAAAATCTGAAAGAAGTTCTTTATCTTGAAACTGGATATTGTCTTACAATAACGTCAGATCAAAATAAGGTATGTAAGAAATGTTATGTGTTACTAGATATGTGACTTTTTGAATATTTACTAGTCTATCTTATCTTTTATTTTTAAGGCTTAATAGAAGCAGTGAAGGACATATTATCATATATAGAAAACAAGAAGATTTAGAGGAAATTAGGTTGTATGTGATGGAGATGATATTTAACTTGAATCTGGAAAGGATTAAATGGTATGCTCACCAAGTTTGTAAAGCTATTAGACATAATCTAAATGAACTGAAAATCCATCAATAGTAATTTTCTAGGCTTAGGTTCATTGTTCATTGTTTACATTAATGAGTAGTTAATATTTGTTTTATTGAATGTTTAGGTACAAGAAAGTTCTCTTGGTGAACTTAATTGGTTTGAGTCAAGAAATTTGGTATAATGGAAGCTCAATGTGGCCCATGAACTCTTACAAGTATCCCATATATATGGTATGAATGGAAGCTTAACGTGGCTGATAACAAACATAACTCCTTTATTGCATCCATTAAAAAGGATAATGCCAAGGACGCCCACAATTAAGAGGAAAAGAAATGCTTCAGAGAGGATTGAAGATGCATAATCTTAAAAGTAGGTAAAAGAATTTTTTATGGTTTATGTAAACAATTTGGACACAAAAATTCAACCTGTAATCAAATTCAAAAGGTCCCCAAAATTAAAAGTAACCATAAAATAAATGATAGGACGACATAAGGAAGCTCAACAAGAGGTTGTCAAGTCAATTTCATAAAAGGAAACTAGCATGTTGAATAAGGATCAAGGGGATGTAAAGTATGATATTCAGAAAAGATCATAAGGGAAAGTTAAGAAAAGTTTGAAAAAATGTAAAAGGAAAAAATAGGAAAGGTAATAGTTCAGCAAAACCAACGGAGTTAGATTAGGTTTGATGGGTTGTGTTTATTTATGGACTATGTTTCTTTGTATATGTTTTACTTGTTTTTTCCCATCAACAAGTTTTAATACTTTTTTTAACCCCTCTAGTATAATTAAGTTTTATGTATGTTATGTATGTTTATATCATGCTTTTACTTTACAAGATGAATGTCATGGTTTGAAAAATATTCTTTTTGTGCATAAGAATTGGATCACATTAACATTTTGATGAACGCATGCAAGTTAACATTTTAAATAATAATTGGGTCACATTAATATTTTAGACAAATCCATGCTTTATATGCACATATAAATTTTTAACACCTCAAATTTTAGACCAATTTTTTTCAATTTTAAATAACCAAAATCATAATTTCACAACCAAGTTATCAAATACATAACTATCCCAAAACAACTAGTATCATAATTATCAGAGTTCATAAACATGCCCCATTAGTAGTTCCACCAGTGTGTGTGTGTAACATCAGACCTTTGCCTTCCCACAGTCCTAAAAAGTACCTGCCACATATAAATCAACAACTATAAGCACAATGCTTAGTGAGTTCCCAAAGATACCACATATAGCACAACATACAAAAACATCTATGGGTTATCAACAACCCTGAGGACTATCAACAGTCTCGATGAGCTAACAGCACGCCTAGTAGGTTATCAGCAACCCTGGTTGGCTATTAGCAGCCCCAGTCATATATAAATAACATACATAGTCATAACAGCTAGACCCAGCTGGTCATCATAAAAACAGCTATCCTACCATACAGGTAAGAGTAAGTGAAAAGACTCAATTGATATTGACGACACGAAAACCTACCACCCGAACTACCAGATCTAGACTTCTCCTAGTCAACAAAATAATTAAAACGGATTAATATTTAAGGTCATACCCTCACTTGCGAGTTCAAATCCCACAACTAAACTTCCTAAGGGAAAAAGGACCATTGTGCCCTTTTCATGATCCAAAACCCTAAAAACTTGACCGAAGGTCAAAGTCAATGAAATTCAACACTCAACACATACACTGAGCGTACAACTCCCTACGTTGGGCATAAAATAGGGTTAGCATTCATCGGGAAATCATCAGGCTACGCTACGCGTGGCCAGGAGTATGTGCAGCGTACTTCATCATCCTCTAATTCCACTAAGTTGGTGTCTTAATGATTTAAGACAACCAACCTAACCACAATCTGACTAATTTAAGACCTCCTAAACCATAAATTTGTGAGCTTTAAGCCATTGCATGGCAAGGAAGGCTTAAAGCATCACTTCAACCATTCTAACTTACTTTACTCATGCAAACAAAATGGAAGATCAAGCAAAAGCATTTTTATGAATCTAAATGTCCTAATATGTATGAAAGGATAGCTTAAACCCTCTAAAGAGTCCCAAACTCATAAATTTCTTAACTTGGGGACTTTAGATCATAAAAATTAAACCAAGGAAATCTAGAAGAATACTTGCCAAGGTATAAATTTTATACCTGGGAATGATGCACAAAGGTGGGAATTTTCTGAATCTTCAAGATTGCTAGCACCTTCTTTTTCTCTAACCTCCTTGCTCCCCATGACTCTCTGCCCTTCCTCACCCCTAACAAATAGGAGTACGACATCTCTAGCTATAAAGAAGCTCAAACGGGAGCATACCAATATTGGTATGGTGGTTATTGTTATATGAGAACTCAGCCAATGAGAGATAGGAGTCCCAACTCAAACCAAAATCAATAACACAAGCATGCAGAATATCCTCGAACGTCTAAATTGTCTGCTCGCTCAGCCAGTCTGTCTGCGGATGGTACGCGATACTCAAGTGTAGTAGGTACCCAACTCCTCATGAAATCTCTTCCAAAGTCTAGAAGTAAAGTATACATCCCGGTAATACACAATAAACATCGAAACCCCATGATGAGCTACCACCTCTCGAATGTAAATATCAGCCAATTTCTCTGCAGAATAGTTCTCACTAATGGCTAAGGAGTAAGCACTATTCGTCAAAGATCCACTATCACCCAGATAGTGTCAACACCTCTAGCACTCCTCGGTAACTTTGTAATGAAATCCATAGTAATCTGCTCTAGCTTCCATAAGGGGACCTCTAAAAGCTACAACTTGCCATGAGGGTGCCAGTGCTCAGCCTCAACCTTTTGCCAGGTCAAACATCGCTCCACAAACCATGCCACATCTTTTTTCATAATGGCCACCAATAATTATGCTTCAACTCAAGATACACCTTGGTAGCCCCGGGTCGATGGAAAATATCAATTTGTGGGCCTCCTCCGTCAAATCCACCGAGCCCCACCTGAATACAGTACCCATACACGCCTATGAAGTGTCAAAATCCCTCGACTATCAATATCAAATGCCGAATTTTGACTGCTCACATTTCTGATTTTCCTCTTTTATGGCATTTGAATGTGCTTCCTTGATGATATCTAAAACCCGAGTCATCACGGTTATCCTCATGCATACATCCCGAATCAGGGCACTTTCCGCCCTCCGACTCAAGGCATCGAATACCACATTGGCCTTGCCCGGATAATACAAGATCTCACAATTATAGTCTTTCACTACATGCAACCACCTCATTTGACTCGTATTCAAGTTAGGCTGATCCATAAGGTATCTCAGACACTTATAGTCCATGTAAACGGTACACTGAACACCATAGAGATAGTGGTGCCAAATCTTGAGGTCAAAAACCACAACCCCCAATTCCAAATCATGAGTAGGATATCTTGCCTCATGGGCTTCGGCTGCCTCGAAGCGTAGGTTATCACATGCCCTCTCTACATCAGCACAACGCCTAATCATGCAGTGGATGCATCACAATAGACTACAAAATCCTCAACTCCCTCAGGGAGGGAAAGTACTTGTGCCTGGCACAATCTCTGGCAAAGAGTCTCAAATGATGTCTGGTGCTCAGGCCCCCAACAAAACGCAACATCTTTCCTTGTCAACTTGGTTAGAGGAACGTCAATATTATAGAAGTCTCTAATGAATCTCTGATAATAACCTGCCAACCCAAGGAAGCTCTGAATCTCAGATGAAGATCGTGGTACCTCCCACTGCTTCATCACCTCTATCTTGGCTGGTTCGACCAAGATACCATTCTAATTGACGAGGTGTCCCGAAAACTGAACCTCTCGTAACCAAAAGTCACACATGGAGTACTTGGCATTAAGGCTCTCCGTCCTCAAAACCCCAAGAATCTCTTGAAGATGCTTCTCATGTTGTTCCGTAGTCTTTGAATACACCAAAATGTCATCAATAAAAACGATCACTAATCGATCCAACATGGGGCTACACACCCGGTTCATGAGTTCATGAGTTCCATGAACATTGTCGGTGCATTGGTGAACCTAAAAGGCATCACCACAAACTCGTAATGCCCATAGCGAGTTTGAAAGATCATCTTCGGAATATCTGTTGGATTAGTGTCTAAGTCCATAACTATTTTGGTATGTACTTGACCCGATTATGAGCATGGTCCTTTTTGGATTGCCTTCACCATAGCAATATGTCGGATGAATTAAGGAGAGAAAGGTTTAATTATGATTTATTGATATATTATAAGAATAATATATTAAAGGAGAAATCATAATTTTTAATTAATATTAGTCAAGAATTAATTGAGGATTAATTTTGCGGCTAAAAGAGATTAATTAAACTTAGGGGATTGGATTTGTAATTATAAGATAATTACAACTGGGCTATGGATTACCTAATAATATATAGGTTGGACGAATTCTATGGGGAAACCCATCAGAAATCATCCAAGGGATATGTTAAAGGAATCCATGGGCTGCATAGGGCCTAAGCAGTCAGATTAGGGTTTCCTATTTGAAAACCCTAATAGCCTACCTATATAAAGGACCCTTATGGCCCCAAAAACGTGGCTAACGGTTCCCTTAGGGTTTCTGGATGTTTTTGGGTGCTTCTCCCTCTTATCTCTTCATCCAAGTTGCTTAGTAGTGTTTGTGACTCTATTAGAGGTGCAACACTTGAGAGACTAAGCTTTCTGAAGCCAAGGATTAGATTTTGATTGCTATATAACACTCAAAGGTTAGATCTAAACCCTAATTTATGTTAATATGATTAATTGTATGCTAGATCTAGGGTTTATAGCTTTGGATATTCAATTGCATGTTCATTAGACAAACTAGATCCAAAAGCTACTAGGGTTTGCATGTACACCATAGGATTGATGTATTGCTTGCAACCCATTAGTGGTATCAGAGCCTAGGGCTATTTGTTAGTGAACTTGATGCATATTTGAATGAAAAAATCAAAAATTTTGCTTTTTTGGGGCTGGACTCGCCGAGTCCATGGTTGAACTCGCCGAGTCCATGGTTGAACTCGCCGAGTCCACTGGGTACTCAACGAGTCCAGTGCTGACTCGACAAGTCAGCGAGTCTGCCAGCTGATTCTCGCGATTTTCTTGCTATTTTGGCTTAGGATTATTACCAAAAATGTTTTTGATAAATAAAATCCATTTTTTATTGATTGTGGGTGAATATCCTTACCAAAATAGAAGATAATTACCAATTAATCAAATATTTGTTACCTTATAAGATAATGTTTAATTATTTGAGTTATTTGATGAATAATCCTGCAAGATATTTGACTAGGTCAATATTAGATAATTGCCTTATTTGAATTGTTGATCTAGAATGTTTTTGGAAAAGTTTCAAAATTTCCCCTTTATGTTTTATATTTTAAATTTGAACTTAAATGTTTTGTTTTCGAAATTTAAATACTTAAACCCTAAACTTTTTGAAAAGTTTCAAAAATTATCCTCAAGTTTTGGAATTTAAAATTTCGATTAAAAGTTTAATTTTGAAATATTTAAATTCTAAACCTTAATGTTTTGAAATGTTTCAAAACTTTCCCTCAAGTTTTGGAATTTAAAAGTTGATTAAAAGTTTAATTTTGAAATGTTAAATTCTAAAACCCTAGTATTGTTTTGAAAAGTTCAAATCACACCCTTATGATTTTATTAATTAATTAAGTGTATAATTAAAAGAGATTTAATAAACCCATAAAGTTTTGGTTTACATTTAATTAAATTAAAAGTATAATTTATTAAATTAGACCACCTAGTATTTTAAACGTGTAAAATACACCCTATACTATATATATGTAACATTAAAAGTCTAATATTATATATATGAGTAAATAGTCAGTCTTACCGTTAGTAAGCCTCATTCACGAAGCTGGTCTATAAGGGGTGTTTAAGGAAACTTCCTATAAAGTGGCGATTGAATGGGTATCCACTCTTACCCACCGCACTCTCGACTAGTGGAGGGTCGTTAGCCGAATGAGTAGGATAGGGCAGAAACCTTCCATTATAAGTATAATGAGGTACAAAGTAACTAAATGCTTTTACAAATTCCCAAATCATAGTTACTTTAGGCAAAATGTGAAATTGTATGCTAATCCATGGAATTACACTTCGTACCCTTATCAAACATTAGTGGAGCGTGTGTGGTTAATCGTCACACTAATTTGGGGATGACATTGGTAGCGAAGGGTGGCTCGATTTTTATCGTAGATCAATGGAATGTGTGTGGCTAATCGGCACGTTGATTAGGTGATAGTAGCATTGGGTGCACCACATGATTCGTATAGTTATTTACACCTTGTTTGTGATCCTCGGCATCCCAGTCACAAATAGAAGGGCATAATCGAGATTAAATATGCCATTGAAAAGTTCCATGAATCTCAAAAGATCTAGGAGTTTCAATTCATTTAAAACATAAATTTCCTTTTCGTTTTTCATGGTAGAAATTGGTAAATCGTCATTTACCTACCTTCATATATTCTGCAAATAGATTACGGCATCCCTCTTCTAGGTTGTAGAGTATTATGCTGGATCCTAGCCTTGATGTTTCATTTCGGTGTTACATCAAGGATTCTAATCAACTTAACATGAATTTTCTCCCGTTTTGTAGATGTCTAGTTCTGACAATCATGGTCTTCCCAAATCCCATTGAACAAGCTTTCCAAATGAAGATGATATTCCACGATATGATCGAGGAACAAGAAATCATGCTTCACTTCCTCCACCTCCTCCAATTGTTCTCCCTAACCCACAAGTTCGAAGGCTTGAAAAGTTCAAGCTCACTCAAGCCCTATTGGCAAGTAAGCACGAAGATGGAAAGGTTGTGTGTGCACACGTCTTAAAGATGAAGTCACACATTGATAGGTTAAGGATGTTGGGTGTCTAGATTTCAGGTGAGTTGGCTGTTGACTGGGTTCTTGTAACATTCGGATTCCCAAGTACATTATTTATTCATTTATTATGGAGATATTGGAGGGACTCGGCGAGTTGATGCTTAGACTCGCCGAGTAGGGTCGCGAATTCTATCCGGGTTAATGATCGGACTCGGCGAGTCGACTAGTGGACTCGGCGAGTCCGTGCTATTTAATGAAACCCTAATTCTCGTGGTTTGAGACTTATTTAATGGGGCTAATAGCCACCATCTGTGGCTACCAGATCCCTGAGTGAAACCCTAAGGGATCTAGAGCGTTTGTGAGTAAGAAGAGGCCACTTTTGATCCTTGTATGGGTGTTTTTGCAAGAAGAAGGTGGCCAAGGCAAGAGGGAACTGAAGAGGGTGCTAATCTATGGATTTCAGAGCCTAGGGACTTCATATTGAGGTATATATTCGATCCTTCTTCAGTTTTGGTGTTAATCTTTGAGAGCTAGGGTTTCTAGCCCCTTTAAAGTATGAATTGTGGAGCAATTGGTCCCTTCTTGTGTTGAGGCTTCGAATCTGGATCCAAAGAGGTCCAGAGACCTTAACTCCTTGATCTTTATGGGTGACATTGAGAGTTATGAGCTTAGGGTGGCATATTGAGGCCATTTCTTCAAATAGAGCCATTAGGTCTTTGCATGGGCATCAAGATCCATACTTTACTTGTTTATTTTGATCAAGGAGATCAGATCTATGGGTTAGAGGAACAGATTTGACCTCAGGAGGTCATTTCTATTGAGCGTGGCATGAACTCGCTGTATCCCAATAACAGACTCGACGAGTAGGGTTAGGGCTCCCCGTAAATCACTCAGTTGGTAACTTTGATGAGATGGGGGAATGACTCGGTGATTCATAGGGAAATAGAGGACTGGAGTTCAAGGTGGAACTCACTGAGTTCATAATGGGACTCGATGAGTTGAGTCGGGGTGGCCCCACGATTCATGCTAGGTGTAGCTCGTCGAGCAGGGGAAAGACTCGACGTGTCAAGTGAGACTAGAGAGATATTGGACACGTGTAGACTTGCCGAGTCGCCCAAGGGCACTCGACGAGTCGGGTCAAAGTTTGACCGACGAATTTTGTTGACTTTTAGGGTTTGGTCAACAATGGGGTCTTTGATTCAAGAGGGGGGTAAAATGGTCTTTTACCCTTATGGAGGTGCCAAGAGAGGGTTGAGTCTAGTCTTGAGAGTTATATTTATGAGAGTGTTTATTTTATGTGATTAGGCGGAGGCTAGATCATATTTCTACAGAGTCAGAGATTTACCGAGACATCTGAGGTGAGTCTTCTTACTATACTTTACCTAGAGTGGTAACAGAGTTATGTGACATTGTATTTTAGAGTTATGTGCCAGTGCATTTGTATGTTATTTATGTGTGAGATTTATTGTGATATGTGATATGCATGATTCAGAGTTATCAGTGTTAGGACCAGAGGGTCCATAGAGTTAGGACCTTTGGGTCCATAGAGTTAGGGCCAGAGGGCCCACAAAGAGTTGGGACTGGAGGGTCCCACTGAGACACACTGACCAGAGGGTCAATAGAGTTATAGCCTTGAGTGGCTAATATGTGTTAGAGTGGTATTTTGGGGAACTCACTAAGCATTTACGCTTACAGTGTTATGTGTTATGTGTTTCAGGTACCAGTGATGATCGCGGGAAGGCGTCGGCATGATCTGTACACACCCCCGCGGAGTTTATTATGATTTGATCTTGGGATTTGTAATTAGATAATGTTGATATATTTTTTTAAAAGTAATTATGAATGAATTTATATGGTTTTAGAAAGTGAAATTTTTTTTAAATTTTTACGGTGTTACAAGTTGGTATCAGAGTCTTGGTTTGAGGGATTCGGATGCAACTTCGGGCGTATCTGAACTCAAATTGAGGATTTGAGAAATTTTTTGACAATAAAACACTTCTTAAAAGAGTAAAAAGAATTTTGAGATGAACAGAGCAGAGCCGTGTGTACGATCAGCCAGCGCCCGAACGGTGATTTCCTAAAATACCCTTGCAATAAGTGTTATAAGATATATTATGCTATGATATATGATGAGTTATGTTAATCCATTCTAGAGTAGACTAGGTATTCTTATTAGGACTAGAGTGGCCTGGTATATGATGCCTTAGTCTAGGAGTTTTGCTGCTAGAGATGCTTGAGAATGTTTAGATAGCAGCGAGGAACTTATGAGAGATCTGCTAGTGAGTAGCATATGATTAAAGAGAGTAGAGTACTTGGGATTTGGGACTCTAGGAGGAGGACTTGGGATGAATGCTGATGCGGTGTGGACGGTAGTATTAGGCCCATACTACTGAAGACACCGGGTCAGTGCGCAGTCCAAGTAAGAATCCTTAGAGTACTAAGGAAGAAGTAAGGTGGAGTTATCGAGTGTGAGTATACTCGAGCGAGTCCCTAATATTCTTATGTTGTATTTCAGAGGGAGATCATGGTTGGGACACGCTACACACCAGAGAGCAGCAGTACGAGTGATGCGGAGATCCGTAGGATCATCCATGAGAAGGTGGTTGCGGCCATCAGGGCAGAGATACCAGAGATGTTTGGGTCTATCAAGACCACACTAATAGAGACATTCGACAAGAGATAGCTGCTCTTTCTGAGGCTGTTGTTGCTACAGCCACTGTAACTATAGCTGCGACTAGGCCGCAGGGTGGTGATGCGTTGCTGTTCCGAGAGTTCAGCAACACAAAACCACCGGAGTTTGATTGGACCCAGGACCCGATTGCAGCGATGAGGTGGATATCAGACATAGAGGGGTGTTTCTTTACTTGCTCATCTCCAGAGCATTTGAGGGTTCGGTTTGCGTTGAACCAGCTTCACTTGGGAGCGAAGGACTGGTGGAAGTTTGTGACGGCACACTATATGCCTACTGAGCTTATTGCAGTGACCTGGGAGAGGTTCACTGCTATGTTCCGAGATGAGTATGTTCCCCAGGAGGAGATAGAGAGGTTGGCACAGGAGTTTCTGACCCTCATGCAGGGTACCGAGTCTGTTACAGTGATTACTAGGACGTTCCATGAGAGGGCGATGTTCTGCCCAGAGCACGTGTCCTCCTAGCAGGCATGTATGAGCCGATATCTAAGTGTGTTGAGGAGGAATATATGAGAGTTCGTGGTGAACTCGACATACCGGACATTTGCTGAGCTTCAGGCAAATGCCCGGAAGAGGGAGATAGAGTTGGAGACCCAGGCTAGGGAGGAGGCTGAGTCTCAAGGGAGAGATCGGCGACCAACACAGTCCCAGCCGGCAGCCAAGCCCGCTGATTCGAGATCGGGGAGCCATAGGTGCTGCACTTGTGTCAAGTGCGGTAAGAGCCACGATGGGGTGTGTAGAGTAGGGTCTTGCTACAAATGTGGCAAGGAGGGGCATATGGCTAAGGATTACCCCAAGGGGTTTGCAGTATGTTTTCACTACAACCAGACCGGACACCGGAACGCAGAGTGTCCACAGTTGCGAGGGACAGTACAGGGAGCATCTCAGGGATCTGCCCCTGCTGCAGTGAGAGCTACAGACAGTCCGCCCGCGAAGGCCAAGGAATCGAGGGCACGAGGGAGAGCCTTCCAATTGACCGCGAAAGAGGTCCGAGCAGCACCTGATGTCATGGCTGGTATGTCTTCTTTAATGTATTTATTTTTATGTTAAGATATTGTGTTTATATTGTGATATGTGTAGGTACTTTTCTTGTGAGTTATGTACCTGCCTTAGTGTTATTTGACTCGGGTGCGAGTCGGTGTTTTGTATCTTTGGCTTTTAGCCAGCACATCAATATTAGTCGAGAGGCATTGAGTCGACCTCTGAGAGTTTCCATAGCTGATGAGAGAGTGGTGTATGCGACATAGGTGATTTGAGGTTGTGTACTTGAGATTTTCGGAGTGGAGTTTCCAATTGACTTAGATCCTATTGCGATGGGAGATGTCTGTGTCATCGTGGGCATGGACTGGTTGAGCGGATTTGGAGCGGTTATCGACTGCGAGCGACAACTGGTGACCATCCGAGACCCTAGTGGGGGAGTTCTTACGGTATACGACGAGGGTACACGTTCTGGGTCGGCATTTTGTTCGGCCGCTAGAGCGAGACAGAGTCTACAGCAGGGCTGTAAAGGGTTTGTGGCGTATGTGATGGATACGAGGGTTGATTCAGAGAGACCGAGGTCAGTTGATGAGTTTCCGATAGTGCGTGAGTTCCCGGATGTATTTCTGGAGGAGTTGCCGGGCGTGCCTCCCGAGAGGCAGATAGAGTTCCGTATCGATTTGGTTCCGGGGGCTGCGCCTATCGCCAAGGCGCCCTATCGCCTTGCGCCTCCAGAGATGCAGGAGTTATCCTCGCAGCTTCAGGAACTGTTGGGGAAGGGGTTTATTCGGCTGAGCAGTTCGCCGTGGGGAGCGCCTATCCTTTTTGTCAAGAAAAAGGATGGTTCACACCGGATGTGCATTGATTACCGGGAGTTGAACAAGTTGATCTGTTAGAGATAATTTAGTTAGTTAATCTGATGATATGTTGATGGAAGTTCATATGTCGAAGACTGAAGATCATCCCCTGATAACTGAAAGACCCTGAAGACTCTATCAGCACCAAAGGCATGAATACATCATTTAATGCAGACTGATCGGTGTGTCTAGACGATGATGGTTATACACTGATGATAAACTGTGACATCCCCAAAATCTCGGCCAGAAAAGACCGATTTCATTTATGCTTTTAAAATAATTTCAGAGTAAATCCTTTTGATTTGAAAGAGTTGCGGAATTTGTTCCCAAAAACAAAACATGATAAAACAATGTTTACCAAAGAATTTCATAAAAGAAATATATTTTTCATTATATAATCAAAACTCGGGGTGTCATGTTCCGATACAGACCAATAAGCATAAACGATAACATTACAAGTCATTCAAAAAATATTTACATATACAGACTTGTAAACAAAACAACTGTTGGTTCATCCATCTTATGCCCTCGCGCCACTTCCTGTAATACAAATAAAACTGAGTGGGTCAGGCTTGGGAGCCTGGTGAGCATATAGGGTTTTCAACCCACAATAAATAATCATATTTAATTTCCACCAACCAACAATAACCCAATTACCCATTCCCGTTATTCTCACTTTATGTCCCTAAAACAACTAACATAAGGGACCTAGTCTAAGAATATTTCATCGGGGCGACAACACATGCTTCGGGGGTACCTCAGCAATATAAGTCAAATAAGGCAACCATGAGGGGGATGGAGTACAGCGAATGAACACCCAAGTTCATTAACACCTATAGGTGGTGAACCTGCTAATGTTTCCACAAGACTGTCTAGAATAGCCCGTGGTCGTCATCTAAACTCCGCTAGATGACTAAATCAAACAACAACGAGGCCTCTCATCTGTTTATTACACACCAACTATCTACCCATGTTCTACCCAACATATTAGTAGATAAAAATATACATTTTTATACATAGATAAAAACCTGTATAGCATGTTTTGATAAACACATATTTCACATAACAGATGAGGCACACACACACATAACACATATTTCATAGAGAATAACTCAGATCTATGAGATAGAAGAGAGTGAATATACATTCACACATATAACAACAAAATATATACACATAGCACGTATTTTATATAAAATACTTTATAATAATGTGTTGGAAGAAGGTAACTACACACTCACTTGATCAGAAGATGATCGGACAGCACTACGACTTGCAGAAGTAGTAATCCTCAGCAGATCTGGAAGATCTTCACAAAAATCGAACTTCTCGCGGACAGAGCTTCGGCTCGGGAACCGCACTTCTCGGGATCTTCGGGATCTCGGGACTTGCCTCAGTGCACGAGAATAATACCGGGACTTCGGGATATTTCTGGCACGCAAAACGATGAAAAACGGGAGGGAGAAGAGAGAAAATAAACAAAAGAATCGGCTGCCATCGGATCCTATTTATAGGAGGCTGGAGCCTCGGAGTACGCGGCGCGTATTGCTTCCGAAATCGTCATTGCATGCGTCATCCGAGCCACTTGCTGCGAGTGTCGAAACCTTCGGAGTACGCGGGGCGTACCTCGGATCAGACCGGTGACTCCTTCAGATAATGCTTCCGAATTTTCAATTAAATTTAATTACAAAATATTTAATAAACTTCGGAAATTCATATCTTCATCATACGAACTCCGTTTTCAACGTTCTTTATATTCACGCGAAGGTGAGACTACGCTCTACAACTTTCGTTTAGACTCTGTCGGCTAATTTTGACTTTATTTTTATTATATATTTTTAATAAGCCGCGATAGAAAAACTTCGTTATAAATTCATAACTTCTTCGTTTGACGTCCGTTCTCGCCTAACTTTTTATCGCTTCGATACCAACAACGAGACCTTCGATCCTCGTTTAGATTACTTTGGCTAAAAACCGCTCGATCTCAAATCGAGTATTTCGGGCTGCACACCGCTAAGCTAAAACTTCGATAAATCATAACTTCCTCATACGAAGTCAGATTTGGGCGTTCTATATATATTCGGAAACCTCGTTTCAACTACTACAACATTATTCAAAGATATTAAGTTTATTTTACACTTAAATTTTGACGCTTATTTTTATTCTTAATTAATCAAACCACATAATTAAGCAATTAAGCACAAAACACACAATACTTAAATAATACAATCTGTATTATTTCAAAACGGGTTACAGAGGTTAACCTAGACTATTACATTGCTAAAAATGGCAAGCCCGGAAACACAGGCGTTACAATTCTCTCCACCTTAGAATGATTTCGTCCCCGGAATCACACATCAACAAACAAATGCGGATAGCGACTCAACATGTCACTCTCCGTCTCCCAGGTGAGATTCGGCCCATTCGTGTGTTTCCATCGGACAAGCACTAACCCAACCATTTTGCGTCGCAACTTCTTAGTCTTTCGGTCAACAATTGCCTCTGGTTCTTCAATCAACCTTTTTTTCAGTTCTTCGGGTAATTCGAATTATATCGGGAACTTCTCCAGTGAACTTCCTCAAATAACAAACATGAAAAGTGTTGTGAATTCCATTCAGTTCTTCGGGTAATTCGAGCTTGTAAGCTTGGTTCCCAATCCTCTGAAGAACTTTAAACGGTCCAATAAACCTTGGACTCAACTTTCCCCTTTTTCCAAATCTTATAAGTCCCTTCCACGGCGAGACTTTAAGCAAAACCGAATCTCCAATTTCAAAAGTCATCGGTCTTCGCTTCTTGTCAGCATAGCTCTTTTGACAATCTTGAGCTGCTAACATTCTTTCCTTAATTATTTTCAACTTTTCAGCAGTTTGATGAACCATCTCCGGTCCCATAAACTGCTTTTCCCCAGCCTCAAGCCAACAAGACGGCGTACGACACTTCTTTCCATACAAAGCTTGATAAGGTGCCATCTTAATGCTCGAGTGGAAACTATTATTATAGGAAAATTCTACCAAAGGTAAATGTTCATCCCAATTACCTAGGAATTCCAAGGTACATGCTCTCAGCATATCTTCAAGTGTTTGTATCGTTCTTTCACTCTGACCATCAGTCTATGGATGGTAAGCTGTACTTAAACATAACTTGGTACCCATTTCCTCTTGTAGACTTTTCCAAAACCTTGAGGTGAAACGGCTATCACGATCCGATACAATCGTTAACGGAACAACGTGAAGCCTCACAATTTCCTTCACGTAAGAATTCGCAAGCTTTTCCATAGACCATTTCTCCTTGGCTGCTATGAAATGCGCACTCTTAGTGAATCGATCAACGACCACCCAAATCATGTCGTGACCATTCTTTGTTTTGGGCAGTTTAGTGACAAAGTCCATAGCAATGTCATCCCACTTACCCATAGGCACAGGCAATGGTTCTAAACTACCGTAAGGTTTCTGATGTTGTGTCTTGACTCTCGCACAAGTCACACACTCAGCCACATACTTTGCAACATCAAGCTTCATCGTCGGCCACCAGTAGTAGGGTTTCAGGTCCCTATACATTTTAGTGCTACCAGGATGAATTGAGCATATGGTTTTGTGAGCTTCTTCCATTAGAAGATCCCTAATTCCTCCTGACTTAGGTACCCAAATACGATCTTGGAATACCTTCAGTCCATGACCGTTTGTACCAAACACCAACGTTTTACCCAAACGTTCCTCCTTTCGGTCATTTTTCTCAGAAGCTTCCTCTTGATATTTCTTTATACTTCCTACAATGGTCGAGACAACTTCAATTCTCAACGCTCTTGGCCTTCTTCTTTCAAGATTGACTTTCCGACTGAGAGCATCAGCAACAACATTAGCTTTACCGGGGTGGTAAAGTATCTCGCAGTCGTAGTCTTTAAGTAATTCTAGCCAGCGTTGTTGCCTCATATTCAATTCCTTCTGATTAAAGAGATATTGGAGACTCTTATGATCAGTAAAAAGTTTGCACTTCGTGCCATAGAGGTAATGCCTCCATATTTTCAGAGCGAAAACTACCGCTGCCAACTCCAAATCATGAGTCGGGTAATTCTTTTCATGCTCTTTCAGCTGTCGAGACACATATGCTATCACCTTTTCTCTTTGGGTCAAAACACAACCCAATCCAACCCCAAATGCATCGCTATAAACAGCGAAGTCTTCAACTCCATCGAGTAGAGAAAGTATCGGTGCCTCACATAGCTTCTTCTTTAACTTCTCGAATGCTTCTTTATGCTTATCACTCTAAGCATAAGTAGCTCCTTTGTGGATCAAAGCTGTCAATGGAGTAGCAATCGAAGAAAAGCCTTGGATAAACCTTCAGTAATATCCGGCTAATCCTAAAAAGCTTTGAATCTCTGTGGGACTTTTCGGTTGTTCCCATTTCATCACAGCTTCGATCTTCGCTGGATCAACCATTATCCCTTCTTGGTTGACCACGTGACCCAAGAATTGGACTTCACGAATCCAAAAATCACATTTGGAGAACTTCGCATACAACTTCTCCTGCTTCAAAACTTCTAACACTTCTCGCAAGTGTCTGCCATGTTCCTCCTAGCTTTTCGAGTAAATCAGAATGTCGTCTATGAACACTATCACAGATTTATCAAGGAACGGGTTACAAACCCTATTCATCAAATCCATGAACGCTGCCGGAGCATTGGTTAGTCCAAACGACATAACTAAGAACTCTTAGTGTCCATATCTAGTTCTGAATGCAGTCTTCCCGATATCTTGCTCTCTTACTTTCAGCTGATGATATCCTGACCTTAGATCGATCTTCGAGAAATAGCTCGAACCTTGCAATTGATCAAATAGGTCATCAATCCTCGGCAACGGGTATCTATTATTTATTGTTGCCTTGTTCAGCTCTCTGTAATCAATGCACATTCTCATACTTCCATCTATCTTCTTTACAAATAACACCGGAGCTCCCCAGGGCGATGAACTAGGTCTAATGAAACCTTTGTCCAATAACTCCTGAAGTTGCATCACCAGCTCCTTCATCTCCGTTGGTTCTAATCGATAAGGTGCTTTTGCTATTGGCGTGGTTCCTGGTAACAAGTCTATTCTGAACTCCACTTGTCTATCAGGTGGTAATCCAGGAAGATCTTCTTGAAACACTTTCGGATAATCACACTGTAACGCTCGAGTTTCAGGGCTAAGCATTTTTGTCAATGTAATAGTCTAGGTCAACTCTTGTAACTCTTTTTGAAGAAATAAAGATGAAATATTTGAGTATTATGTGAATTATGTGTGTTTATGTGTTTATTATTTAATTATAAGTGTATAATTAATAAAGAATAAAAATAAGCTTCAAAATTAAAGTATGAGATAAGCCTGATGTCTCTACATAAAGTTGTAGAATATGTCTCAAGGTTTCTGTACATATAAAGAACGCCGAAATCCGAGTTATAACGAAGAAGTTATGGCCCGTCGAAGTTTTACGGCAAAACCGGCACGACACCGGGAAGCGTAAATAGTGAATTTACGATAGAGTGAGATTTAGCCTTATCAATCTAAACGAAAGTTGTAGAATATGTTAAACTAAGAACGTTGATAAAAAGAACGCCCAAATCTGACTTCGTATGAGGAAGTTATGATTTTTCTAAGATTCGGCTTAGCAGTGCACGGCCCGAAACTCGAATTTTTGTTCGAGCGGTTTTTGGCTTACGCGACCTAAATGAGAGTTGAAGATCTCATTAATAGGAACTCAACGGTAAAAAGATGGACGAAAACGGAGTTCGTATGAAGGAGTTATGAATTCTTCGCGGTCATTTAACAATCTAAACGCCTCTTACTGTTAAATTTGAGATCGGTCGAGAATTAGCCGACGGAGTCTAAATGAAAGTTGTAGATCTTGTTTTTACCTACGCGTGGAAAAAAAGAACGTCGAAAACGGAGCTCGTATGCGAAAGTTACGGGGTTTAGAAGTTGGCAGAGTGCTGCTGCAAAAGGGGTGACGTGGCTGATTATGGGCCAAGGCTTTCTCCCCAAGAAAAGCCATCAGATGATGACACGTGGCACTGACTCGGCGAGTCAGTGAACCGACTCGGCGAGTCCGTCAGGATTTCACCCTATAAATAGAAGTGTCGGGTTCTCTCATTTCTCACACCTTTCCCCACTTCTTTCTCTCTCTACACACTCTCTCTAAGCCTCCTTAAGCCCCCTAAAGCCTAGGTAAACCCCCTAGCACCCGAAGGAAGCCCCGAGGCTCCTGGAGTCCCGAGAAAAGAGCCTTTCGGCTCGGGAACGCTGCTCCAGCGAAGCCCGGTTTTCGAGAAAACCCGCTGTAAGTGAGCTACGCCTAACCTATCTTTATTTTATCTTACGTTTTAATATAGTAATGTTATTAGGACCTTATAATAAGTACTTGGGCTATTATTATGGGTTATATAAGTATCGTTTAACGCTTATATAATAATGATAATATCTAGACTATTAATTAATCGCGGTTATCGTTAGACTAAACCCTAGTGGTATTGGTACTAGGTTTTATCGAAGGAATATCGTTTTGAGAGTATCGAAGCGCCGTCCGAGTGCTGAGTCACCACCTTTCAGGTGAGTGCATAGTTACTTTCAGCTTACACATAGATATGAAGTATTTTATAAATTACGTGCTATGTGTGCATATTATCTGAATACTTGCTATCTATGTTGGATGAACATTGTTATACAGGTTTTCAATGATTTAAACTGTATATGTATTTTATATCTATGAAAATGTTGGGGTAAAACATGGGTAGATGTAATAGGTGATGTGTGATAAAATGATGAGAGGCCTCGATGTTGATGTTGTTGATTCTGTCATCTAGCGGAGTATGGATGACGACCACGGACTCTTCTAGACAGTCCAGTGGAACACGAGCAGGCTCGCAACCTGTAGGTGTTTGTGAACGATGTGTTCACCGGTGTACTCCATCCCCCACATGGTTGCCTTTGGGACATTTATTGCCGAGGAATCCCCTTAGCAGTAGTGTCCGTCCCGATGATGATCCTTAGGCTAGGTCCCTTATGATAGGTGTTTAGGGACATAAAGTGAGGATAACGGGAACGGGTAATCGGGTTATTGTTGATTGATGAAATTAATAAACTTATTTATTGTGGGTTGAAAACCCTATGTGCTCACCAGGCTCCCAAGCCTGACCCACTCAGTTTTATGTATTACAGGTAGTGGCGCATGAGCATAGGTGTGATGTCTTGGACGAGGGATTACGGATATAGGCCTGTAGATATGAAATAATGTAGTAAGGCTTATATTGTACTGTTTATGCTTTTGATCTGTACGAACATGACATCCCAAGTCTTTTAATGAAATACATTTCTATGGAAATGCTTTTGATAAATCTTTATCATATATTTGTTTTGGGACAAATTCCGCAACACTTTCATTTAAAATGTAACTCTGATTTTTAAACAAAGCATAAACAAACCGGTCTTTTCTGGTCGTGATTTTGGGGATGTCACAGTTGGTATCAGAGCATTAGTTTAAGCGAACTAGGAATTTGTAGGATTTCTAGACTTAAACTTAAAATGCTAAGCGATGATTGTGAGGTGTGAGCACTAGCCTATTTTAGGAATTGTGCCTAAAATGCTTTTATGTGCTAAATGCTTTGTGCATAATATGCTGTTAATTGTTCGGATATATGGTCTGTTGCCGACCGGATCTGGAAACTTTATGTGTTTAGGATTCTAAACGTACGACTACGATATTAGAACTAACATGTAAACGTTTCGGAGTGACAAGGACAATTCAAACGTCTATCCTAAATAAAGATCTAAATTCACCTTATTCGGTGTATAGATCAAGATGGCAAGGACCCGTAGCGGAAACGTGAACGCGAATGGAGATAGGAACCAACCCCCAGTGGTTCAACAAATACCTGTTGTAGAAGAAGTTGCACCTGAGCCAGTCACGATGGCCGGAGTGCAAGCGATGATCCAGGCTATGTTGGATCGTCAAATGGAGGAAACCAGACGTTTGCTCCAGCAAAATCGAGAGGAAGAGACTATTCAGATCGAACAGCCCGAGTTGAACGAAGGGCAGACTGAGGAGGGAAACTATAGTGGGACTGTTGGTCAAGCCAACCCACCGATAGTTAGGCAAAACCACCAGGAGGGAGGAAATGACGGACGTGGATGCAAATACAAGGATTTCATGGCATCCAAGCCACCGAGTCTATCTGGAAGCCCGACGCCGGTGGAAGTCATGAATTGGATCTCTGAGATGGAGACAATGTTTGAGAGTTGCGAGTGTAGCAATAGGCAGAAGACCGCTCTTGCGGTTCCTTTGTTGAAATCTAGAGTACTAAGCTGGTGGAAGCTACTAGCTGACTCAATGCCCAAAGGGGAAGCAAGCAAGATGTCGTGGGAGGATTTTCTGGTACATTTGAAGATGCAATACTGCTCTGAGCAGGATCTTCTGGAAATCAACAACGAATTCCAAAATCAGAAGAAGGGAAGAATGAGCGTTACGGAATACGCTGCAAGCTTTACTGAGAAAATGAAGCTTGTTCCTCACCTCGTCCCAACTGAACTCTCCAAGGTTAACAAATTTTCCCTCGGATTACCAGCGGACTTCGGTCCAATGGTCAAACAATCTACCACTCTGAAAGCCGCCATCTGGGCTGCTAAGAATGTGGAGACCCAGATACGAGAGAAGGGTCTGGAGAGAGCGGAAGTGGGAGAGAAAAGGAAATTTGACGGATCCTCAAGGTCCGGTAAGAAAGGTAGATTCTCGAAGTTTGGTTCGAGAGGAGGAGGATCAGAAGCGAAGTGGTGTGACAAGTGCAAGAAGAAGCACTCTGGGAAGTGTGAAGGAGGGGTCACTTGTTACAAATGTGGAAAGCCTGGGCACTATGCCAATGAATGCACGTTCACTAAGAAGGTCTGTTATGAGTGCAACGAGGAAGGGCACATTTCAAGGGATTGCCCGAAGAAGAAGGAGACAGGAAGACCCAACATACCACCGAAGCCGAAGGCGAGAGCCTTCCAGATGACGCTCGAGGCTGCAAAGGAGGCAGCAGACGTCGCTTCAGGTACCTTTCTTGTAAATGGTTTGCCTGCAAATATACTATTTGATTCCGGAGCCAACTACTCCTTTGTGTCGCATAAATTTGGTGGGAAATTAGCATTGCCTGTAGAAAAAACTAGATAATGCCCTGATTGTAGAAGTTGCCAGTGGCAAATTCGTACTTGTTAGTAATCGTATTAGGAACATCGTCATTGACCTAAACGGAAACGAATTCGATGAAGAGCTATTACCCATAGAGTTAAACGGTTTCGACATCGTTTTGGGTATGGATTGGCTTAGCGCCAACGATGCTGAGATTCAATGCCGAAAGAAGATAGTAAAGGTAAACCCACCCGGAAAGGAATCATTTATGGTGTACGGGGACAAACGCAGAGTGAATTCTGGAATCATCTCCCTGATGAAAGCCAGGAAATGTTTGTCCAAAGGATGCGCATCGTACTTGGCATTCGTAATCGATGCTAAGAAAGAAAAGAAAGAGGTGCAGAATATACCGGTTGTGTGTGATTATCCGGAAGTCTTTCCCGAAGATCTTCCCGGATTACCACCTGATAGACAAGTGGAGTTCTATATAGACTTGTTACCAGGAACAACACCAATAGCAAAAGCACTTTACCGATTAGCACCGACGGAGATGAAGGAGCTCATGACGCAACTTCAGGAGCTATTGGACAACGGTTTTATTCGACCTAGTTCATCACCCTGGGGAGCTCCGGTGTTATTCGTGAAGAAGAAGGACGGAAGTATGAGAATGTGTATAGACTACCGAGAGCTGAATAAGGCAACGGTGAAGAACAAGTATCCATTGCCAAGGATTGATGACCTATTCGATCAGCTGCAAGGTTCGAGCTACTTCTCAAAGATCGATCTTAGGTCAGGATATCATCAGCTAAAGGTGAGAAAGCAGGATATTGAGAAGACTGCATTCAGAACGAGATATGGACACTACGAGTTCTTGGTTATGTCATTCGGGCTAACCAATGCTCCCGCAGCATTCATGGATTTGATGAATAGGGTTTGTAAATCATTCCTCGATAAATCCGTGATAGTGTTCATCGACGACATTCTCATCTACTCAAAAAGCCAAGAGGAGCATGGAAAGCATCTACGGGAAGTATTAGAAGTGTTGAAGAAGGAGAAGCTTTTTGCAAAGTTCTTCAAATGCGACTTTTGGATACGGGAAGTCCAATTCTTGGGTCATGTTGTTAACCAGGAGGGAATAATGGTTGACCCCGCAAAGATCGAGGCTGTAATGAAGTGGGAACGCCCAAAGAGTCCCACGGAAATTCGAAGCTTTCTAGGATTAGCCGGATATTATCGACGATTTATCCAAGGCGTTTCTTCGATAGCTGCTCCATTAACAGCTTTGACTCATAAAGGAGCTACGTATACGTGGAGTGAGAAACACAATGAGGCATTCGAGAAGCTAAAGAAGAAGTTATGTGAAGCACCGATACTTTCTCTACCCGATGGAGTCGAAGATTTCACGGTTTATAGTGACGCTTCTGGAGTCGGGTTGGGTTGTGTTCTGACCCAAAGAGAAAAGGTGATAGCATACGCATCTCGACAATTGAAAGAGCACGAAAAGAACTACCCCACTCATGATCTGGAGTTGGCAGCGGTAGTTTTTGCCTTAAAGATATGGAGGCATTACCTCTACGGCACGAAGTGCAAGCTCTTCACTGATCATAAGAGTCTCCAGTATCTCTTTAATCAGAAGGAGTTGAACATGAGGCAACGATGCTGGCTAGAACTTATCAAGGACTACGACTGTGAGATACTTTACCACCCAGGTAAAGCAAATATTGTTGCTGATGCTCTCAGTCGGAAAGTCAATCTGGAAACGAAAAGGCCAAGAGCGTTAAGAATTGAAGTCGTCTCGACGATTGTGGAAAGTATCAGGAAAGCTCAAGAAGAAGCTTTAGAGAAAAATGACCGAAAGGAAGAACGCTTGGGAAGAACGTTAGTGTTCGGTACAAACAGTCGAGGACTGAAGGTATTCCAAAATCGAATCTGGGTACCTAAGACGGGAGGAATAAGAGATCTTCTGATGGAAGAAGCACACAAGACCATGTACTCGATTCATCCCGGTAGCACTAAAATGTATAGGGACCTAAAACCCTACTACTGGTGGCCGACGATGAAGCTCGATGTTGCGAAGTATGTGGCCGAGTGCGTAACATGTGCGAGGGTTAAGGCACAACATCAGAAACCGTATGGGAGTTTAGAACCCTTACCTGTACCCATGGGTAAATGGGAAGACATCACCATGGATTTTGTGACTAAACTGCCCAGGACGAAGAACGGTCACGACATGATTTGGGTAGTCGTGGATCGTTTCACCAAGAGTGCACACTTCATAGCAGCCAACGAGAAGTGGTCTATGGATAAGCTCGCAAATGCTTACGTGAAGGAAATTATAAGACTTCACGGTGTCCCTCTTACGATTGTATCAGATCGTGATAGTCGTTTCACGTCAAGGTTTTGGAGGAGTCTACAAGAGGAGTTAGGTACAAAGTTGTGTTTGAGTACTGCTTACCATCCGCAAACTGATGGTCAGAGCGAAAGAACGATTCAGACGCTGGAAGATATGTTGAGAGCATGTACCCTCGAATTCCAAGGGAATTGGGACGAGCACTTACCTCTGGTAGAATTCTCCTACAACAATAGTTTTCACTCGAGCATCAAGATGGCACCTTACCAAGCCTTGTATGGACAAAAGTGTCGTACGCCGTCTTGTTGGCTTGAAGCCGGAGAGAAGCAGTTTATGGGCCCCGAGATAGTCCATGAGACTGCTGAGAAGTTGAAGGTGATTAGGGAAAGAATGTTAGCAGCTCAGGATCGTCAGAAGAGCTATGCTGACAAGAAAAGACGACCGATAACCTTCGAAGTTGGGAATTCCGTTTTGCTTAAAGTCTCATCGTGGAAGGGACTTATAAGATTCGGGAAACGAGGAAAGTTGAGTCCAAGGTTTATTGGACCGTTCAAAGTTCTTCAGAAGATAGGGAACCAAGCTTACAAGTTGGAATTGCCCGAAAAACTCAATGGTATTCAGAACACTTTCCATGTGTGTTATTTGAGGAAATTCACGGGAGATGTTCCCGACATAATTCCAATCTCAGAGTTAAGGATGGATGACAATAAAAGGCTGATCGAAGAGCCTGAGGCAATTGTTGACCGTAAGACTAAGAAGTTACGATGCAAGATGGTCGACTTAGTGCTAGTCCGATGGAAACATTCGAATGTGCCGAACCTCACTTGGGAAACAGAGGATGACATGATGAGTCGCTATCCACATCTGTTTGCTGATGCATGATTCCGGGACGGAATCATCCTAAGGGGGAGAGAATTGTAACGCCCGAGTTTCAGGGCTAAGCATTTTTGTCAATGTAATAGTCTAGGTCAACTCTTGTAACTCTTTTTGAAGAAATAAAGATGAAATATTTGAGTATTATGTGAATTATGTGTGTTTATGTGTTTATTATTTAATTATAAGTTTATAATTAATAAAGAATAAAAATAAGCGTCAAAATTAAAGTATGAGATAAGCCCGATGTCTCTACATAAAGTTGTAGAATATGTCTCAAGGTTTCTGTACATATAAAGAACGCCGAAATCCGAGTTATAACGAAGAAGTTATGGCCCGTCGAAGTTTTACGGCAAAACCGGCACGACACCGGGAAGCGTAAATAGTGAATTTACGATAGAGTGAGATTTAGCCTTATCAATCTAAACGAAAGTTGTAGAATATGTTAAACTAAGAACGTCGATAAAAAGAACGCCCAAATCTGACTTCGTATGAGGAAGTTATGATTTTTCTAAGATTCGGCTTAGTAGTGCACGGCCCGAAACTCGAATTTTTGTTCGAGCGGTTTTTGGCTTACGCGACCTAAATGAGAGTTGAAGATCTCATTAATAGGAACTCAACGGTAAAAAGATGGACGAAAACGGAGTTCGTATGAAGGAGTTATGAATTCTTCGCGGTCATTTAACAGTCTAAACGCCTCTTACTGTTAAATTTGAGATCGGTCAAGAATTAGCCGACGGAGTCTAAATGAAAGTTGTAGATCTTGTTTTTACCTACGCGTGGAAAAAAAGAACGTCGAAAACGGAGCTCGTATGCGAAAGTTACGGGGTTTAGAAGTTGGCAGAGTGCTGCTGCAAAAGGGGTGACGTGGCTGATTATGGGCCAAGGCTTTCTCCCCAAGGAAAGCCATCAGATGATGACACGTGGCACTGACTCGGCGAGTCAGTGAACCGACTCGGCGAGTCCGTCAGGATTTCACCCTATAAATAGAAGTGCCGGGTTCTCTCATTTCTCACACCTTTCCCCACTTCTTTCTCTCTCTACACACTCTCTCTAAGCCTCCTTAAGCCCCCTAAAGCCTAGGTAAACCCCCTAGCACCCGAAGGAAGCCCCGAGGCTCCCGGAGTCCCGAGAAAAGAGCCTTTCGGCTCGGGAATGCTGCTCCAGCGAAGCCCGGTTTTCGAGAAAACCCGCTGTAAGTGAGCTACGCCTAACCTATCTTTATTTTATCTTACGTTTTAATATAGTAATGTTATTAGGACCTTATAATAAGTACTTGGGCTATTATTATGGGTTATATAAGTATCGTTTAACGCTTATATAATAATGATAATATCTAGACTATTAATTAATCGCGGTTATCGTTAGACTAAACCCTAGTGGTATTGGTACTAGGTTTTATCGAAGGAATATCGTTTTGAGAGTATCGAAGCGCCGTCCGAGTGCTGAGTCACCACCTTTCAGGTGAGTGCATAGTTACTTTCAGCTTACACATAGATATGAAGTATTTTATAAATTACGTGCTATGTGTGCATATTATCTGAATACTTGCTATCTATGTTGGATGAACATTGTTATACAGGTTTTCAATGATTTAAATTGTATATGTATTTTATATCTACGAAAATGTTGGGGTAAAACATGGGTAGATGTAATAGGTGATGTGTGATAAAATGATGAGAGGCCTCGATGTTGATGTTGTTGATTCTGTCATCTAGCGGAGTATGGATGACGACCACGGACTCTTCTAGACAGTCCAGTGGAACACGAGCAGGCTCGCAACCTGTAGGTGTTTGTGAACGATGTGTTCACCGGTGTACTCCATCCCCCACATGGTTGCCTTTGGGAAATTTATTGCCGAGGAATCCCCTTAGCAGTAGTGTCCGTCCCGATGATGATCCTTAGGCTAGGTCCCTTATGATAGGTGTTTAGGGACATAAAGTGAGGATAACGGGAACGGGTAATCGGGTTATTGTTGATTGATGAAATTAATAAACTTATTTATTGTGGGTTGAAAACCCTATGTGCTCACCAGGCTCCCAAGCCTGACCCACTCAGTTTTATGTATTACAGGTAGTGGCGCATGAGCATAGGTGTGATGTTTTGGACGAGGGATTACAGATATAGGCCTGTAGATATGAAATAATGTAGTAAGGCTTATATTGTACTGTTTATGCTTTTGATCTGTACGAACATGACATCCCAAGTCTTTTAATGAAATACATTTCTATGGAAATGCTTTTGATAAATCTTTATCATATTTGTTTTGGGACAAATTCCGCAACACTTTCATTTAAAATGTAACTCTGATTTTTAAACAAAGCATAAACAAACCGGTCTTTTCTGGCCGTGATTTTGGGGATGTCACACACACACCACTGGAAAACTCTGTATTGCCTTCTATTCCTTCTTAGCATCGATCACGAATGCTAAATATGATGTACATCCGTTAGTCAAACACTTTCTGGCTTTCATTAGAGAAATGATTCCAGAATTCACTCTGCGTTTGTCCCCATACACCATAAATGAATCCTTCCCAGGCGGGTTTACTTTAACTATCTTCTTCTTGCACAAAATCTCAGCATCGTTGGCGCTAAGCCAATCCATTCCCAACACGATGTCGAAACCATTAAGTTCGATAGGCAATAATTCCTCGTGGAATTTATTCCCATTCAGATCAATTAAGATGCTTTTCATACGATGGCTAACAGGTACAAACTTGCCTCTAGCTACTTCGACTAATAAAGCATCATCTAGTCTATCAATAGGCAAAGCTAGCTTTCTACCAAACTCATGAGAAATAAAGGAGTAGTTGGCTCCAGAATCAAACAAAATTTGAGCAGGTAATTCATTTACGAGAAAGGTACCTGAAGCGACATCAGCTTCCTCCTTCGCAGCCTCAAGTGTCATCTGGAAGGCTCTCGCCTTCGGCTTTGGTGGAATGTTGGGCCTAGTGTAACGCCCGTAGATCAGGGCTAGTCAATTTAGAGACAATAAGAGTCAAAAATGACTTTTTGATAGAAGATTATTAAGGATGAATAATCCTAACTAAGTTGTAGTATATGTTACAAGGTTTCCGTGCGTATAAAGAACGCCAAAATCCGAGTTATAACAAAGAAGTTATGACCTGTCGAAGTTTCGCGACAGAACCAGCACGACGCAATGCAACGTAAAAAAGTGAATTTACGTTAGAGCAGTATTTAGCCGAAGCAATCTAAATGAGAATCGAAGATCTCATTGTTGGTATCGAAGCGATAAAAAATTAGGCAAGAACGGACGTCAAACGAAGAAGTTATGAATTTTTAACGAAAGTTTCTGTCCCGGCCTATTAAAAATAAATAATAAAAATAAAAGTCAAAATTAGCCGACGGAGTCTAAACGAGAGTTGTAGATCGTAGTCTCACCTTCGCGTGGATATAAAGAACGTCGAAAACGGAGTTCGTATGAAGAAGATATGAATTTCCGAAGATTATTAAATAATTTGTATTTATTTTTAATCTTTAATTCGGAAGCATTATCCGAAGGAGTCACCGGTCTGATCCGAGGTACGCCCCGCGTACTCGAGTACGCCCCGCGTACTCCGAAGTGTGGACATTCGCAGCAAGTGGCTTCGGATGACGAACGCAGTGATGTTTTTCGGACCAGTACGCCCCGCGTACTGGCGTACGCCCCGCGTACTCCGAGGCTCCAGCCTCCTATAAATAGGATGCGAAGGCAGCCGACCCAATTGCCAATTTCTTCTCTTCTCTCTCCCGTTTTGCATCGTTTTGCGTGCCAGAAATACCCCGACGCCCCGGTATTATTCTCTAGCCCCGAGGCAAGTCCCAAGATCCTGAAGATCCCGAGAAGTGCGGTTCCCGAGGCGAAGCTCTGCCCGCAAGAAGTTCGATTTTTGTGGAGATCTTCCAGATCTGCGGTGGATTACTACTTCTGCAAGTCGTAGTGCTGTCCGATCATCTTCTGATCAAGTGAGTGTATACTACCTTTCATAAACACGATAATAATACAAGTATGGTTTGAGTGTATTAAGTATATTGTTGTTTATATGTGTGGGTGTGTAGTTGCTTTCTTCTAACACATCAATATGAAGTATTTGCTATGAAATACGTGCTATGTGTTTATATGTTATTTGTCTATTTGAGATGGACATGGAAATTGGAGTTTTATACAGGTGTTAAATGATTTAAACTGTGTAAGTATTTATATCTACAAAATTGTTGGGTAGAACAAGGGTAGATGGGATAGTTGGTGACTATGGAGTTAGCGCCTATTGTATAAACCTTGGTAACTATGGAGTTAGCGCCTATTATTAGGTAAACCTTGGTGACTATGGAGTTAGCGCCTTTTGTATAAACCTTGGTGACTATGGAGTTAGCACCTATTGTATAGACCTTGGCGACGATGTGACTTCGTGCCTATTTGATGAACCTTGGCGACTATGGAGTTAGCGTTTGTTAAGTAAACCTTGGCGACTATGGAGTTAGCGCTTGTTAAGTGAACCTTGGTGACTATGGAGTTAGCGCCGCTTGAGTGAACCCCGACGACAATGGAGTTAGCGTCTGATAACTATGGATTTAGTACTCGATAGATAAACTTTGGCAGCAATGGATTTCGTGCCGATTCCTTAGGAATAAGTGAATGAAGGATAGTTGGTTCTTAGGGTGAAACCTTAAGAAGATAATGGAGATGGGTATTTAGGTTGATTGTTTGATAATTGAATATAACAAATGTATTATTGTGGGTTGAAAACCTTATATTCTCACCAGGCTCCCAAGCCTGACCCACTCAGTTTTCTTTTCATTACAGATAATGACACAAGAGTATAAGTCGGCGGACTTGACGAGAGATTTTGGATTATAGATCAGTAGTTGAATAACTATTGTAAGGTCTATTTTATATTGTTTATGCTTTTGGTCTGTAACGAACATGACATCCCGAAGTTTTATTATTTAATAAAAATACATTCTTTTCGAGAAATGTTTTGATAAAATGGTTATCATATTTTATTTTGGGAACAAATTCCGCAACCGTTTTCTTTAAACGATCACTCTGATTTTAAAAACAAAGCATAAACAAATCGGTCTTTTCTGGCCGTGAAATTGGGGATGTCACACCTAGCTGCCTCCTTCTTCTTCGGACAGTCTTTCAAAATATGCCCCTCTTCATTACAACCAAAACACATCCTTTTGTTGTTCGGACATTCATTGGCAAAATGTCTTTACCTTTCCACACTTGTAGCAAGTTACATCCTCGCTACATTTCCCAAAGTGCTTTTTCTTACACTTATCACACCACTTCGCTTCGCCTCCTTTTCCTCCAAACTTTTTCGAATCAGATTTCGAAAATTTGCTTTTCTTACCGGAACCAGATGTTCCCTCAAACTTTCTTTTCTCACCAACCTCAACATTGTCGGTGGTTCTTCCATTTATCATGTTCTCAACAGACTTGGCAGCCTAGATAGCTGCCTCTAGAGTATGTGCCTGACGTACTGGCACCTTGTACTCCCATGGGAGTCCCTTCGCATACCGGTCCACCTTTGTCAACTCGTCTGGGACGATACGCAAGGCAAACTCCATCTTATCGGTAGAGCTATTGGTGTATTCATCAACTGACATGCTGCCTTTCGTCAATGTCAGGAACTTGTTCTCCAACTCCAACAAATTTTGAGCCGAGCAGAACTTGCGCTTGAACTGCACCAAGAACTCTGCCCATGACAATTGCAGTGGCTCATTAGGGCTTAACGTCTTCCCTAGAGGTTACAGAGGTTAACCTCGTAATGCAAAGACATCAGACGTTGAAAAATCAGTTCTCCCTAATAACGTTGTCCACACTAGAAATTCAGTTCATCCTGCCAAGTAAGTTCACACTGACAAGTCAAGTTATAATGCCACTCCAATTCAAGTTGTGAAGACTCCACCTCACCTTGTCAAGACTCATGCTCCATCTCAATCTTCAAACATCAGAAGAGCTCAAGCCGGTAAATTTTCTAATGTATGTTCTTGGTTCACTAACTCTTTACAGGCATCATTCGCAAAGAAAAGGAAATTGAATCACACCAAGTCAAAGAAGGTGTGGGTTCCAAAGAAGCCATCTCCAGATCCAAGGAAGATCAATCAAGTATGGGTTCCCAAGAGCATATCTCCTGAGAGCCCGAAACAAAGCCACGTATGGAAGTCAGAGCAAAGAAATGGAATTTGAAGTATCATGCAAAGGTTGTTGAAGAAAGCTACAAAAAAGAAAATGAGAATTTAGAATTCTAGAGCCGGTGGTTCTTCATCTAATCAAAGGCATTCTAAAAAAGAAAGGTACGTTCCAACACCCAATCTTAAATGGATGCCTAAGTGGTTTTGTTAAAAATGATTAATTGAGAGAGATTCCAAAAATTGTCAAGCTCACTCTAAGCAAACTCTCATGTGTTGTTTGTATGAGGACAAATGAACATGTTGCCTTCTTTCTCTATTAGGTCAAAGCCTCAAATACGTTTTTTTAAATTATTTTCCTTATATTTAATATATGTATATATATTAAAAAAATGTTTGGTCACTGAAACAGTCTGCTTTGCCTTATAAAGAATCAATTGTCGATATCCAAATGTTAGAAAATATGATTTGCCAAAGTGATCAAATGTGATCCAGGGGTAGTTTGGTCAAAACTTTAAAAGTCTGTCTTTCTTCTTTTTGTTTGGTACTGTTCCTCCATGAGCCAAGTATACATAAAAGAAAATTGTTGCATATCAACCATTTCTCGACAATAATGGTTAATGCCGAGAAAGAAGAAACAAAAGCTAAAAAAGAAAACAAATGCAAGGTCTCGTGGGTCTATTGAGAATTTGAAAAAAAAAAAAAGCATGTATTAGGGTCCGAACAAAAGTTGCTGCAAGGAAGGCTTGTCACGTAAAGTTCTCATGTTCTCTCTCTACAAAAGCAAGGGTATTATGGGAAAGAAACAACATGCTTTCCAAGTAGGATCGGTTAAAAAGAGATATGAAACGGGAAGCATGCATGTTTAATGATAACTACTTTCTTGGAAGCTAAAGGATGCATGTAAAACAGTTAATTTCTAAAAAGTTTTGAAATGTTATTTTGTTACTTTCAGGAAGGAATCTGCTAGTATGTTGGACAAAAGTCAACTATGGTCAGACTGGAACAAATGTCTCATGTGAAAGTGAAACAGAATCTGTTTTTCAAAGACCATGACATCATTTAAAGGAATTAAATCCGATGCAAGAAGGAACCAGTATACTTTTTTGTGTAACGGTTTGCTGTCAAAGTTTTTTTAGGAAAGAAAAACGGATTGGTATTCGTAGGACAGAAAAACTTTTTTTGTGCCTAGACACTCTCCTCGAAAATTTTGAGCGTGTGTGGTGAAAGCTGCAGTTGATGTAATTTGAAACGCAAGAAAAAGGAATATGGAATCGATGGCAAAGCTTATGTGCTATGAGTTCTTCCATTGAACTCTAATCAGATTTTATTTGAGCCATGTCATTGTTCATCTATTTGATCCAAAAGGAAGTTTATAGGTTCTAGCATGGACCGAAGGTTAAATATTAGAGCTCTAATCGGTATATTTTTTTGGCTTTTGCTCTAACTTTTCAGATTGCTACTCAAATAAAAAGGAAAAGCTGCACTGTCGATCACTATTCTGTCGTGACTGTACCAAACATAGTTGTTGGAATAGTGATTTGTTAAATGAAAGAAAAATAAAGTTGCAAAGAAAGTGTGTTTACACAAGGAAAGTAAGGGGTATTATCAGTATCTTGTTTCAAATGGCAACAGAAATAAAGAAAGATGAGTTCAAATCAAGAGATGTGGGACAGGATCTTGGTAGACTAGTCAAAGGTTGTAATGAACCAGTTCGTGATCTTGTTTCATCTTTTGAATTTGCACCGGATTTAGGCGTGTTGCTATCGTACACCGAGTTACTCTCTGATTAAAACAAAAGTAAGACTGATGCCAATTACAAGTTTAGTCTTTTTAGTGTTATGAACAGATCATGTACAGCGAGTTTTTTTTTTTTTTTTTTTTAAAATGGAGTTGTTTTCAAAATTATTTGTAAAAATAGGCTCATTCAAAATGGTTTGTAAAAATAGGGCTGTGGCCCCATTTGAAATTTTACCTACGAGTTATAATTACATAAATGGCCCTTATTAAATATTAAAATTTTTAGTTTTATATTATACAACTTTTTAATTACACATTTATCTTTTATGTTCTATTTTTCTTTTCTATCTTTACCAACATTATACGTAATATTTTGTTTTATTATAAACTAATTTATAACCTGTGAGAACCACCGTTGTAAAATTAATTAAACTTTCATATGAAAAAATAAAAATTATTAATTGATTATTTTAAATAAACTATTACTTAAGAGATATTTCCTTAGTTATATAAAATTATAATCCTTGATTTAAATAAATAAGTGAAGCAATGTCATCTTATAATATGTATTAATTTTATTCTATTTTTCAATCTAATGTTATTAATTTAATATAGTTAGAGTGAGTAATTTAAAATTTGAAATTTAAAATGAAGAATCAATTATTAATTTAATGTAATTAGAGTGGGAAAATTTAAAATTTGAAATTTAAAATGGATAATAAATTATTAATTTAATGTAATTAGAGTAGAAATTTAAAATTTGAAATTGATAATTAATAGGTTGACAAGTGGCATGATAAGTGATATATAACATTAATGAGGAGCTCTAATTGTATGACATTTGTCAATAGAAGATTAAACATATTCTTTTATTAGAATAGAGATGTATTATTAATGTAATACTTTTTAATAATAAATATATAATCAAATTATATATAGACCTTACTAATTTATACAACTAAAAATACATCATTAACATCTTCAATCAATAACAAAATTACATATTAAAAAACTATATAAATAAAACATATATTTCAAATCATATTTATAACATTAAGAAATCACAAACCAATTCAACATTAAATTACAAAATCAAATAAACATAAACATATAAGATCACTAAACTTGAAATTACTAGATCAATAAAATACATTGGTTACATCGCATTAAACCTTGGTTGAGAATTTGGAAAACTTTTTTTTATTATGACTTGGTTGGTGGCATAACCCACATCTATGAGGGGTTCACTGGGATGATGCATGTCCATCTCGTTACGTATTCGGTTTGCACGTTGAGCAACAAAAAGTTTTGAGTAATCCGCTTCAATCGTTCGATTCGAATCCAACCAATAATCAACATGGGGAAGTGGTACAAAAACCGGCATTATATTGTAGTTTGTAGGTAGCGTTAGTGTACACGTCACTCACAATTGAAATAGGATTATCCCTCTATTTCGACAAACTGCAAGATCATGTGAACATGGAAACGTTTCCATTTTCCACTTACCATAAGTGCATGTGTGTTGTAAATAATGGACAGTATGCATAATTCCGCTTGTTCCATTTATTCATGGCCTAGTAATGATTTTGTATACACCTTCATTGTAGTAAAACTCAGATAAAGTATGACTTTGTGCATGAGTATCACGTTTAACAAAGAGACGCCACATACGCGATGGTAGAGGTGTATTGCATTTCAATGCAACATCACCATGCTTTATGAAAATTTGCACGGTTCTATTGAATGTAAGATCAATACATGCCCTAATCGATAATTGTCTTGCTCCTCGCAATGCATTGTTCATACTCATAGAGATATTTGTTGTTAAGGAACCCCACCTGTGATCTTAATCATATAAAAGACAGCACTGACTTTTGTTGATTTGACTTAGATGCTGCCAAGCTTGAACATTGATTTCTTTTATCGCTTTCATATACTGGAAGAATTTTCTTTTTTGTGTGGTGCTAACAATAGACCAACATAATCTTTTTAGGAACACGTTCTTGTACCTTTTCATAAGATTACTTCTGATGTGCCAGAGACAAAAGAGATGGTATCCTAATGGCTTTTTCCATTCAGGTAAATTTTTCAATGCATGAATTATTCCAGGATGCCTGTCTAAAATAACACATAATTGTCTATTTTGACCAACAAATTGTCTAAACCGATCAAAAAACGAACACCAATTATGCATAGTCTCCTCATCAACAATAGCATATGCAATTGGTAATATATGATTATTAGCATCTTTTGCAACAACAACAAGCATATTTCCTTTGTACGAACCCTTCAAATGAGTACCATCAACAAAAATAACAAGCTGGCACAAATAAAATGTTGTAATGGATGGTCCAAAAGCCCAGAACATATATTTGAATATTGCTACATGTGATGTGACATTCAGTTTCAAAGAACCCCTTTCTTACAAACACTTTTGAAAAGAGCCCCCTTTTTACCAAAAGAACTCCATGTACAGCTGGCTTTGTTAGCTTTTCACAAGCTTTTCAACTAAAGGAAGGACAATTCAAATGCAGAGAATTTCAGAGGGTATATAAGGTAAAATGTTTCTAACTACTTTTATTCAAGAACAGAGAGATAACACGTACATATTGCATTGGCCTTTAAAAGGGAAAAAATGCAGAAAAAATAAGGAACTACTTTGCACTAAGCCTATGACTCGTTCTTTCAAACTCACAAGGTTTGATTTATTCCAAACTCCTAATTAAGAAATAAAAATGTGCAACTAAATAGCTAAATTACTTCTGAATCACTTCATCATTTTCCCCCTTAATTCAGAACCTTTAAACTTTCTGGATTCCAATCAAATTTCTCATTTCCTCATGTTTTACCATTGCCATTGCTTTGGTTAGAATGTCTGCTTTCTGCTTCTTACCACACACATGACTGACAGTAATTTCTCCATTCTCAGCACACTCTCTAATAAAATGATAATGGATATCTATATGTTTGCTCCGCCCATGAAATACCGGATTTTTCATTTGATCTAGGGCTGACTTATTATCAACAAACAAAGTTGTTGGTTCTAACTTTTTCCCTTTTATCTCAGTAAGCAAGCGACGTAGCCATATCCCTTGACAAGTTTCTGAGGTGGAAACCATGAACTCCGGCTCACACGAAGACAGTGTCACACATCTTTGTTTTTGAGAGGACCATGTAACCAGGTTCCCATTCACGTAGAATGTCATCCCACTGGTGCTTCGTCTAACGTTGATATCCACTCCTAGATCATTGTGAGAGTATCCAGAGATTGTGATCTTGCCCATTCCTCTTGTATAGACTAAACCATAGTCTAAAGTCGTTATCTTTGTGTGTTTTGTTTTAAGATCGTTCCTTGTGAACAGTATTTCACCATTGGTGTTGTCTGATTCGGAGGATACCCAATCGTTTGTATCGCTTATGCTTAGAAAAAGATTTGTTAGAGCTTCGAATGATAAGTATGTTTGGGTCGTGGGGGTCCATCAGGGTTGTACTCTCCAATTATTCAACGAGTAGTATTCGATTGATTTAATTCCCATTCCGCTGTGTGGGAACAAAGTTATGATGGGCATAGATTGGTTGAGCCCTAATGGAGTAGTGATCGACTGCGAGCAGCAGTTAGTTCGGGTTCGGACCCCAAGTGGGGGAGAGTTTGTGATTCATGGAGAGAGACCGCAGCATGGGCTGATTTTGTGTTCTGCGGCAAGGGCCAGACGCTATCTTCATCAGGGTTGCTCGGGTTTTGTTGCCTATGTCATCGATACCCGAGATAAGGGTAAGGTGACCGTGGATGATGTTCCAGTTGTATGGGATTACCCAGATGTTTTCCCTGAGGATTTTCCTGGAGTGCCTTCAGAGAGGCAGGTTGAGGTGTGCATGATTTTTATTGTCTATAAATATTTTATAAAATACTCCTATAATATTTCGAATTTGCAAGTCTAGAAATTTTATTTGGTAAGTTTTTGACTTGTTGTCCACTACGACCATTCCTCGACGTACGTTGGTCAAATCCAGGATAAATATAGTTGATCAGGCTATATTTATTCTCGATTTGATTACATACCTCGAGGCCCAATCATAGTGTCACAACTTGCCTTAATACTTTTTAGAAAACTTTGTTATGATACGAGACCGATGCATGCATGTAAAAATGTATATTTTAAAAGAAAATATATTGTTTATGAAAACGTTTTTTCAGAGGGTTTTTGGTCCCCTTTGCATTTATAGTTTGTATATCTTATGTGGTTCAATATACTTAGTTCACTATAAACAATGCCTTGATACCAATCTGTCACACCCCCAAACCAGAATGGCTGAAACATTCGGGGTGGATGACTTCACGTAGTACCATAACAATTGAATATTGTAAAGAAGTAACACAACCATCATATATATATATAATAAAAACTTACATTGTTGCGTTATACATGTTTCCAAAAGAATATTACAATATGATGATTTAAACTGTTTGATAATAAACACCTTAGTGTTCCTTTTTCAAAAGTTGGTAGTTACCTGTATTACTGATTCCGTGAGAAATACAAGTGGTTTCGAAAAAGTGTCAACAATAAAGTTGGTGAGTTCATAAGTGTTTTTGTACTGAAAATGTATGTCTTTTTGGAAGAAAATAGATGAACATAGTTTCCAGAAAATCCAATATTTTCCACATATAGTTTGAAAAGTTCCCAAAGTTGGAGGGCGTTAGTATTCTTCGTACTTAAATGATAAAGATGAATTTTGTACTCAAAATAATGTAAATACTGAATGCATATGTGAGTCTCATAAATCAAGTTTGTTTTTATACTTTCGTGTGAGTCTTATAACCATACTATTGACACAGACTGCCTGCAACAACATTCTTCAGATGTTGTAGTGTTATGACATTTGTCACCCCAGACCTGCCAGTCTAACTGTAGCTAACAGTTTAGGTGTGGGATTGTCAATCCCGTATAGATCTATACACAAGTATCACGCTCTCCCTCTAAGAGATTATGGCTTATAACACAGGACTTGAAATGCATACTTAAGAGTACGTTGAAGTTGAATATCTCACATGACTTAGTATAAATAGATTTACGATAAGAAAGTCTTTATTTCACTTTAGGTGAAAGTATTTCATTTTTCAAGATGTATACGAAAGAATGTATGAATAACTCGCAAACTATACCTATTATTGTTTTTCAGAAAGTATGTTCCATTTGGTGAAAATAACTTGATGAAATACTAAACTTTATACGTAAAGTAAGATGTTGGTATCGAATAATAATAAGATAGATGTTGTATTTATATTTATATAAAACGATACGTTTTCTTGTATTGTACTTGTATTCCCTCCCCCCCCCCCCCTAAAACATGAAAACACTTGAAAAGTAGGGGTATGAACTCACTTGTTCGGTTTGAAGAGAGTGAGACTAGAGTCGAGCAGAACTTCAACTGCGAAAAGCTGCGTCTTCGAGCTTCTAAGGGATCTCGGTAGCGTAGAACCTTCATCGGGGGCTCAGGTGTGGAACCGAGGGTGTCGGGATGGCCTCTAGTGCTTAAACGTGTGTGAAAGTGAGTGAGAGTTTGAGAGAAGTGTGCCAAAATCCGGAGTTTATGCCCTCTATATATAGGTTTGAAGGCGTGAGTACGCTGGGCGTACTTCGGTTACGCTGGGTGTAACTTTGCATCATGGCTTACGACTTGGGTCTAGCTAGGCGTAGAGCCTGCAGCCGATGGGACTCGACCCTGCACCTAAGTACACTAGGCGTACTCTTGAATTACGCTGGGCGTAATTCCAGCTTCAATCTTCTAAATTCCATAACTTTCGCGTACGGGCTCCATTTTTCGCGTTCTTTATTGTTGGATTAGTGTCTAAGTCCATATATGGAGAGTAAGGATTAAATATGATTTATTAATATATGATGAGAATAATATATTAAAGGAGAAATCATATTGTTTAATTAATATTAGTCAATAATTAATTGGTAATTAGTTTTGTGACTAAAAGAGATTAATTAAACTTAAGGGACTGGAATTGTAATTATAAGATAATTGCAATTTGGGCTATAGATTGCCTTATATTAAGGAGTGGAAGAATTATATGGGGAAACCCATAAGGAAATCGTCCAAGGCCTTAATTAAAGGAGTCCATGGGTTGCTTAGGGCTTAAGCATCCAAATTAGGGTTTCCTTGTTAGATAACCCTAATAGCCTCCTATATATAGATCCCTTAAGGACCAAAAACGTGGACAAGACTCATCTAGGGTTTGTAGACGTTTTTGGGCAGCCTCCATCATCTCTCCTCTTCATCCTCTTGCTTATGGTGTTTGTGAACCATTAGAGGAGTGACAATTGTGACTCTAAGCTTTCTAAAGTCAATACAAGGAGATTTAGGATTGTTATTGCTACATAACAATCAAGGTAATATCTTAAACTCATTCTTATGTTAATATGATTACTTGTATGCTAGAATTAGGGTTTATAGTCTTGGATAACTAGCATGTACAATAGAGAAACCTAGATCCAAGCATTAGGGTTTGTATGAGCACATAGGATGTCTTATGACCAAAACCCATCAGTGGTATCAGAGCCTAGGCTGGTTTCTATTGTATTGATGCATTATATGTTTGAAAAATTCGATTTTTTTGTTTCTGGGGGCTGGACTTACCGAGTCCATTGATGAACTCGCCGAGTCCATGCTGACTCGACGAGTCCATGCCTGACTCGGCGACTCGGCTCGTCAGATGGAGGGAAAACCAGGATTTCTTGCTGTTTTTGCTTAAGGATAGTTGCCTTATCATATTAGATCAATATAAATCCAATTTCATGATATATTTGACTATATTCTTGATCTAATTGAAGATATTTATCAATTAATAAAATATTTGTTACCTTATGTGATAATTGATTAATTATTTTGATTAAATTGGTAAATTGTTTTGCAAGAAATCATTAAATAAATCAAATATGGATAATTATGTGATTAAATGTTAATTTAGATTATTTGTTATTTGATCCTTGTTCTTATGAAAAGTTTTATAATTTCCCCTTTAGGTTTTATAGTTTAAATTTGAACCCAAAAGTTTTGTTGTTTTGAAATTTAAATAGTTAAAACCCAAATGTTTTGAAAAAGGTTTCAAAACTTGCCCTCAAGTTTTGGAATTTAAATTTTGATTAATAGTTTAATTTTGATGTATATTTAAATTCTAAACCCAAATGTTTTGAAATGTTTCAAAACATGCCCTCAAGTTTTGGAATTTAAAAGTTAATTAAAAGTTTAATTAGGAATGTTAAATTCTAAAACCCTAGTAATGTTTTGAAAAGTTCAAATCACACCCTTATGGTTTTATTAATTAATTAAGGTGTATAATTAAAAGAGGTTTAATAAATCCATAAAAGTTTAGGTTAACAATTTAATTGAATTAAAAGTATAATTGTTAAATTAAACCACCTTGTATTTTAAAAGTGTAAAATACACCCTATACTATATATATAACATTAAAAGTCTAACATTATATATATGTATGAGTAAAAGTCAGTCTTACCATTAGTAGGCCTCATTCACGAAGCTGGTCTATAAGGGGTGTTTAAGGAAATTGCCTATAAAATGGCGATTGAATGGGTATCCACTCTTACCCACCACACTCTTGACTAGTGGAGGGTCGTTAGCCGAACGGGTAGGATAGGACGAAACCTTCCATTATAAGTATAATGAATTATTAACGTAACTAAATGTTTTCATAAATTCCCAATCTTAGTTACTTAGGAAAAAGTGAATTGATGCAATTCCATGAAATTACACTTTGTGCCCTTGCAAAGACGTTAGTGGAGCGTGTGTGGTTTACCGGCACACTAAATGGTTCTAAGCAAAGGTAGCAAAGGGTGACTCAATGTTTGTCATAGTTCGGTGGAGCGTGTGTGGTTTACCGACACATCGAATAGGTGACTGTAACATGTGAGGGCACCATGTAAGTTTGCATGGTTATTCACACCCGCTTTGTGATCCTCGGCATCCCAGTCACAAACTAGAGGGGCATATCAAGATTTAAACATGCCATTGAAATGTTCAATGAATCTCAAAGGATCTAGGAGTTTTCATAGATTTAAAACTTAAATTTCATTTTTTGTTTTTCATGGTGAAAATTAGTGAATCGTCATTCACTTACCTTCAAATGTTCTACAATTTGGGTTACGACATCCCTTTCCCGAGTTGTAGAATATTGTGTTGGGTCCTAGCCTTAGTATCTCATTTGGGTGATTTACTAAGGACTCAATCAATCAACTAACTTGAATTCGTTTTTCTCCCGTTTTGTAGATGTCAAAGTTCGACAACTATGGTCTTCCCAAACCCCGTGGAGCAAGCATTCCACATGAAGATGATATTCCATGATTTGATCGAGGAACAAGAAATCATCCTTCACTTCCTCCACCTCCTCCAATTATTCTCCCTAACCCACAAGTTCGAAGGCTTGAAAAGTTCAAGCTCACTCAAGCCCTTTTGGCAAGTAAACATAAAGAAGGAAAGTCGGTGTGTACACATGTCCTAGGGATGAAGTCACACATTGATAGGTTAAGAATGTTGAGATTCGTTGTCTGTGAGGAGATGGCTGTTGATTGGGTTCTTCAGTCACTTCCTAACTTATATAGTGAGTTCGTAAGAGATTACTATATGATGAACTGCGACGTGACCCTTGTAGATATCACCTATATGCTTATTGCTGCTGAATCAGCAATGGTTTGGGCGCAATAGAAAAGCAAAGTTGATTGGTGAATCTGCCTTCAAGACCTCTATGGATATAGACAATGGCAACGAAAGACATGCTATGATCGAAAAGTTTGATCATAAGAGAAAGGCAATGTCTGAAGTAGTTCCATGTCATGTTCCAAAAGAGTCAATTTGCTTTTATTGCCAAGAGAAAGGGCATTGGAGACGAAGCTGCCCCATTTACCTAAGAGATCTAAGATATGGGAGAGTCGAAACGTATGGCTCTAATATAGGTAAAATCCATTAACTAACTCTTTTAAGCTTCTATTCTAGATTCTTAATACATAATGTGATAAGATTACAATTCATGTTTTGTAGGATCGAAGAAAAGAAAGGAAGCTTAAGGGAAGAAGTAAGCAGAATCTAACCGTGAAGGAATGTATTTCGATCGCATTTCTCGAAGATTAGATTCTTGAGCTACTACTTAGAGTTAGAATTAGATTGCTAAGAAAGATGTATTAGCATAAGTTTTTCAATGAGTTGCATTGTAAGGACAAATTTTTCCGCAATAAAATAAATTTTGATTTTTATATTATTTATATTATCGTTACAATGGCGTGTATGAAAAATTGATGTTAAAATGTTTCTATTATTAACAATAATGGATTTGGTTCTTATTATGTTAAGTCGAGAGTTTACCAAATAGGGAGAGTTTGTCATTGCCCAAGTTTCAATTAGACAGAAACTTGGAATCATGCAACTTGGTTGCACGATGAACGAGAAAATTCATATTTGGAAATTAGACTAATTCATTGACAAAGTGTCAAGTGAAGGACTAGGAGATCGAGCACACAAAGTTGCGTGTTAATCAAGTCCACCATAAGATTAACAATGATATTCATCATGATTTACTAAAGGTTTAGTAAATATGATTATACTTACAAGATTAAGTGTAATTATGAATTGATTGAAAAAGTTTAAATCAATAACAGAATGAATAAGAAGAATCAAGTAGGCAGGAAGATAAAAGTTTCTCCATTCTAAGAAGAAGGGAGAGTAGCTTTTATGCTTTATGATAGGTCTTAATGATTAAGAACCATATCTCAATTGATCCTCTAAGTGAGTCTTAGTACAATTGTATGTCTAAGAAGAGGATTCAAGAATTGAAGAAATGGTTAAATCAAGAAGTCAATCATACTTCGTTCCAAAACAAGTCTTAGAGTTAAGATTGTGACATTGAGTGAAAGGTATAAAGAAGGTTTATAACATTCATCAAATATGGAAAGTTGTGATGTCTTGGATAAGACAAAGACCAACTAGGACCAATTTATGAAGTTTTTTGATAAAAACTACACTAACTCTTGAATAATTGTTTGTCAAGAAATAGTTATTGACAAGAGAATCTTATATGTCAAGGAGTCAGTGGGAGTCTTAATGGTCTTGAAAGGTTTCAAGAACAAATCAAATAAACCTTATCGGTCATCACTAGCACACGAGTTGAGGTTTACAACCCATCGTGTTGACATTGTTTTGTTTCTGTGCCGATCCAATCGAGTTAATTATGCATGTGAGACCTATGAGTTCTCATTTGAATGCATAAAAGGCAAGGACCTTGATCAATGAAAAGTGCATTGATAAGAAAAGGTGAGCTGCTTAACTACTTGGTAGACGTGGTGGGCAGTTGTGCTACCATAAGGCAAGAAACCGAGATTAAGAAAGTTCGGTCCATATGAGTTTGAATTTGTCATAAACTTTGGTTTTAACAAATTCACATGGATAGGAACAAATACACCGTTTAAATCTAAGTATCATAAGATTTCCTCATTCATGAAAATGATTGTGAGGAAATAATTTCACTAAGAAAAATTTTAAGAAGATAGTGATTGTAAAATTGCATTCTCGAATTCGATTATGGTTACGGTATCCCTTTCCATAATTTGAATTGTGAGGGTTGGCAATTAGTCTTAATTGTGTAGACACACATATGAACTATATATGGCAAAGGTGTATAAGTTCAAGAAGCCTTGATAAAAGATTATCAAAGCATTAAGTATCAGAAACATGGGCTTAAGAAATTCAATAGGTATTGTTTTTCTGAAAGTTAAGCTGTTTCTAAATACATGTCGAAGCTAGTGGGAGCATAAGTGTTATGTTTTATAATAATCATCATGATAGTGGGATCATAAAAGTTATGATTGTATGATTATTAAGGCACGTATTGCAAGTTGGCAATATTAATTATAGAAAACAAGAGTTATACCTTGCAAAGTCATAAGGGTTATAAAGTTGTTTTGCTATAATTAAGGGAGATAATACTATGCTTCATCTCAAATCTAAAGGATTAGGTTGAGAAATGTTAATAAATGTAGTCAAGGGTAGATAGTGTGTTCTTAAAATTTCGATTATGATTACGGCATTCCTCTTCACAATTCAAATTTTGAGAACATAGCAAATAAAACATTATGCGTCGTGTCCCATACGCTTCGGGTATAGGATCGATTGCAAATGCTCTAATGTTTGACCATTCTAAAATTTTCCAAATGTCGAGCGCATTTAGAGGGAAAAGGGACTAGAATTGGTTTTGACTAAAATAATTAAACAACTATCAAAGGACAATCCAAAGTTTGACGATGATTGGTCGCTTGTGAGTAGTTGGAAGCATGGTATTGGATGGACCATATCGACATTATTATGAATAGAAAAGATTCTATTAAGAATGAGTTGTCATATGGAAATTATGGAAATGTTTCCATATTGGATGGACCATATCGACACCATTACGAATAGATAAGATTCTATTAAGAATGAGTTGTCATATGGAAAATATGGAAACGTGTCCATATTGAGAATTGGATATTGAAAAACTATGTCTAGATTAGAAACTTTTATGCAAAAGGATGTTCAAAGGAATGTAGTTTGAGGAATTGTCTTGTAACAATGTCCAATAGAGGACTTTGTAATATCATTGGCAATAGTCTTTGTGACTTTGGTGCAGTGACATTACCAAAAGGATCATTGCATAGAATGTTAGAATCTAGCATATTTTATAAGTAACAAGAATTTGATATTCTCACACTTATGAAAAAGGATTTGGAGTTGTGAAATGAGAATGCTTGGAAATTTGTTCAATTTGATTTATTTAACAAAAGTAAGAACCGTAGGTAAACATTGTGTGCATACTAGGAGCATGGGACAAGTGTAGTAATAATTCGAGTAAGAAGTTGATTACTCGAAACGACAAATAATGAGTAATCGATATGGTGATAAATAAAAGGTGTTTTATTTATGCTCAAAGGGTTGAGGCCATATGGGATTAGTATTATTCTTGTGTTTCACTTTGAAGGTTTTGATTTCTAGAATAATTGAGTTTATTAAGAATAATCGAATTATTCAAATGGACCACAGTTAGTCATACGTTGGAAGTAAGTATGAATGAAGATTGTCATGAATTGGTTTGTAGATTCTCTAGAGCGTATTAGACATAGCAAAGGTTTGTTGCAACGTTTATGAGTGCTTATGAATATGATTTGAGCATTGGATTAAACCCACGCTCACTTGGATCACTCCATGAATTGCATCACGAGTGATTGGTGAGACGATAACATCTTATATTCTTGAAACCGAGATGTGTGAGTTGTATCTTGCAAATCGGTTGCACATTGATAAAATGTAAACGCACTAGTAACTTGGTGTTATAAAACATATTGTTGTGTGTGATTCGGTGAGTAAGTGCAAGCAAGAATTGTATCAAAGTTTATCCGTTCCTTTTATCCAAAGTAGGATAAAAGCGATATCTTTGGGCCCCTCGATGATTTAGTGATGACAAACGAAAATGCTCGGCCGGGCTAGGGCTAATTTGATTTGTTCAATTAGTCAATCGTCATAAATCGGGAATCGAGATATAGTACAAAGAGAATGGTTTGAAATCATATATCATACGATATCTAGAATTGAGGAATATATGATCCCTTATCTAAGGACACGCGTATCTGATAATATCAGAGTTGACAGCGGCTTTGGAAAGCTACGATTGCAGATCAGGATCTGAAGTCATACGCATAATAGTTATTAGACTTATCCAAGTGGGAGACTGTTGGACTAGTGTCTAAGTCCATAACTATTTTGGTATGTACTTGACCCGATGGTGCATGGTCCTTTTGGGTTGCCTTCACCAAAGCAACTTGATATGATGAATTATGGAGAGTAAGGATTAAATATGATTTATTAATATATTATGAGAATAATATATTAAAGGAGAAATCATATTGTTTAATTACTATTAGTCAATAATTAATTGGTAATTAGTTTTGTGACTAAAAGAGATTAATTAAACTTAAGGGACTGGAATTGTAATTATAAGATAATTGCAATTTAGGCTATAGATTGCCTTATATTAAGGAGTGGACGAATTCTATGGGGAAACCCATAAGGAAATCGTCCAAGGCCTTAATTAAAGGAGTCCATGGGTTGCTTAGGGCTTAAGCATCCAAATTAGGGTTTCCTTGTTAGATAACCCTAATAGCCTCCTATATATAGATCCCTTAAGGACCAAAAACATGGACAAGACTCATCTAGGGTTTGTAGACGTTTTTGGGCACCCTCCATCATCTCTCCTCTTCATCCTCTTGCTTATGGTGTTTGTGAACCATTAGAGGAGTGAAAATTGTGACTCTAAGCTTTCTAAAGTCAATACAAGGAGATTTGGGATTGTTATTGCTACATAACAATCAAGATAATATCTTAAACCCATTCTTATGTTAATATGATTACTTGTATGCTAGAATTAGGGTTTATAGTCTTGGATAACTAGCATGTACAATACAGAAACCTAGATCCAAGCATTAGGGTTTGTATGAGCACATAGGATGTCTTATGACCAAAACCCATCATTTATATCCACGCGTAGGTGAGATTATGCTCTACAACTTTCATTTAAACCCCGTCGGCTAGTTTTGACTTTATTTCTAACACTATGTTTTTAATCGGCCGGGACTGCTAAAGTCCGTTAAAAATTCGTAACTTCTTCATACGAGGTCCAATTTGGGCGATCTTTTCATGTACGTTTACAGTTTAACGAACTCTATGAGTTTTGTTTAGATACCTAAGGCTAAAATGCATTTTATTGGAATTTCACTTTTTACATTAAATAATGCTTTACCGGTGTGTCTTGAATATTTGAGTGGTCATAATTCCTTCATTATAACCCGCTTTCGATTGTTCTTTATGTTTTTGGAAATCTTGGCACGATATCTAACATTTGATGCATCCCAAATTTAGAGTTTTGAACACTTAATTTTTGAGGTTAATTTCGTTGGTTCCAAATAGTTTCGTTGTATTTGACTTTTGAGTGTTACAATGCTTTGGAAAAATATAGGGTTTTCATATCATTCCCCTCGTTAGAGGAATTTCGTCCCGAAATTTAATCTAAGACAGAGTTTACGAGCTAGGAAAAAGACGCGGGTACTTTTGTTTCATATGATCCTCATGTTCCCAGGTGTACTCAGGTCCTCGCTTGGCGTTCCAGCGGACCTTTTCAATAGGTATGCGGCTTTGTTTAGTTCTTTTAATTTCCCGATCCATGATCTCTATTGGTTCTTCTACGAATTGGAGATTCTCATTTATTGCAATTTCGTCTAGAGGGACAACAAGGGTCTCATCGGACAAGCACTTCTTTAGGTTTGATATGTGAAAGGTAGGGTGTACGTTGTGGAGTTCCTGAGGTAATCGAAGCTTGTAAGCCACCGGATCAATCCTGGCAAGGATCTCGAATGGTCCGATGTACCTTGGGTTCAGTTTCCCACGCTTTCCAAAACGTATTAATCCTTTACAGGGTGAGACTTTTAGTAGGACACGGTCTCCAACCTGGAATTCCAAGGGTTTCCGTCATTTATCCGCATAACTCTTTTGTCTGTCCCTTGATGCCTTCAGTCGTTCCCGGATCTGAACAATTTTCTTCGTAGTTTCCCTTATGATTTATGGCCCAGTAAGAGTGTTGTCTGTTGCTTGTCCTCTTGCTAGCTGTGTGTCACCGACTTCAGCCCAACATAGTGGTGATCTGCACTTACAGCTGTAGAGGGCTTCGAACGGGGCAGCTTTGATGCTAGTGTGGTAGCTGTTGTTGTACGAAAACTCGACCAAGGGTAAATGGGTGTCCCATGCCTTGCCAAAATCGATTATGCAAGCTCTCAGCATATCTTCTAGGCTTTGTATGGTTCTTTCACTCTGGCTGTCGGTTTGTGGGTGATAAGCAGTACTCATGTCTAGTATCGTTCCTAGAGATCTTTGCAGTGACTGCCAGAACCTTGAGGTGAACCTACTATCTCGGTCTGAGATAATGGATATTGGCACACCATGCAATCGTACAATCTCCCTGAGGTAAGTTCTAGTTAGCTTTTCCAACTTATCTGTTTCTTTGATTGGTAGGAAGTGCGCGAATTTAGTTAATCTGTCGATGATCACCCAGATGGTGTCGAGTCCGCTTCCCGTCTTGGGTAATTTGGTTATGAAATGCATGGTTATCTGCTCCCACTTTCATTCAGGTATTTCTGGTTGTTGTAACAATCCTGAGGGCTTTTGGTATTCCACCTTGACTTTGGCGCACGTCAGACATTTGCTCACGTAGGTAGCAATTTCGGCTTTCATGTTCAGCCACCAATATAGTTTCTTGAGGTCCATATACATCTTATCAGAGCCGGGATGTATGGAGTATCGTGTCTTATGGGTTTCGTTCATGACAACATCTCTGTATCCGCCAAACTTCGGTGTCTAGATCCGATCCATGAAGAGTCGAACTCCATCATTCTTGACTTCAAGATTTTTATCCATTCCCCTTAAGGCTTCCCCTGTCACATTTTCGGATTTCAAGGCTTCAATTTGGGCTTCCTTGATTTGCGTAGACAGGTGTGAATGGATTGTCATAGTTAGAGACTTCACTCGGCGGCCCGGGTATTCCTTTCGGCTGAGTGTATCGGCCACCACGTTAGCCTTTTTGAGATGATATCGAATCTCGCATTCGTAATCGTTTAGTAGTTCTACCCATCATCTTTGTCTCATGTTGAGTTCCTTCTGGTTGAGGATGAGTTGAGGCTTTTATGATCGGTGAAGATTGTACATTTCGTGCCGTAGAGATAGTGCCTCCACATCTTTAGAGCGAAAATGACTGCTCCTAGCTCGAGATCGTGTGTCGTGTAGTTTACTTCGTGTGTCTTTAGTTGCCTTCGGCATAGACGATGACTTTTCTTCGCAGAATCAGAACACACCCAAGTCCTTGGTTTGACGCATCACAATAGACCATGAAGTCTTCTGTTCCTTCTGGTAAGGATAAGATGGGCGCACTACATAAGGCTCGCTTTAGTGTTTGAAATGCAATGTCTTGTTTTTCTCCCCAGTCGAAGGTCACACTCTTTTGAGTTAGGGTGGTAAGCGGCTTAACAATCTTCGAGAAGTTTTGTATGAACCTTCGGTAATACCCGGCGAGTCCCAAGCATTGTCGGATTTCCATTGGGGTCCTTGGAGCTGTCCAATTCTCTATTGCTTTGATCTTGGAAGGATCCACGTGTATTCCCTCTTTGCTTACTACGTGGCCTAGGAAATCTACTTCCCGAATCCAAAATTCGCACATTGAAAATTTTGCGTATAGTTTTTCTATCCTCAATGTTTCCAAAACTTGGCGGAGGTGTTGGCTGTGTTCTTCCTTGCTTCTTGAATAGATGAGTATATCATCTATGAACACGATCACAAATTTATCCAGGAAAGGACGACATACTCGGTTCATCAAGTCCATGAACACCGCTGGTGCATTTGTCAAGCCAAAGGGCATCACTACAAACTCGTAGTGACCATAGCGTGTTCGGAATGCCGTTTTGGGGATGTCTCCTTCTATTACTTGTAGTTGGTGATAACCAGATCTTAGATCAATCTTTGACAAGTAGCTCGCTCCTTGTAGTTGATCTAACAAATCGTCTATGCGCGGCAGGGGATATCGGTTCTTGATCATGAGTTTGTTCAGTTCCCGGTAATCGATGCACATGCGAAAGGATCCATCCTTCTTCTTTATGAATAGGACCGGTGCTCCCGATGGTGAGAAGCTCGGTCTGATGCAACCTTTGCTCAGCAGCTCGTTTAGTTGACTGGACAGTTCCTGCATCTCAGCTGGGGCTAGACGGTATGGCGATTTTGCTACTGGGGTAGCTTCGGGAATTAAGTCGATCCTGAACTCGAATTGGCATTCTGGTGGGACTCCTGGAAGATCTTATGGGAAGTCGTCTGGGAAGTTGCAGACTTTCGGAATGTCCTTAATGTCCTTCGATTCGTGTTTCTTGTCTATTACGTGGGCTAGAAAGGCATGATATTCTTTACGAAGATATTTTTGTGCTTTGACGCAGGAGATGATTTGTAAATTTGTACTGGGTTTGTCACCATAAATGACAAGAGTTTCGCCATTTGGCAGATTGAGGCGAATGACCCTTTCATAACAAAGTATATCGGCATGGTGAAGGCTTAACCAGTCCATACCGATGATGACATCAAAACTTCTTATTGAAATGGGCATAAGATTGATTTGAAACAAGTGCTCATTTAAATTTAATGTGCACCCTACGTACATATCGCTTGCGCTTTCCGTTTTACCGTTTGCCATTTCTACAGTGAATATTGTATCGAGTGATTGGGGTTTTTGATTTCGAGGAGCAACATACCCGTAACCACCGTGGGGTCAGCTATTGCTTCATTCTGTCCTATCGCCAGCACTCTTCTTACACCACCAGTATTCCTTGCCTTGGGGAAATCCCTCTTGAAATGTCCCGTTTCTCCACACCCATAACATGTCTGGCTTACTCCAACACCAGGAACCTAAGTGATTGGTCACGCTGGTGCCTTACAGAAACGGGTCGTGTGCCCTTTTCTGTCACAGTTTTTACAGTGCATTTCACGACAATTTCCGTGGTGATGGTAATTGCATTTGTTTCACTATGGCAGCTTCCCAGCATATTGTTTCGTTGGTTCCGGGGTAGCAGGAGTTGTAGTGGGGGTAGTAGCGGCATGGACAACCTCCATCTGTTTCTTTGAAGGTTCTTGCGAAGTTTGACCTTTTCTCTTGTTCCAGAACTTCTTCTTCTTGTTGTTGTTGGCGTTGTTGTCGTTGTTGTTGCTTCCTATGGTTGGTTCGGTGACGACAGTCGTGACACTTTGACAGACCCCATGATCAACGAGAGATTGCGCCAGTTCCTTGGTGCTGTCGAACGTTGTGGGTTTGGAGGCTAACACACTCCCTTGAAGTTGGGGTGATAGTCCCAGATATACCTTTCCACCTTTTGGCTTTCCAGAATCATCATTCCTGGGCACAGTATTATCAAGTCGTTGAATCTGTGTGTATAGCCTGCGATGTCCGAGCCTACCATCGTAAGGCCCCACAGCTCCTATTCGAGCTTCTGAATCTTGCCTCTTAGGCAGTACTCTCATAGAAGCATTCGTTTCAGGTGTTCCCAACCCATGGAGTTTGCCACTACCAAGGTTAGTGTTTTGACGTGGTCGTTCCACCATGTTAGGGCTCGTTCGGTGAAAGTAAAGGCGGCAAATTTTACTTTGCTTTCTTCAGGGCACGCGCATATTTCGAACACAGCTTCCGTTTTTTCTATCCATTGGGATAGAGCCAGTACTCCCTCAGTCCCACTAAAGGGAATGGGTTTGTCGTTGGTGAAGTCTTTGTAAGTACATTCCCTTGAACGGACTTCGTTTTGGCCATTTGTAAAGCTGTTCATTCCTCCTCCTGACCCGTTGTTACTCATTTGTGCCATCGTTGCGGTTGCAACGGCCATTACAGCAGCTTGGAACATAGCTGTATCCATAATTGGAGGGGGTGGTGGAGGTGGTGTTGGAGCTGAGTTTCTACATAATGATCTGCGAGGAGGCATGTTCTGGTAGACAAATAATGATGAAGATTGTAAGTTTCTAATGTTTTGACAATCGTGCACTAGAGGGTTAGTTATATCTTGTAATTTGTTTTAACTTTAGTTAATGGTTTCGAAGTAGACATAGCAATTTAGATAATCCTATAAGTTTTGAGAGGTATGTAAAGAATTACTTCATATATATATATATATATATATATATATATATATATATATATATATATATATATATATATATATATATATATGTATGTATGTCACACCTACGGTGTGTTACATTATGCTTCGCGTTAAGGAAAATTTTGACCTATCTAAAGGTCTCCGATTACAAGTTTTAAAGAAAGTAAGAAAACTTTATCCGAGTTCCTATTCTATATCAAAATTGTTGGGGTTGGGCAAGTCCTACTTGCGGTGTGTTATGCGCTTGGAGCTAGACTCTGCATCCGATTGTTTGACTCCCATTAAACGCCTCTCAAGGACCGCTTGTTGTTCCTTCATCTCTCTTATTTCTGCAAGTGTTGCCTCCATTTGGTTTTGAAGCGTCCCTGTGTAGAGTTGGGTATCTTCGTGTAGTCCGTCCAGACGACGGATGTCTGCGGCGTTACCCTGTGTAGCAGCATTGATCTCACGAATTCTGGCCGCTTGCATGTCCGAATGTTAGTTCTGGGTGGCTATTGTGCCCACAAGAACGGGAAGCGCTCGATCGACTGAGCCTCCTCCACTGACATTGTAAAACTCCCGAGACATGCCGAAGGGTGGGCGTACACCTAGTTGACGGCTCCAATGGTAGAGATGGCTTCCCCAAATGGGAATGGGGCCTTGGTACCCCATTCTAACTTCGGGAGGATGAGGAACGGGAGGGTTGATTATTTCCGGCTCGGAGTCTGTTGCATCCGTAACTTCCTCTTCCTCCTCTATAGGTTCTTCTTCCTCTTTAACTTCCTCATCGGCTTTGAACTCCTCTTCGACTTCCTCTTCGATTTCCTCTGGGTCTTCTTCCGGATCTTCTTCTATCCATCCACCGTTACCTTGGTTTGGGTAGTACGGATCTCCTGGTATATGGAATCCGGCCATTTTGTCTGTACTAGGATAGAAGTATAAGATTTTTCTAAGAAAAGAAATTTCTATTTGATGGCATCCTAAGTTTAACCCAATCTTGAGGTGTGCATGATTTTTATTGTCCTATAAATTTGATAAAATACTCCTATAGTATTTCGAATTTGCAAGTCTAGAAATTTTATTTGGTAAGTTTTTGACTTGTTGTCCACTACGACCATTCATCGACGTATGTTGGTCAAATCTAGGATAAATATAGTTGATCAGGCTATATTTATTCTCGATTTGATTACATACCTCGAGGCCCAATCATAGTGTCGCAACTTCCCTTAATACTTTATAGAAAACTTTGTTATGATACGAGACCGATGCATGCGTGTAAAAATGTATATTTTAAAAGAAAATATATTGTTTATGAAAATGTTTTTTCAGAGGGTTTTTGGTCCCCCTTTGCATTTATAGTTTGTATATCTTATGTGGTTCAATATACTTAGTTCACTATAAACAATGCTCTGATACCAATCTGTCACACCCCCAAACCAGAATGGCGGAAACATTCGGGGGTGGACGACTTCACGTAGTACCATAACAATTGAATATCGTAAAGAAGTAACACAACCATCATATATATATATATATATATATATATATATATATATATATATATATATATATATAATAAAAACGTATGGGCTCCGTTTTTCGCGTTCTTTATATCCACGCATAGGTGAGATTATGCTCTAGAACTTTCATTTGGACCCCATCGGCTAGTTTTCACTTTATTTTTAACACTATGTTTTTAATAGGCTGGGACTGCTAAAGTCCGTTAAAAATTTGTAACCTCTTCATATGAGGTCCAATTTGGGCGATCTTTTCATATACGTTTACAGTTTAACGAACTCTATGACTTTTGTTTATATACCTAAGGCTAAAATGCATTTTATTGGAATTTCACTTTTTACGTTAAATAGTGCTTTACCGGTGTGTCGTGAATATTTGAGTGGTCATAATTCCTTCATTATAACCCGGTTTCGACTGTTCTTTATGTTTTTGGAAATCTTGGCATGATATCTAACATTTGATGCATCCCAAATTTAGAGTTTTGAACACTTTATTTTTTAGGTTAATTTTGTTGGTTCCAAATAGTTTTGTTGTATTTGACTTTTGAGTGTTACAATGCTTTGGAAAAATATAGGGTTGTCACAGAAAGGTGTCATTCTGTTCAGGAAGCGGGGCAAGCTAGGCCCCATGTATATTTGTTTGTTCAGGGTTTTGGCTCAGGTGGGCCGGGTTCCTTATCGATTAGATCTTCCAGTGGTTCTCAGTCAGATTCATAGCACATTCCATATCTCTTAGCTACGGAAGTTCTTATTAAATGATTCCGTTGTGGTACCATTAAAGGATATTCAGGTGGATGACCGCTTGAACTATATTGAGAGACTGGTGGTGTTTCTAGATAGGAAGACGAAAACCTTAGGGAACAAGGTTGTCGTGCTAGTGAAGGTGCTTTGGTAGCACCGCAAGAGATCAGAGTGGACTTGGGAGCCTGAGAATGATATGAGAGGGCACTATCTGGAGTTATTGGGCATAATGGACTTTAAGGACAAAGTCTGATTCAAGTGGAGGAGAATTGTAACACTCGTTCCCACGTATGAATTATTTCCAATGTTTTCAGGATTTCTTTTGGACACGGCATGTTTGTGTCAAAACACGGCGTGTCGATGGGTATTTGGGTCGCGAACTTTTGTGAACCAACACGGTGTGTTTTATGCCATAACATGATGTGTTGGCGGCTGGTGGAGATACCCTAATTTTGTAGGGTGTTACACAGCTACAAGAGTTGTTAGACAAGGGATTCATTAGAGCGGGCAGTTCGTTGTGGGAAGCACCAATCTTGTTTGTGACAAAGTAGGATGGCTCGCATAGGATGGTTGAATATCGGGAGTTAAACAAGCTAATGGTGAAGAACGATTATCCACACCTAAGGATTGATGACTTATTTGACTAACTTTAGGGTGCATCTTGGTTCTCCAACATTGATTCGAGATCGAGATATCATCAGATGATGGTCAGAGATAAGGATGTGCAGAATATGGTATTTAGGACTCCTTATGGTCATTACGAGTTTTTAGTGACGTTGTTTGGGCTCACCAACGCACGGGCAGCGTTCATGGATCTCTTGAACCTGGTGCGCAGACTGATGTTGGATCTGTCAGTGATAGTGTTTACCGACGATATGCTAGTCTACTCTAAGACCAAGGAGCAACACAAGGAGCATTTACGAGATGTCTTGGAGACCTTGAGGAGAAAGAGGCTCTATACTAAGTTCTCCAAGTGTGAGTTTTATTTCGTCAGGTGTAGGTTTTGGAGCACATCGTCAACCAGAAGGGTATATTGGTGGACCTGGCCAAGATAGAGGCGGTGATGTAATGGGAGGTTCTAAGAATGTCATTTCATATCAAGAGCTTCCTTGGGTTAGCAGGTTATTATCCGAGATTCATTCAGGATTTCTCCAAGATTTCTCTTCCATTGACACGTCAAACGAAGAAGAATGTATCTTTCTGATGGGGGCCTGAGCAGGAGGCGGCTTTTGACACTTTGAGGAAGAAATTGTGCGAGGCTCCGATTTTTAACCTCCATAAGGATATGGTCGACTTTTTGGTGTATTACAATGTGTTGATTTTCGGTCTGGGTGTAGTTCTTATGCAGAGGGGTCATGTGATTGCATATGCATGGAGGCAGCTGAAGCCTCACGAGGCGAACTACCCTACGCTTGATTTATAGTTAGGGACTGTGGTTTCTTCCCTCAAGATCTGGAGACATTATTTATATGGGGTTAGTTTCACTATTTATATTTATCATAGGAGTCTAAGGTATCTAATGGATAAACCTAATTTGAACATGAAGTAGCACCGATGGTTAGATGTGGTGAAGGATTATGACTGCAAAATTTTGTACCACCCGGGTATGGCCAATTTGGTGGTTGATGTCATCAGTCGCAAGGCGGAAAGTGCGCCTATTAGGGATTTATGTATGAGGACATTTATTGTTTCTCCACTATTAGATTTGATCAATAAAGCTCATTTAGAAGGGTTAAAGATGGAAAACTGGAAGGAAGAAAGGTGAAGGTTTGTATCGATTGACTACACTATAAGTATTAAGAACAAACGTAAAACTAATCTAAGCAACATAATAAACAGAAAGTAAATAACACAGAATCTCTCCAAATTGTTCTCTCATAAAGAAAGGGCAGGGTTTTTTTCACCAAGAAGACGGGTTTGTCACAAAGATGATTGACACAAAGCCACGACCACAACATTAGGGTTTGCCCTAATGTTGTATATATACTAATCTATACATGTATATCCCATGATTCAATGGATTGCAGCTAACATATATTAAGAACCAATATTATCACAAAGATATCGAATCTGTGATCTATTATATACTTATCTATATCGTTACCTAATATACAAAAGATTACATAGAATAACTACGTTATACGTTGACGCTGATAAGCTTGATACGCTGGCAATGTTGATGTACTTGATGTTGGCACCGACAGATAGTGATAGAGTGTTTGACTCATCAGATCATAAGGTGTGACCTTACAATCTCCCCTATTTGATGATGTCAAAACTAAACTTCTTCTTCAGAGTCATCAGAAGATCCTTTGTAGAACTTGTCAGCTTCTTTTATGATTTCATACTTGACCCATCTGAAATGATCAAGCTTAAGTTCATCTAGTCTTCTACTAAGATCTGGTGCTATCAGCACATACTATCCTATTTCCAGTTCATAGTGACCTAGTACTTCCAAGCAAAGATTAAACAAATGTTTAGTGGGAGCAGAAGGAAGGTCATCAGTGCATTGGAAGCACATATGATTCTAACTGTCAATATAAAATATCCCATGCTCTAGTTCTGTAATAAACATATATTAGACTAGTTCAACATCCATTGGTAATTCATTATTGATGTACCGAGTTTTATAAGGAAGAAGAAACTTGGTATTTTTCGACTGTCTGGGAGCACCAGTTCTACCTGAGGAGGATGATCTTGATTGACCAGCTGATGATGGACCAACTGTTGCACAAGATTCAGCTTCTTGACATTGTTTTTAGTTGTTGTATTGCCAAATTCACTTCTTGAGCATGAGCACACTTGTGTTTGTCGATAATTCCTTGAATTTTCATCCACTCGATGTAGCTAAATTTGACTAGCTCACGAGCATAAACAACTTCAGTGTATTCATATTTTGTTTTCTTTCTAACCAAGTGAAGCTTTAGTGACTCATTCATCAGTTTGATGCATCTCACTTTGATGATAGGATTAGGATTTGACTTACGAGTAAGAACATCCCCAAACTTCTTCTGATCAATCTGATCATTCAGGTCTGAAACAATGTGTTGTTTCTCCACATTATTATTAGAGATTTTCTTGACCTGATTGTCAGCGCTTTGAATATTTGTATTCTCATCAGTGGAGGCAAGAACCTGAGCAAGTTTGGTAGACATATGTTTTGCTTTTCTTTCTTCTTTCTTTTGATGAGCAGTAATATTATATTCTACCATTATTTCTCTAACTTCCTCAACGGGTAAACTCCATGTTTCCACCAATTCATTTAGATCAAAGATGAGTTTTCTTTTCTTTTTAGGATGAGATGCTAAAAGATCACCAGCAGTAGCAGAAGAGCTTCTAGCTTCAATATCATAATCTCCCCTTGAGAACGAAGCCTTCCTCTTTTGAGGATTGAATTAATCATTGTCAGAGTCAATATCACTATCAGTTCCTTGAGGAACCTCCCCCTTAAAATCAGAGTCAGGTTAGACAACACTCAAAGGAACAGCAGGCACAGCAGCTTGTGGCATAAAGCGAAGATCAAGAAACCCTTCATAGTCTTCGTTCTCTGATTAATCATCAGAATCAAGAATGGGCTGATTATCGGTTGTTACATCAGCATCATCGTTTGAAATATTAGCAACAACAATCTACACTTGATGATTAGCTTCAACTTCAACACTTCCAGTCATCTCAGGCCGAGATGCAATAACCACTTGCATTTGCATTGGCTGAGGACCCTCTTGATTATTCTCCCCCTTATTAGAAGCATCAGATAGGGGAGGAGAGTAAGGAGGAGGAGGAGTGCTTGGAGGAGAATAGGATGGTGGAGGAGGTGGAGGAAGATTTGTTAATGGACGTAGAAGTGGAGGAGGTCGATCACCTAGAGAGCTTGGTGGGGTGTCATCAATAACCATATCATCATCATCACCTAAATCCATACATCGCTTCATTATGGTCACATGTGTATCAAATTTTGTTAACCTTATATCCATTGACTGAGTAATCTGCACAATTAGAAAGATTTGGGAAATCATAACATTTGGAAAGTTGGAATTGGATGCTTCTTGATCACCCTGATGAAGAGGAGTAGAAGTAATGGGTGTTGGCATAGGGGGAACCATCTCAGCTTGAGGAACAGTATCAGCTTGAGGAGAAAGAGATGGTTTTGGAAAAAGTTCATCTTAGATCATTGTCTCAGTAGTATCTCCAATAGGAAGGGTTGATCCACGAGATACGGTTTCATGTAGCAGAGGAAAAGGATGAAGAAGTAATTGAAAAATTAATGTGCTTGTTCATCCTTAGGGGAGAGTCCATTCCCTAAGCAAACCCTTGTTCCTTATCAGTGACTGATTCTACTTCATCCTTATCAACATCTTCTTCCTCGTCAATCAAATCTTCATTACTAGCATCATCATCATTATCATCATTCTCTTCTCTATTACCATCATCATCATCATTAGTATCATCGTCCTCATCATTCTCTTCTTCAGAGTTTGAGGATTCAACCATATAAGCTTGTTCAATCCACTTTTTCATCCTTGTTGTCATAGGCAAGTGACCTTTAGATAGAGTGGCATTGATAAGTTTTTAGGAGAGGGCACGAATTGGAATAATAATTCCACGACTGTAACACCCCATTTATTAAATAGATAAATAAATGAATTAATTGATGGGTTTTGGTCCTAAGAACATCCTATGTGCTTATACAAACCCTAATGCTTGGATCTAGGTTTCTCTATTGTACATGCAAGTTATCCAAGACTATAAACCCTAATTCTAACATTCAAGTAATCATATTAACATGAGAATAAGTTTAAGATGTTACGTTGATTGTTATGTAGCAATAACAATCCCAAATCTCCTTGTATTGACTTTAGAAAGCTTAGAGTCACAATTGTCACTCCTCTAATGGTTCACAAACACCATAAGCAAGAGGATGAAGAGGAGAGAGGATGGAGGCTGCCCAAAAACGTCTACAAACCCTAGAGGAGTCTTCACCACGTTTTTGGGTCATAAGGGTCATATATATAGCGAGGCTATTAGGGTTATCTAACAAGGAAACCCTAATTTGGATGCTTAAGCCCTAAGAAACCCATAGACTCCTTTAATTAAGGCCTTGGATGATTTCCTTATGGGTTTCCCCATAGAATTTGTCCACTCCTTAATTTAAGACAATCCATGGCCCAAATTGCAATTATCTTATAATTATAATTCCAGTCCCATAAGTTTAATTAATCTCTTTTAGTCACAAAACTAATTACCAATTAATTATTGACTAATATTAATTAAACAATATGATTTCTACTTTAATATATTATTCCCATAATATATTAATAAATTATATTTAATCCTTTCTCTCCATAAGTCATCCTATCAAGTTGCTTTGGTGAAGGCAACCCAAAAGGACCATGCACCATCGGGTCAAGTACATACCAAAATTGTTATGGACTTAGACACTAATCCAACAGTCTCCCACTTGGATAAGTCTAATAACTATTTTGCGTATGACTTCAGATCTTGATATGCAATTGTAGCTTTCCAAAGCCGCTGTCAACTCTGATCCTATCAGATACGCGTGTCCTTAGATAAGGGATCATATATTCCTCCATTCTAGATATTGTATGACACATGATTTCAAATCATTCTCTTTGTACTGTATCTCGATTCCCAATTTATGACGACCGACTAATTGAACAAATCAAATTAGCCCTAGCCCGGCTGAGCATTTACGTTTGTCATCATGAAATCATCGAGGGGCCCAAAGATATCGCTTTTATCCTACCTTGGATAAAAGGAACGGATAAACTTTGATTCAATGCTCGCTTGCACTCACTCACCGAATCACACACAACAATATGTTTTATAACACCAAGTTACTAGTGCGTTTACATATTATCAATGTGCAACCGATTTGCAAGATACAACTCACACATCTCGGTTTCAAGAATATAAGATGTTATCATCTCACCAATCACTCGTGATACAATTTTATGGAGTGATCCAAGTGAGCGTGGGTTTAATCCAATGCTCAAATCATATTCATAAGCACTCATGAATGTTGCAGCAAACATTTGTTTATGTCTAATACTCTTTTAGACAATCCACACACCAATTCACGACAATCTTCATTCATATCTACTTCCAACATATGAACGACTGTGGCCCGTTCGAATAATTCAATTATTCTTGATAAACTCAATTATTCTGGAAGTCAAAACATGCAAAGTGAAACACAAAAATAATACTAATCCCATATGGCCTCAAACCTTTGAGCATAAATAAAACACCTTTTATTTATCACCATATCGATTACTCATTATTTGTTGTTTCGGTTAATCAATTTCTTACTTGAATTACAACATTTGTCCCATGCTCCTAGCATGCACACAATGTTTACCTATGGTTCTTACTTTGTGAAATAGATCAAATTGAACACGTTTCCCATCTTTCTCATTTCACAACTCCAAATCCTTTTTCATAAGTGTAAGAATATCAAATTCTTGCCACTTATAGAATATGTTAGATTCTAACATTTTCTGCAATGATCCTTTTGTAATGTCACTGCACCAAAGTCACAAAGACTATTGCCAATGATATTACAAAATCTTCTATCGGAGATTATTACAAGATAATTCCTTAGATATGATGTCTCTCACTCAAAGTACATTCCTTTGAACATCCTTTTGCATAAAAGTTCCTAATCTTAGACATAGATTTTTTTAATATTCAATTCCCAATATGGACACGCTTCCATATTTTCCATATGACAACTCATTCTTAATAGAATCTTATCTATTCGTAATGATGTCGTTATGAGATCAAGGAAGCAAAGAATTGCTTAAGGTCATTTGTGATATAAGTCTACCATTGGTCATGTAGCAATCACTTTTATCCTTGGATTTGGTGACGTCAAGATTCGATGCATGGACCCGATCTCTTAGATCAGAAAGTTGTTAGAGCCACAGTGGCATGATAACTAGTGGAAACTAATTCCAGAGAAGGATTTCGTTCAGGAGTCGTGTGGGACGACTAAGGGAGGATCCTTTGGCTTCGCAGCCGGGCTGAAACCCGATATTTTAAACGACTGACGGATGAACTGAGACCAAGAAGGTCTCAATAGATTTTGGGAAGCAGCTATGTAGCAGCATATTGCTGCAGGCAATTCAGTGTTCAGGCAGTTCCAGCGTTTTTGGCAGTGTTGGTATTTGTGTTTCGGGTTGCAAGTATGGACGGAACAACAAATTGCTTGGGTTATGCTAAGTCAATCGCAATGGGATTATCTGAGCCTTAGCCAAGTATAAGTGCTATGCAAGGATATTTGGGTCTGTGACCTTATTTTATAGAGGGAACTGCAAGTGATCAGAAGTTAAGTAGTCAGTTGTGGGATAAACGGACTAGATTCAACGATAATGATTCTGTACGAGTGGTCTGTCAGGGATTCAGACCATCTCAGGACAACAGATTCTGGACATAGTACATGTGATCTTGTTGCGAGGAACACATTCACCTACGGATTTTAGGGCTTACGAAGATTGGTCACGGCTACCCTGAGAAGGCTAGGGTATGCCTAGGGTGGTGACCATGTTACTAGAATGTTTGGGCGTGTAAGAAATGGTAAGGAATAATTTCGAGGACGAAATCTAATTTAAGTGGGGGAGAGATGTAACACTCCATTTATTAAATAGATAAATAAATTAATTAATGAAAGAATAGTAGCCCGAAAATAAATAATTATATATCAAAGGATGGTCTCAAGGGGCTAATTGTCATAAATTTAGAAGTTGAGGGCTGAAGGGTAAATTCTGGACCTTAATTGAAAAGAATTTGTCACGCAAGGGGCGTTTTTGTAAATTATGGATTAGTTTTGTAAAGATTTTAGAAGATAGGGGCAGTTTAGTAAATCCAGACTTATGGGGTGGCTGTGAGTACATATGGGTGTGTGCGGGTTTATTCCGATGATAGTAGCATGAAGTGTTCGTTGGCCGGAAAATCAAAGAAAGCCACCACCACCACCGTGAGGTGGTGGCTATCGCCATGTACCACCACGGCTGGGTGTATTTTAGTGTGTGTGTGATACTCCTCACCATACCAATGGGTCTAAGGCACCAATATCGGCCCATTTTATGATATGTGATACACTAGCTGAAGTTGTATTATGTTGTATGTTTAGTTGATGATGTGAATCTTTAATGCACTAGTTTTTTATTTATAAGTCCTAATTTATCACATCTAAACCACACCTTACAGGCAGTGAACCCGATCGACTATAGTATAGCTTTGATAAGCAAGGGTGTCAAACACTAGGGGAACGGTGGTGAATTAATTTAAAATATTTGATTATAGGTTACAAAACACACGAAAGGAATAAAGAAATGATTATTAAATCTCAAACGAACAATTAATTAACAAATCTCGATAAACTAACAGGAAAACAACTCTCTTCAGATACTTTGGTTTAGATAATTTACACCTAAAAAGCATATACAATTGCATACACAAATTTATTTATTCATGTTCACCGATTCCTAAAATGATTAGATTCGCGTTCAGTATTACTAATCCTTTAGCAAACAAGTCAATTCTGTCACAACTGGAAATTTTGTGTCATGTAATCTATACACTCAAGTTCATGTGAATCAAAACATAAGAGCATGTGTGATACCTACTATTATGACATCAAAAACTTCAATCAAATACATCCTACAAGTGCTACAAATGATCATCAAACAATTGGAAACCCTAGAAGTTCTTGTTTAGATCCACTTTGGACTAGGACTTCCTTATTGGACCCAAATGGACCAATAAGCTTCCAATTTGACTATCATGGGCATAGAACCCTAATTGGGCTCTATTTGGACCCACATTAATTTATTTCAACATTTTGGGCCATATTGGGCCCAGAATGAAATGAATTAAAAGCTTTGATCCATGAATAACCTAAACTAGTCCAACAAATATGTAAAAATCATACTATATTCTTTTATGTTAAAACTCACCCAAACTAACTCTAATATTGGGCTTAGGGGCAAAAAGCCCAAATTTTCCTTTTCCTTCAAGATTCTCGGCCCAAGGCCCAAGTCCAAGAAGAAGTGGTGAGGAGTTGACTTTGGTTTGCCACCTCATTATTGTCTTTTGGATTTCCATGCAACATATCACATACCTCCATGCAAGTATCACTTCAAAGATCACTTCTTCTTTCCCTCCTTCACTCTCGGCCATCTCAAACACACACACATCTCACAAACTCTCTCAAGAACACTCAAGAAAACTCCCTCCCTCTCCACTCAAAGATCTCGAAATTTAAGAAGCTTTCAAGAGGATATTTCCACAAATTCTTCATCTAAGGTAAGGTTATACTTGGATCTATGACTTAGATTTTTTTTGTCATCAAAACCTTTTCCTAATCCATGTCAAAACCGTGATCTTACCTCTTAGAAGCATACCAAACTCGAGATCTTCAAGAAAAGGGTGCTAAGGCCAAAAATCACCAAGTTTTCTTCCATCTTTTCTTCAAAAACCGAAATCACACCCTAAGGTGACCTTCATACCCCCTATTTTCTGTTTTTATGAGTTTTGTGGGGGGGGGGGGGGGGAGAATACAAGTGAAAGTGTAGAGCTATATATGTTTTGTATGCCTTGTATGATTTCTATGCTTATATGTGTGTTGTTGTGTGTTATAATGTTGGATCTAGCCATAAAACCCCTAAAATCGAGATATACTTTATGTTAAATGATACTAGCATCAAATATATTTCTACATACAAAGTGTTCCAAGAAAAATAGCTAAATGGCTTAATAACATTTTATTTGGGCTAAAAACTCAATTTTTGGACATAAAATGTTAAAAATATAAAGTTAAAGGGCCCAAAATGACACATCACGAATTCTGATGGATGAGGAGTGTCAAAACAGTTTCAATGAAATATTTTCTGAAAATATACTCATTTGGAGGATTAAAAATATAAATTTCAAGCTTAATGGGCTAAAAATGACAATTTCGGCCCAATAGGGCCCATTATGCGAAATTTCTGATTTTGGAGGGCCAAAACTGTGTTTTTCTGTAAAACAGTGGACTTCTAGTGTTCCAAGTACTTTTCAATGGTTTAAAATGCTTTTCAAATTTAAAAAGGACCAAAGTTGCAAAAATTTTCCAATTTGGGCCAAAATTGTAAAAACTGCGAAAAAGAGGGCTTATAACCGAGAAAACTGCAATTTCAGGGACTTAAACTGTTTTCAATGAAAAATATGCTGAAAAATATTAATTTCAATAATTTTTGGTGTTAAAATGTCAAGAAAAATGATTTAAGGACCAAACCGGAAAGTTATTTAATTAGAGGGTTGAAAAGAGTAAATTTTACAAACAATGAGGGGCTGAAAACAGAAAACTTTCAAGGCTAATTCAATGCACGCAACTTGATCAAATATTGGCACCGCGAATACCTATGTAATACAATACACAACACTATCAAAAATCGTTGTTAAACGAATTGATTCGGTCTCGAATCAATAACAATCCGAAAAATACTAACACGACGATAACTCGATTCATACACGAAAACATTTGGTAATTCAATATACACGTGAGAGTGCACAGACGTCTACGCACCATCTTTGGGCCCCAAAGTGTAAAATCTTGTTTGTTGGGCCTAGCTAGCCCAATGACCTGATCTTAAGGCCCGAAGACTTCTACCTTACGAATTGTTGGGTCTTACATGATCTAACACAGCATAAAAGGACTTTCAATGGCTTTTATACTATTGGTCCCCAAGGGTCCTATGATATTGCTAGTAAAGTCGGTATTTCATGCGAGGCGGGTCAAGGGCCCCTCGTACCCTTTTTTTATTTATCCCCAACCGATTAATGGAGTCATCGGGGTCTTCGTGTCCTCTTTATCTTCGGATGTGGGATTACTTGGAGTCAGGGCGGTTGGATAACGTGATTAGTACGGGCGACGCCTACGGGATCGTTAGTATAGTTATAAACTGGTCGTTTGTGTAACGCTTGTTTATAGCAATTAATCATGCGCAAAAATAATCCGACGTCGCCTGGAATTAATGACTTCACGCGTTACAATGGTTTTATTTTAACTTCATGGAAATTCAAAGAATTAGGAAAACATCGGGTTTTCCTAGGGTTTTTCAATACATACGGTTTCAAAATGTATACAAGTTTAATGAACAATTTTTACAAATATAGAAACAAACAAGCATACCTATGGATCTTCACAAATGTTTTCAAAAGCTTTTCTTTTCAGAAAATATCGGATTTTCTGGTGGCTTTCAAAATGATTCAAAACATTGTTTTCCAAATACCGCTTATGAACTCACCAACATTTCACATGTTGACGTTTTTTTTCAAAATACTTGTATTCTCAGGTAACCAGTGAATCAAAGGAAAATGTACTCAGTGATGGCTTGCAGTTTATCTATTAACGAACTGAACAATTTATTTTTGGGAATGTAATGTTTTGAGATAATGTAATGGATGTAAACACTATCAGTTGTAATATTCAAATGTTGGTGACGAATGATGTTATGTTTCATGTATATTCATTGTGATGGTATTCAATTGAGTCACAACAGCTCCCGAACGTTTCCGCCGTCTGGTTCGGGGGTGTGACAGGTTGGTATCAGAGCCAGGTTTGTAGTGAACTAGCATGTCGAGCCACACATTGATATGCAACTATAAACCAAAAAGAGGGACTAACATAACTCTGAACAAAACAAGTAAATAAAACACGCTTGCTTGCATTAGGAATAAGAACATAACGCCGAACCAAACAAAATAATGCTAGTATCTCGGTTAATTCAGGACTGTTCTTAGTGGAATCAAGGAATGGATGTAGCCTGATCAACTACACTCTCTCCAAAGTATAACTAACACACGTTTTGATGAGATCGGGATAGCTAGGGAACCTAAAACTATACCCCTTATCACCAAAAAGAGAACGTCTGTTTAGTCTGCAATAGTGGAAGAGGCATAGGATAATATTAGTGAACTTTTACGTGTTTTGCTATGTGTTGCGAATCTATGACTGTATGCTAAATGATAGAAGTACTTAAGTTCGTGCCATACACCTAGTCAGTAGGACCACAACCTCACGGAAACCACGTACACCCAACATCTTTCCGTTTCGTGACAGAAAGATGCCTCGCCGACCTACTCGCGGAAACCCAAGACCAACTCCACCTGAGGTTGACTCCACTGCATTCCAGGCAGCCGTGTCTGCTGCGGTCACCGCAGCTATGGCACAACTCCATCAGGGGAATAATGGAGGAGGCAACGGGCAAGGGGCAGGAAGTTCGAACAATGGGATGAACCAAGGGTCTACCAAAACATGTACTTACAAGGACTTCACAAACGCTAAACCATGAACTTTCAACGGCACTGGAGGGGTGATCACTTTGAAGCGATGGATTGAAAAGGTAGAGTCGGTATTCGAGATATGCTATTGCCCCGAGCAGATGAAGGTGAAGTTTGCGGCCTGCACTTTTGTGGACCAAGCACTCACTTGGTGGAACGGACACGTGGAAGCCATGACGCTCCCTGTAGCCAACTCTATGCCATGGACAAAAATGAAAGAAATGTTGATGGCTGAGTACTGCCCACGAGGCGAAATACAGAAGATGGAGCAAGAGCTATGGAACCTCACCGTGCAGAATGCGAATATTGATGCCTACATATCGAGATTTAGCGAACTATCTCTGTTGTGCCCGGGTATGATCACATCAGAAGGAAAGAAGATTGAACGATTCATTTGGGGACTAACATCACCCATTCAAGGGAATGTGATAGCTGCGAACCCTGAAACATTTGACAGTGCGAAGAGATTGGCGAAGAGGCTGTATGATTATAACAACAAGAAGGGCGAGAAGCCAGTGGAGGCTGAGAAGAAAAAGGAGGGTGATGGCAAGAAAGGGAGGAACAACAAGAGAAAGGGGCGTCAGGGCCCCGAGACCTCTAAAAAGCAGCAGACAGTGGCAGTTAACGCTGTCACCACACCGGTTCCAGCCACACCACATGCTCCAGCCTCAGCTGTTTCAAATGCTTCAAGACCCTATTCCGGTAATCTTCCCAAATGTAATAAGTGCGGTCTCCATCATCACGGCGAATGTAGGGAATTCCATTGCACTAGTTGCAACCGAAGGGGACACACTGCAAGATACTGCAGGACTTATCCACCCCAGAATCAAAATCAGGGAAACAACCACAACAACCATCGCAACAACAACAACACAAATGCCGGCGGCAATAATGCAGGGCCTAGCCACACCTTCTTCGGGTGTGGAAGGACGGGGCATTTCCGCCGAGACTGCCCTAACAACAACAATTCAGGAAACAAAGGAGCAGGAAGGATGCTGACTATGGGTCAGGGTGAGGCAGTTCAGGACCCAACAGTTGTGACCGGTACGTTTCTCCTAAACCACACTTATGCATGCATCATATTTGACACCGGAGCGGAGCGAAGTTTCGTCAGCGAGAAGTTTAAACATTTATTAAAACAACAACCCCAAAAGCTAAATGAAACCTATATGGTGGAAATGGCCAATGGGAAAACCGAATCCACTGGGGAGATTTACATCGGATGTACCCTAACCCTTAACCAACACGTCTTTCGAATAGACATAATGCCAGTGTCAATTAGGAGTTTCGATGTGATTATCGGCATGGATTGGTTAAGCCCCCACCATGCTGAGATTATGTGCCACGAGAAGGCCGTTCGCCTTCGTCTCCCAAATCACGAAACCCTAGTAATTTACGGAGACAAACCCAGCACGAATCTTCGTCTCATCTCGTGCATCAAGGCACAAAAACATCTGCGAAAGAACAACTTGGCGTTCTTGGCTCACATAGTGGACAAGACCAAAGAAGAAACTAACATCCGAGATATTCCGGTAGCGTGTGAATTTCCAGACGTGTTTCCTGAAGATCTTCTGGGAGTACCCCCAGAGAGACAGGTTGAGTTCCGAATCGACCTTGTTCCAGGAGCAACTCCTCTCGCTAAATCACCCTATCGGTTGGCTCCTGCTGAAATGCAGGAATTGTCCAGCCAACTCAGTGAGCTTCTGGACAAGGGATTTATCCGACCTAGCTACTCGCCATGGGGAGCTCCGATGCTCTTTGTCAAAAAGAAGGATGGATCTTTCAGAATGTGCATCGATTACAGAGAGTTAAATAAACTCAATGTTAAAAACCGCTACCCACTCCCCCGAATCGATGATCTATTCGACCAGCTCCAAGGAGCCAGTTATTTTTCTAAAATAGATCTACGGTCCGGATACCACCAACTCAAAGTCCGGGAAGAGGATATTCCTAAAACCGCTTTCCGAACCCGCTACGGACATTATGAATTCGTCGTAATGCCCTTTGGTCTAACAAATGCACCTGCCGCATTTATGGACCTAATGAATCGAATCTGTCGACCGTTCCTTGACAACTTCGTCATTGTGTTTATCGATGACATCCTCGTCTATTCTCGAAGCAAAGAGGAGCATGGCCAACATCTCCGACAAGTCCTAGAAACTCGCGATCGGAAAAACTGTACGCCAAACTCTCCAAGTGTGAGTTCTGGCTCCGGAGTGTGAATTTCCTAGGCCACATAGTTAGCCAAGACGGAATTCATGTGGATCCCTCTAAGGTCAAAGTGGTGGAAGGATGGGCAACTCCGACCACGCCCACAAAAATTCGTCAGTTCTTAGGCCTAGCAGGCTACTATAGGAGATTCATTCAAAACTTCTCTAAGATCGCCAAGCCGCTTACCTCACTTACGCAAAAGGGCATACCATTCAAATGGAAAGACAAACAAGAGATTGCATTTCGAACCTTGAAGCAAGCTCTCTGTAGCGCTCCTGTACTATCTCTACCTGAAGGAACGGAAGATTTTGTGGTCTACTGTGACGCGTCGAATCAGGGCTTAGGTTGCGTTCTCATGCAACGTGGAAGAGTGATAGCATACGCGTCCCGCCAACTAAAGACGCACGAAGTAAATTATACGACCCATGACCTAGAATTGGGAGCTGTGGTCTTCGCTCTGAAAATTTGGAGGCACTACCTGTACGGTACGAAGTGCACCATCTTCACGGACCATAAGAGTCTCCAGCACATCTTGAACCAGAAGGAGCTGAACATGAGACAACGAAGATGGGTTGAATTGCTAAACGACTACGAGTGCGAAATCAAGTACCACCCAGGCAAGGCCAACGTGGTAGCTGATGCATTAAGTCGGAAGGAGTACTCTAATCGCCGTACGAAAACTCTCTCGATAACCATTCAATCTCATTTGGCCACTCAAATTGCATCAGTCCAGTCGGAGGCCAAGAGGACGGAAAACAAGGCAAGCGAAGCATTGCGCGGGATGGAGAAGAACCTAGAAGCAAAGGAAGATGGGGTATACTACTTCATGAACCGTATTTGGGTCCCAAAAATCGGAGGATTTAGGGAGGTTGTTATGAAGGAAGCCCACAAGACGCGATACTCCATTCATCCTGGTTCAGATAAGATGTATTTGGATATTAAACAACACTATTGGTGGCCTAACATGAAGGCGGAAATCGCGACCTATGTTAGTAAGTGCCTTACGTGCGCCAAAGTGAAGGTGGAATACCAGAAGCCCTCAGGATTGTTGCAGCAACCGGCAATCCCTGAGTGGAAATGGGAGGGGATTTCTATGGATTTCGTGACCAAGCTACCCAAGACGTCGGACGGACTGGACACCATATGGGTAATAATCGACCGACTGACGAAATCTGCCCATTTCCTGCCAATCAAAGAATCCTACAAGATGGAGAGATTGACGCGTTTGTACTTACGAGAAATCGTGAGACTCCATGGAGTGCCAAAATCTATTATCTCGGATAGGGACAGTAGGTTCACATCGCGCTTTTGGCAATCACTCCACAAGGCAATGGGAACTCATCTCAACATGAGCACCGCGTATCACCCACAAACGGACGACCAAAGTGAGCGAACCATTCAAACGCTTGAAGACATGCTTCGTGCATGTGTGATAGACTTTGGGAAGTCTTGGGATACCCACCTACCTTTGATCGAGTTCTCATATAACAATAGTTACCATTCGAGCATCAAGGTGGCTCCTTTCGAAGCACTGTACGGGCGTAAATGTAGATCACCGTTATGTTGGGCTGAAATAGGTGATACCCAGATAGCGAGAACACATATGTCGGACAAGGCACTAACGGGACCGGAGATCATTCGCGAAACCACAGAAAAGATCGTTCAAATCAGAGCTCGATTGCAAGCATTGCATGACCGACAAAAGAGCTACGCCACCAAACGGCGAAAGCCCTTAGAATTTCAGGTCGGCGATCGAGTACTGTTGAAAGTCTCACCCTGGAAAGGGGTTATACGTTTCGGAAAACGGGGAAAGCTGAACCCGCGATACATTGGACCTTTCGAAATCGTCGCCCGAATAGGTCCGGTAGCCTACAGACTATAACTACCCGCAGAGCTAAACGGTGTACACCCCGTGTTTCATGTCTCTAACCTGAAGAAGTGCCTATCAGATGAAACCCTTGTCATTCCTCTTGACGAAATCGAAATCAATGAAAATCTCCTGTTCGTTGAAGAACCAATCGAAATCATGGACAGGGAGGTGAAGCGGACTAAGCAAAGTCGCATCCCGATCGTGAAGGTACGGTGGAACGCAAAGTGTGGGCCAGAATTCACGTGGGAACGCGAAGACCAAATGAAGCAAAAGTACCCTCACCTATTCTAACATTCTCAAATCTAGCTTTCAAACAGAATTTCGGGACGAAATTCCCTCTAACGGGGGGATGATGTCACAACTGGAAATTTTGTGTCATGTAATCTATACACTCAAGTTAATGTGAATCAAAACATAAGAGCATGTGTGATACCTACTATTATGACATCAAAAACTTCAATCAAATACATCCTACAAGTGCTACAAATGATCATCAAACAATTGGAAACCCTAGAAGTTCTTGTTTAGATCCACTTTGGACTAGGACTTCCTTATTGGACCCAAATGGACCAATAAGCTTCCAATTTGACTATCATGGGCATAGAACCCTAATTGGGCTCTATTTGGACCCACATTAATTTATTTCAACATTTTGGGCCATATTGGGCCCAGAATGAAATGAATTAAAAGCTTTGATCCATGAATAACCTAAACTAGTCCAACAAATATGTAAAAATCATACTATATTCTTTTATGTTAAAACTCACCCAAACTAACTCTAATATTGGGCTTAGGGGCAAAAAGCCCAAATTTTTTTTTCCTTCAAGATTCTCGGCCCAAGGCCCAAGTCCAAGAAGAAGTGGTGAGGAGTTGACTTTGGTTTGCCACCTCATTATTGTCTTTTGGATTTCCATGCAACATATCACATACCTCCATGCAAGTATCACTTCAAAGATCACTTCTTCTTTCCCTCCTTCACTCTCGGCCATCTCAAACACACACACATCTCACAAACTCTCTCAAGAACACTCAAGAAAACTCCCTCCCTCTCCACTCAAAGATCTCGAAATTTAAGAAGCTTTCAAGAGGATATTTCCACAAATTCTTCATCTAAGGTAAGGTTATACTTGGATCTATGACTTAGATTTTTTTTGTCATCAAAACCTTTTCCTAATCCATGTCAAAACCGTGATCTTACCTCTTAGAAGCATACCAAACTCGAGATCTTCAAGAAAAGGGTGCTAAGGCCAAAAATCACCAAGTTTTCTTCCATCTTTTCTTCAAAAACCGAAATCACACCCTAAGGTGAGCTTCATACCCCCTATTTTCTGTTTTTATGAGTTTTGTGGGGGGGGGGGGGGGAGAATACAAGTGAAAGTGTAGAGCTATATATGTTTTGTATGCCTTGTATGATTTCTATGCTTATATGTGTGTTGTTGTGTGTTATAATGTTGGATCTAGCCATAAAACCCCTAAAATCGAGATATACTTTATGTTAAATGATACTAGCATCAAATATATTTCTACATACAAAGTGTTCCAAGAAAAATAGCTAAATGGCTTAATAACATTTTATTTGGGCTAAAAACTCAATTTTTGGACATAAAATGTTAAAAATATAAAGTTAAAGGGCCCAAAATGACACATCACGAATTCTGATGGATGAGGAGTGTCAAAACAGTTTCAATGAAATATTTTCTGAAAATATACTCATTTGGAGGATTAAAAATATAAATTTCAAGCTTAATGGGCTAAAAATGACAATTTCGGCCCAATAGGGCCCATTATGCGAAATTTCTGTTTTTGGAGGGCCAAAACTGTGTTTTTCTGTAAAACAGTGGACTTCTAGTGTTCCAAGTACTTTTCAATGGTTTAAAATGCTTTTCAAATTTAAAAAGGACCAAAGTTGCAAAATTTTTCCAATTTGGGCCAAAATTGTAAAAACTGCGAAAAAGAGGGCTTATAACCGAGAAAACTGCAATTTCAGGGACTTAAACTGTTTTCAATGAAAAATATGCTGAAAAATATTAATTTCAATAATTTTTGGTGTTAAAATGTCAAGAAAAATGATTTAAGGACCAAACCGGAAAGTTATTTAATTAGAGGGTTGAAAAGAGTAAATTTTACAAACAATGAGGGGCTGAAAACAGAAAACTTTCAAGGCTAATTCAATGCACGCAACTTGATCAAATATTGGCACCGCGAATACCTATGTAATACAATACACAACACTACCAAAAATCGTTGTTAAACGAATTGATTCGGTCTCGAATCAATAACAATCCGAAAAATACTAACACGACGATAACTCGATTCATACACGAAAACATTTGGTAATTCAATATACACGTGAGAGTGCACAGACGTCTACGCACCATCTTTGGGCCCCAAAGTGTAAAATCTTGTTTGTTGGGCCTAGCTAGCCCAATGACCTGATCTTAAGGCCCGAAGACTTCTACCTTACGAATTGTTGGGTCTTACATGATCTAACACAGCGTAAAAGGACTTTCAATGGCTTTTATACTATTGGTCCCCAAGGGTCCTATGGTATTGCTAGTAAAGTCGGTATTTCATGCGAGGCGGGTCAAGGGCCCCTCGTACCCTTTTTTTATTTATCCCCAACCGGTTAATGGAGTCATCGGGGTCTTCGTGTCCTCTTTCTCTTCGGATGTGGGATTACTTGGAGTCAAGGCGGTTGGATAACGTGATTAGTACGGACGACGCCTACGGGATCGTTAGTATAGTTATAAACTGGTCGTTTGTGTAACGCTTGTTTATAGCAATTAATCATGCGCAAAAATAATCCGACGTCGCCTGGAATTAATGACTTCACGCGTTACAATGGTTTTATTTTAACTTCATGGAAATTCAAAGAATTAGGAAAACATCGGGTTTTCCTAGGGTTTTTCAATACATATGGTTTCGAAATGTATACGAGTTTAATGAACAATTTTTACAAATATAGAAACAAACAAGCATACCTATGGATCTTCACAAATGTTTTCAAAAGCTTTTCTTTTCAGAAAATATCGGATTTTCTGGTGGTTTTCAAAATGATTCAAAACATTGTTTTCCAAATACCGCTTATGAACTCACCAACATTTCACATGCTGACGTTTTTTTTCAAAATACTTGTATTCTCAGGTAACCAGTGAATCAAAGGAAAATGTACTCAGTGATGGCTTGCAGTTTATCTATTAACGAACTGAACAATTTATTTTTGGGAATGTAATGTTTTGAGACAATGTAATGGATGTAAACACTATCAGTTGTAATATTCAAATGTTGGTGACGAATGATGTTATGTTTCATGTATATTCATTGTGATGGTATTCAATTGAGTCACAACAGCTCCCGAACGTTTCCGCCGTCTGGTTCGGGGGTGTGACAAATTCAAACAGTGATCAGTTGATTAAACTAACATGTTTCCTAGTGTTCAGTTCATATCAAGCAAGACTTGTAATAATAGTTAATCAAATTGGTCGTTCAATTAACCTCTTGTTGATGGTCATCAGACAAGGCTCACACGTTAACTTACTTATTTCCAAGTTAATCCTAGTTTCACATTCGTTATTCCTAGACTTATAATCTTGATGGTCATCAAAGTCATAAGATACAAGCAATCAACCAGATGTTCATACAACTTAATTTACTTGACAATTAACAGCAAATAATTATCATTAACACATAAGGATCTTTTAACAAGCTTGGCAAGATAAATTAAACATAAGCAAACAATTTAATCTAGCAATTAATCTATAAATCAAGGTTTCATATAATTATAAGCGCAAAGTAAAAGGTTTTACACCTAAATCAGAAACTAAACACATAATAGTATCACAGTGGAATGCTAAACATGGTCACATTAACAACCCACATGATTACCGACATGTATCCGCTCTCAAATCCTTCCGATCTCCGTTTCTGTTAGCTTAACGGCCTTCCGGCCGCCTTCTAGACCCTCAAAACGGCTTAACAGATGTTAATTATCGACTAAATTAGGTTAGAAGTCGAATCCCCCTCCTTACTGGCCAATAAACGTTTTTTATAACCTTTGGGACCGACTTACGTATGCTGGGCGTAGGTCAGATTACGCGAGGCGTAGTGAGAGTTGTATCGCGATTAGGAATTCCGGAACCAAACCCATTACGTTGGGCATAATCCGTGTTTCACTATTACGTTAAGTGTACTTAGCAATTACGCTGGGCGTAATTGACTCCTTCAGCATTTTTTCTTTCTTTTAACTTCTAAGCCCTAATTCCGCTCCAGTCTTTTTTTTTGCTGCGACAACCCGAAATTATATTATGTACAAACAATAGCACTACAATAGAACTCATATCAGTTACAGTGAATTTTCTGACCTTTCAGTATATGCTTGAGTATTTCAGGACTTACACTTAAAGGGATTTCAGGAGAGAGGATGCACTAGGGTTATGTGCAACTCTGTTATTTCAAAACTCCACGATATTAGAGTTCGCTTGTTGAATAAAATATTTTTTGTCAAAAATCCCAGGACTATATATAGAAATCTGAGCCACATTCATTCATTAGTTACATTTCCAACTAGAGAAAAGCCTTTTTCTCTCTCACGTATCTTCGGGTTTTCATCCCATATCGTGAGTACCTCTCTCTAGTTGTATTATATGGCTTATAATGTGCTTAATAACATAGATTTCATAACAAAACCGCAAGATTTGGGAGTTTACCACCCAAGAACACATTGGGGAGTAAAGTCTTTTATAAGGGCCAAATGATGCCTAGTCCTTTCCCCTTGATATGTAACCAACTTAGGCTTGTATATTAGTGTATTTAAGACTAGAAATAACCAATGAACACCAAGAGTAAGGTGTTCACGGCCCAAGAAGTTCTTGGACCATGAACTCCAAACTCAAGGGCCAAAGAGTGCCTTAATCACTCCTAAAGCCTTGGACAATTACCTTGAATCATTCCTAGTTAATTTAAGCAACTTAAATCATCAAAAGCCCATCCCCATGAGAGATTACGGTCGTAATCTCTAAGGGAAATGCTCCTTGGGCTGTGAACATCAAGGAAGGGCACCAAAGTGTGACTAAGGCCTTCATTAGCCTTGGATAATTATCTAAAAGCCTATCCTAGATGAGTATGAGACTTGAGGACATTAAAATACCATTTCCATATGGGTTTACGGAAGTAAACCCAAAAGGAAATGGCCTTGGGGCCGCAAACTCCTCAAAGGAGTGTATTTAATCCCTAAGCCCTTCAAAGGATTAATCCACCAAGTAGGAATGCTTCTAGGGATCATTTAGGACTTCAAAACACCAAATGCCATAAGGCCTAGGAGCTTACGGCCATAAAATCAAGAGGTTTTGCCATAAACTCCTTGTGTGAGGTTTCTTGGAGAGTAAACTCATGTATGGGGTCCTTTGGAACCCTAAACTCACTAGCCGGGTCCTACAACAACTTAGATGCAATCCTTAAGGCAAATAACACTTATTATAAGTGTTTAACATGTTCTAGGAGGTCTAAACATTTTCAATTAATAGTTTAAAGCTAATTGGGTGCACATATGTGTGATTATATGATAACTAGGATCATAGCGTGTGTTCAAGACTTCACTTGACACCTAGCAATCCTACATCGTCAGTACATCCGTACCACTCACTACAGGTGAGTTCACACCCCTTAATCAATGGTTTTAATGTTTTTAAATGATTTTATGGGGGGGAATACAAGTCAAATACTTATAGTTATTACATCAATCACATGTTTTGCTTCAAACGGTTTTACAAATTCTTATACTTGTCAAATACATTTACTTAAACTCTGTTATAGTAATTATAAATTGCATTTCTATGTATGTATAGTTATATAAGCAATGTTTAAAAAGCTTAGGAAGGCATGCTCGCTTGATCTCCTTTTCCTCGTTGGGATGTGGTTTGAGACTATCGGTTATCCGTCCGAAGGTCATTTAAATATTAGTTATCTATCATGTGTACATATATAGTCATAAAGGTTCTTCAAGTTCATTCAATACTCTTGGGAAGCAAGGGTATACATCCATGTTCATACATACCAGTACATCACTAGTAAGTTACCATAGGGGTAGCACAAGAAGATACATTTACTAGAACAATGAAACATACAATGAGTCAGTTCATTCATGTGTCAGTACAAGTAATACATACAATACATTACTATACATACTAAGTAGAGAGAACATACAGTAAAGCTAACACACATAGAACATTTCAGTACATACAGGTTAGACAGAGAAAGAGTACACCTTTCAGTTAGCACATTCATTACATGTACTTTTATGCAGTTATGTGAACCATTAAGCGGGGCATGGCACTTCCTGCCATGATCGTTTTTGTATCCTGAATCTCCTTAATTGGGGAGCGTATGAGTTTGTGTATAGATCTATACTGGATTGACTATCCTACACCTTGTTGCTCGCTACAGTGGGACTTGCAAGTCTACGGGTGCCAAATGTCATTTCTTACGGCGTCTTACATCGTCGTTTTACTAGATTCAGTAGCAGGATACAGGCCGATCACATGTTATTTTAAATACCTTTTGTCTTAAGGTAGTTAGTACAGCGGTAGTCACGTATTACAAAAACTACAGTACTATTATATTTTCCCATTACATTTACTTCGTGAATATTCACACGATGCACAATATTGTAAAAACTATATTTTGGTTAATGATAGTCGGATGCGGGAAAGTACATGTTCTCACAAGAGACATACACACAGACACTAGATGCCTTGGTAGAAGGATACCATTAGTAGGAAACATAGGGTTTTCTAGGAGAGCTCAAACATTACACAAAACATTGTACAAACATCTTTCAAATGCTTTCATACAAACACAGACATTAATATACTTATGATCTCACCAGCTTAAGCTGATACTCGCTTTCAAAATAACATGTATTCTCAGGTCACCATTAGACAGGTACAGGTGCCAGATTCTGAGAAGACGGAGTTTGTTCAAGACTCGTCTTTTATTTTGATATGTATATTTTTGGTGTCTAGATAACTTGACAGAACACACATGTATGAGATTATATTATTAATGCAATGGATGATGTTGTTGCTTGTTTACTATTCTTCATTGTTATGATACTGTACATGACGTCCTCCACCCCAGAATGTTTCCGCCATTCATGGTTTTGGGGTGTAACAAATTGGTATCAGAGCATTGTTTATAGTGAATTGAGTGTATCAACCCATAAAAGATATACGAACTATATACACAAGCGGGATTAAAATACTCTGATTAAGAGTTCATACTTTAAATAATAAAATATTTAACTAAGTATACATACCTACATTCATACTAAAATCGGTGGCACTAGGACAGAACAAAGTATTACGATTGTTGGACAAAACAAGTAAACTTAGAGACATATGGTCAACCCTGGGAAGATGTAGCCTGATCAACTACATTATCCGAGGAGTGACTAGCATGTGCCTAAGGATGGTTGTGAGGTTGCAACAAGTCTAAAAACTTACCAACAATACCATAATGAGAACAATAGAACCTAAACATAAATTACTATAGGAGTAGTTTACATTACTTTCGGTTACTTATGTGCTAGATTCTTATACCTCTCTTCTCGCGTAGATTAAATGGCTGGATTCCACCTTCCCGGAGACCCGTACTATCCCAACCACGGTAACTCAGGATGGCTTGAGGCAGAGTCCGATGATGAGCACCAAATTCCTTTGGATGATCATCAAGCTGAAGGCTTCTCGGATGGGTCTGACTCCGAGCCTGAAGTCAACAACCTACCTCAAGTAGGTCAAGCCCCAAATAACAACCCTCGTCCAGCATTTCAAGGCCCCACACCTCTGTGGGCCACAAACTTGAATACATGGAGCCAGGAACAAGGTCAACCCATTCCGTACAACGGAGACCGAAGTTTCTACAACCTCACTGAGGGAGGTTCTACTGACAGAGTCCTACCAATCATGGTTCGTTGGATTTCTCAGAACATGATAATGGGTCAATCAACTATCAATCAAGTCTTGGAGATTGACGCCAATTATGGTGTCAACACTATCCGCATTCGCCAGCTGGAGTCTGCTCACGAAAGGGCTCTGGTTTGTAATGCAGCTCTGCAGAGGGAACTCACTGAAACCCGAGCTGAAGTCAATGAACTTCGAGCTCAGCAAGCAAGAGCTGATAGTCATGTGAGGGACATAGAATGCCTCCTGTCGGGATCAAGAACTCACTCTAGCAGTTCTCGTCGCCGATAGATTCTCGTTAACTTCTCTCTTTTGGGTATAACCTGTTATGTAAAACTCTGGTCTAATTCCCTATCTTTGTAAAATATAGACCTGTTAGGTCTTGGTTAGGTTGTAATTCTGTCAAAATTTTCCCATTTTGGTTGATGTAAGGCCTCTTTCAGTTGGCCGTTTTTCCCGAACTTGTTACATCTGTAATTCCAGTAATATTGATAGATACCTAATCTTATGGGAATTTTATCCAAATGTGATCATCGATTAGTTCTAGATCTACATTTAATCGTATTGTTGGACTATGAAGAGTTAGTCCATGAGTCATGCTCATCAATTCTTTCATTAAATTCTTATTAATGTTTTCATCTTCATAAACTTATAGATCAAAGATGCCACCTCGCAGAAACCCAAGGACAAACCTCAATAACAGAACACCACCCCCTCCACCTCCTCAACCACCTACTCCTCAGTTCGACTCAACAGCCTTAAATGATGCTGTAGCTGCAGCTGTGGCTACAGCCATGGCTCAGTATCATTCATCTGGTTCCACTGGAGGAGGAAACCATGTCCTGTCAACCCATGGCGAAGTCCCGGTGCGCTCGAGAGAGTGCTCATACAAGGACTTCACTAACTGCAAGCCCTTGTTCTTCAAAGGAACTGGCAGAGTCATTGCCCTCTCGCAATGGTTCGAGAAAACCGAATCGGTTTTTGAGATCTGCTCTTGTCCCGAGGAGAGCAAGTTGAAGTACGCTGCTTGCACCTTCGAAACTAAAGCCCTAACGTGGTGGAACGGCCATGTTAAGTCACTAACCCTAATAGTGGAAAATGCGATGGGTTGGGAAACTTTGAAAGACCTCATGATTGAGGAGTACTGCCCGAGGGGCGAGATCCAAAAACTGGAGGAAGAACTGTGGAGCATAACCATGAAAGACTCCAACATAGTCACCTACACCGCCAGGTTCTGCGAGCTGGTGGCCCTCTGTCCCAACATGATTCCATCAGAGGGAAAGAAGATCGAGAGATACATATGGGGGCTGGTGCCACCATACTAGGGAAATGTTTTGGCATCACACCCCACTACATTTGATAGTACCAAGGGATTGGCATAGCGGCTCATAGACCATGGGGTTCGTACCCCGGCCCCAACAACCACCCTGGCCATCTCAGAACCCGCAAAGGCCGCTGTTTCCAAGCGGAAGTTTTGGGATGACAAGAAGAAAGCCAAGGCTGCCAAAAAGCAGCAGGTCGTGGCAGTACATGTTGCGATAGTACCTTCCACTTCTGCTCCGGTAAAGCAGTACGCTAGAAGTGTGCCTAAGTGCAATAAGTGCAACTTCCGTCATGTCGGTGCTTGCCGGGAGATGCAGTGTCTGAATTGCAATGGGAAGGGGCACACTGCCCGTTTCTGTAAAGCTCCGACGATGCCAATCAACCAAGCCCCCGGTGATGGAGTGGGCCAAACTTGCTACGGATGTGGCGAGGTAGGCCACTTCAAAAGAAACTGCCCGAAGGCAGGGATTGCCGGTGGAGCCGCAAGAGTTCTGGCCATAGGCCATGAGGAAGCGGTTGCCGACCCTACAGTGGTAACTGGTACGTTCCTCCTCGATAACTGTTATGCGTGCATTTTATTCGATAGTGGAGTGGAGAGGAGTTTCGTGAACCAAAAATTTGCTCATTTACTTAGGCAAAAATCACGAGCACTTAATGAACCATTCACTGTTGAAATGGCTAACGGGAAGACAGAGAGCACTAGCAGTATATTCATAAGGTGTACCCTAACTTTAGATAACCATTCATTTTCGATCGATCTCATGTCGGTCTCCATTAAAAGTTTCGACGTCATTATCGGCATGGATTGGCTGAGTCTTCATCGTGTCGATATCATGTGTTACGAAATGGTTGTTCGCCTTAATCTGTTGTCTAGCGAAGCCTTAGTAATTTATGGCGACAAACCCGGCACGAACCTTCGTATCATCTCGAGCATCCAAGCTCAAAAATTCTTGCGAAAGGAATGTCGTGCATTCCTTGCTCATGTAGTCGATGCGAGCCAGGAAACGAAAAACCTTCAGAACATTCCAGTTGTACGTGATTTCCCCGACATCTTTCCAGAAGAACTTCCAGGATTACCTCAACAATGTCAAGTCGAGTTCCCAATCGACTTAGTTCCAGGGGCTACTCCAGTAGCCAAGTCGCCCTATCGTCTAGCGCCTGCAGAGATGCAAGAACTGTCCGGTCAACTTAATGAACTGCTCAGCAAGGGCTTTATAAGACCAAGCTTCTCACCCTGGGGAGCTCCAGTCTTGTTCGTCAAGAAGAAATACGGATCGTTTCGTATGTGCATCGACTATAGGGAGCTCAACAAGCTGACGGTCAAAAATTGTTATTCGTTGCCTCGTATCGACGATTTATTTGACCAACTCCAAGGGGCGAACTTCTTTTCAAAAATCGACTTGAGATCCGGATATCACCAACTATGAGTACAAGGGGAGGATGTTCCAAAGACAGCCTTCCGAACTCGTTATGGGCACTATGAATTCATAGTGATGCCATTCGGATTAACAAATGCGCCCGTTGTATTCATGGACTTAATGAATAGGGTGTGTCGTCCTTACTTGGATCAGTTTTTCATCGTCTTCATCGATGATATACTTATCTACTCTCAAAGTAAGGAGGAGCATAATCAACATCTGCGTCAAGTCCTCGAACATTACGTTCGGAAAAACTCTACGCGAAGTTCTCGAAATGCGAATTTTGGATTCGGCGAGTCGAATTCTTAGGGCACGTGGTCAACAAAGAGGGTATACACGTGGACCCTTCAAAAATCAAGGCCATTGAGAACTGGTCAGCACCGAAGACGCCTATAGAAATTCGTCAATTTCTAGGCCTCGCTGGCTACTACCGCAGGTTCATTCAGAACTTCTCCCACATAGCGAAACCTCTTACAACACTAACCCAGAAGGGCGTGGCCTTTGACTAAAGACAAGCAGGAGAGAGCGTTCCAAACGCTCAAACGAGCCTTGTGCACCGCGCCAATACTATCCCTCCCCGAAGGAATAGAAGATTTCGTCGTCTATTGTGATGCGTCGAATCAAGGACTCGGATGTGTTCTGATGCAGCGAGGTAAGGTCATCGCCTATGCCTCGAGGCAGCTAAAGACACATGAGGTCAACTACATGACCCACGATCTTGAACTAGGAGCAGTTGTGTTTGCCCTAAAGATCTGGAGACATTACTTGTATGGAACGAAGAGCACTATCTTCACAGACCACAAGAGCTTACAACACATTTTCGACCAGAAGGAGCTCAACATGAGACAACGACGGTGGGTCGAGCTACTCACTGATTATGAATGTGAAATTCGTTATCATCCGGGTAAAGCCAACGTAGTAGCTGACGCCCTAAGTCGGAAGGAATATTCTTGTCGTAGAGTCAAATCATTGACTATGACTATCCATTCACACTTGTCCACGCAAATCAAGGTGGCTCAGCTCAACGCTTTAAAACCTGAAAATGTGGCGGGTGAATCCCAAAGAGGAATGGATAAGAACTTGGAGATTAAGGGTGGCGGAGCTTATAATTTCATGGACCGGATCTGGACCCCGAAACTCGGTGGTTTTAGAGACTTGGTCATGAACGAGGGGCACAACACTTATTACTCCGTGCATCCGGGATCAGATAAGATGTATCTGGATCTTAAAAAGTTATACTGGTGGCCTAACATGAAAGCAGAGATTGCTACCTTCGTGAGTAAATGCCTTACTTGTGCAAAGGTCAAGGTCGAATACCAAAAACCCTCCGGTGTATTGCAACAGCTGGAGATACCGGAATGGAAGTGGGAGCGGATAACTATGGACTTCATAACTAAGTTACCCAAGAACACGGGTGGACTTGATACCATATGGGTCATCGTTGACAGATTGACCAAGTCTGCACACTTCCTGCCGATCAAAGAAACAGACAAGATGGAGAAACTTACAAGAACTTACATTAAGGAAATCGTACGATTGCACGGTGTTCCTTTATCTATTATTTCGGACAGAGATAGTAGATTCACTTCGAGGTTCTGGCAGTCGTTACAAAGTTCCTTAGGAACTAGGCTGGACATGAGTACAGCCTACCATCCACAGACAGACGGGCAAAGTGATAGAACTATCCAAACTTTGGAAGATATGTTGCGAGCCTGTGTGATCGACTTTGGGAAAGCTTGGGATACTCATTTACCCCTTGTTGAATTTTCCTACAACAACAGTTATCACACGAGCATAAACGTTGCTCCATTCGAGGCCCTCTATGGCTGAAAGTGCAGATCCCCTCTGTGTTGGGCTGAGGTGGGTGATACCCAGTTAGCTAAAGGACGAATTCCTGGAAGCACTCTCACAGTTCCGAAGATCATACAGGAAACGACGGAGAAGATCGTTCAGATCCGTGAACGATTAAAAGCCTCCAGAGACCGACAGAAAAGCTATGCTGACAAATGTAGGAAACCATTGGAATTCCAGGTGGGCAACCGTGTTCTATTGAAGGTCTCACCCTGGAAGGGGTTGATACGCTTCAGAAAGCGTGGAAAGCTAAATCCAAGGTACATTCGGCCTTTTGAGATTCTCGCAAGAATCAGCCATGTAGCTTACAAACTTAACTTACCGCGCAAACTCAGTAACGTACATCCTACCTTCCACGTATCGAACTTGAAAAAGTGTCTGTCCGACGAGACTCTTGTTATTCCACTCGACGAGATCGAGATCAATGAGAGCCTCAACTTCATGGAGGAACCAATAGAGATCATGGACCGAGAGGTCAAGCAAACGAAACAGAGCCGCATCCCGATAGTGAAGGTTCGCTGGAACGCAAAGCGAGGGCCGGTATTCACTTGGGAGCGTGAGGATCAGATGAAACTGAAATATCCTCGTCTTTTTATTTAGTTAATTGTATCTACTTATTTGCTTAAACTCTAATTTCGGGACGAAATTCCTTCTAAGGAGGGGATGATGTGACAACCCGGAATTCTATTCTGTACAAACAATAGCACTTCAATAGAAGTCATATCAGTTACAGTGAATTTTCAGACCTTTCAGTATAAGTTTGAGTATTTCAAGATTTACACTTAAAGAGATTTCAGGAGAGAGGATGCACTAGGGTTATGTGCAACTCTGTTATTTCAAAACTCTATGATATTAGAGTTCTTTTGTTGAATAAAATATTTTCTGTGAAAAATCCCAGGACTATATATAGAAATATGAGCCATATTCATTCATTAGTAACATTTCCAACTAGAGAAAAGCCATTTTCTCTCTCACGGATCTTCGGGTTTTCATCCCAAATCGTGAGTACCTCTCTCTAGTAGTATTATATCGCTTATAATGTGCTTAATAACATAGATTTCATAACAAAACCGCAAGATTTGGGAGTTTACCGCCCAAGAACACCTTGGGGAGTAAACTCTTTTATAAGGGCCAAATGATGCCTAGTCCTTTCCCCTTGATATGTAACCAACTTAGACTTGAAGGCCTTCATTAGCCTTGGATAATTGTCTAAAAGCCTATCCTAGATGAGTATGAGACTTGAGGACATTAAAATACCATTTCCATATGGGTTTACGGCAGTAAACCCAAAAGGAAATGGCCTTGGGGCCGCAAACTCCTCAAAGGAGTGTATTTAAGCCCTAAGCCCTTCAAAGGATTAATCCACCAAGTAGGAATGCTTCTAGGGATCATTTAGGACTTCAAAACACCAAATGCCATAAGGCCTAGGAGCTTACGGCCATAAAATCAAGAGTTTCTGCCATTAACTCCTTGTGTGAGGTTTCTTGGAGAGTAAACTCATGTATGGGGTCCTTTGGAACCCTAAACTCACTAGCCGGGTCCTACAACAACTTAGATGCAATCCTTAAGGCAGATAACACTTATTATAAGTGTTTAACATGTTCTAGGAGGTCTAAACATTTTCAATTAATAGTTTAAAGCTAATTGGGTGCACATATGTGTGATTATATGATAACTAGGATCATAGCGTGTGTTCAAGACTTCACTTGACACCTAGCAATCCTACATCGTCAGTACATCCGTACCACTCACTACAGGTGAGTTCACACCCCTTAATCAATGGTTTTAATGTTTTTAAATGATTTTATGGGGGGGAATACAAGTCAAATACTTATAGTTATTACATCAATCACATGTGATTAATAACAACAAAACCAATGATTTTCTTACCGGTTCAAACTGTTTATCAAACTGTTTTGCTTCAAACCGTTTTACAAATTCTTATACTTGTCAAATACATTTACTTAAACTTTGTTATAGTTATTATAAATTGCATGTCTATGTATGTATAGTTATATAAGCAATGTTTAAAAAGCTTTGGAAGGCCTACTCGCTTGATCTCCTTTTCCTTGTTGGGATGTGGTTTGAGAGCATCGGTTATCCGTCCGAAGGTCGTTTAAATATGAGTTATACATCATGTGTACATATATAGTCATTAAGGTTCTTCAAGTTCATTCAATACCCTTAGGTAGAAAGGGTATACATCCATGTTCATACATACCAGTACATCACTAGTAAGTTACCATAGGGGTAGCACAAGAAGATACATTTACTAGAACAATGAAACATACAATGAGTCAGCTCATTCATGAGTCAATACAAGTAATACATACAATACATTACTATACATACTAAGTAGAGAGAACATACATTACAGCTAACACACATAGAACATTTCAGTACATACAGGTTAGACAGAGAAAGAGTACACCTTTCAGTTAGCACATTCATTACATGTACATTTATGCAGTTATGTGAACCATTAAGCGGGGCATGGCACTTCCTTCCATGATTGTTTTTGTATCCTGAATCTCCTTAATTGGGGAGCGTATGAGTTTGCGTATAGATCTATACTGGATTGGCTATCCTACACCTTGCTGCTCGCTACAGTGGGACTTGCAAGTCTACGGGTGCCAAATGTCATTTCTTACGGCGTCTTGTATCGTCGTTTTACAAGAGTTAGTAGCAGGATACAGGCCGATCACATGTTATTTTAAATATCTTTTGTCTTAAGGTAGTTAGTACAGCGGTAGTCACGTATTACAAAAACTACAGTACTATTATATTTTCCCATTACATTTACTTCGTGAATATTCACATGATGCACGATATTGTAAAAACTATGTTTTGGTTAATGATAGTCGGATGCGGGAAAGTACACATTCTCACAAGAGACATACACACAGATACTAGATGCCTTGGTAGAAGGCTACCATTAATAGGAAACATAGGGTTTTGTAGGAGAGTTCAAACATTACACAAAACATTGTACAAACATCTTTCAATTGCTTTCATACAAACATAGACATTAATATACTTATGATCGCACCAGCTTAAGCTGATACTCGCTTTCAAAATAACATGTATTCTCAGGTCACCATTAGACAGGTACAGGTGCCAGATTCTGAGAAGACGGAGTTCGTTCAAGACTCGTCTTTTATTTTGATATGTATATTTTTGGTGTCTATATAACTTGACAGAACACACATGTATGAAATTATATTATTAATGCAATGGATAATGTTGTTTCTTGTTTACTATTATTCATTGTTAAGATAGTGTACATGGCGTCCTCCGCCCCAGAATGTTTCCGCCATTCATGGTTTTGGGGTGTGACATTTGCGCTCTATCGACAACTAATAGCTGCAAATCATAATTCAGCATTATAAGTACTTTTTAGTTCTAAAAGAGAATAATAAAGGCTAAAATATTATGATAATATGTATAAAAATATATATAAAAATACACATATCAAAATACCCCAAGCTTAGCCTTTGCTTGCCCCCAAGCAAATTTACTTTTATTTTACCAATATCGCATTAAAATATCCATTTTAAACTCAGCCATTATGTCAAGACCGCAACGCATGCATTTGTGTCTAAATTTTTTCCTAAAGACCCCCCTAATTCTAAATACTCACAATCCTCATAAACACTCGTCCACTTCTTTTGAACAATGCTCATTTTATGTAACCCTCCGAATCCATCCTCAAAAAACTTTCTAACCTCAAGGTATTTTTGTAGAGCTACCCAAGCATACATAAACTAGAGAATTACAACTTTTTTACTTTTTGATTTTTGGCATTTTCCACTTTTGAATTTTTTTCTTTTTTTTTCTTTTTACATGTTTAACTCACTTTTTTTCCTTTTCACTCAAAACCTACATGATTAAGCAGGGGCGCTCTACTTCAACCTTTATTGGTTAAGACATTAGTTGAAGTGCAATGACTACATAAATTTTCCTAGATACATTTCAGGTACAGGCTGTTAAACATATTAAATCCTTTAAACTAAGCGAAGTTGTCTTTTTGTCCCATGATTTCACTAGAATAAGGGAAGCCACAAATGCACTATAACGTGTATTGGCTCAACTAAACATTTGAGTTCTCATCGGATCATCTCATACAATATTAGCAAAATTTTAAATTATCACTAGATTTTTCTAAATTAAACTATTATTTCAAGTTTATAAATTTTTAAATTTTCCTAAATCTAGCAATTTTCAAACTATTATTTCAGTTTTTTAATTTACTTTTATCGACCCCCTACCCCATACTTATTGCATACAATGCCCTCATTGTATGCATAAAACTAATTAAGCACATAAAAAGGGAGAAAAAGGAACAGACTCCCCTGGGTAGTTGTGGCGAGATCGAATTTGGCTGCTACAAGTTGTTCCAAATATTGCTGAAAGACAGGAAACTAGAACTGCTGCTTCTAAATTTTCAAGAACGCTGACTTCTAAGATGTTGTGCAAAGATTGCAAATAAATGCAATATGCAGTAACCATGACGTGGGAAAGTGTCAACCACGTCATCTCGTCGAAAGATGTGAAATCTAAACATGGCCACAATGTGAAAATTGTTGGTCACATCGTCACATCAAGAATGGCAGCCTCTTCTTGCGATGAAAACTCCCCCACAACATAGGAAAGTGTTAACCATGTCGTGGCAGCCGGGATGATACTTCTAACTCGCGTCGAAATAAAACTCTATGGTGTGGGAACAGCTCATCCATACCATAAGAGTCAAAATATAGTAGAAATGCCACTCTTCTAAATAATCTCTCACGAAATCAATATGCACCCCACACTTATGACAAATCGTGGGTCTTAACTATAATCTTCGAACTCTCACACGGCTCTCTTTAGCAACAGTCGGACCTAGCTGCTGAACTTACTGCCAGCTTTCTAAGGGCGAAAATTCTGCAAAGATCTACACAACCAAAGAGCATCAACATGGGAAAACAAAAGTACCAAAAATAAAACAACATAAATTAAACTTAATTACATACCAAATAAAAATATTAATACTAAGCCATGAAAAAATAAACTAAAAATAACACAAAAATAAAAATAAAAATAAAAAGGATAAACTAAGTCACTCGTCATCCTCGTCATCGTGATGTTGTGTCCTAGATGTACCGACTCCATCAGGTCCTGACTGGAATGGTGGAGGAAAAGGAATCGAGTACTAAAACCCCTGGTGGGCAAAGAATGCGGTCAACGCATCCCCATACCACTGTTGTTGTCTCTCCATGTGTGCAACGCGCTCACCCAGGCTCTGATCTCCCTTGTCAATACTGTGAAATCCTTCGTCAACGCGCTCACCCAGGCTCTGATCTCTGTCTCAGGTCCCTACTGCGCTCCTCGAGGAGCAGGTCCACGTCACTGGGCTCATCGTGGCTGTGGCTCGACTGCACCCTCCTCGTCCGCCACGTCATCTGGTCGTACCCGCAAGACACCATTCTCGCCCCTCTCAAGTACACGCATCGACTCCAATAACTGAAGGCTCATCGGCCTCATATCATGAAACACCATCGATCTCGTAGTCTCGCGCGTCAACAACGGATAGGATCGAGCTAATCGTGTGATAAAATGCCCCCCGCATATCGGACTATCCTCCCGAAGTCCCCTAGCCCTCCTACCCAAATAAGCGGCTAAAGCAACTGGAAGGTTTAGGTGACTCCCTGGAGTAACAAGTGCCCATAAGAAATACAAGTCTGTAGAAGGAACTCTCTCGCTATTCTTATGGTGCGTGAGAGATATGGAAATCAGACAGTGCAGCAGTCTATATGTGGTAGACCGAATCATCCTCCCCCGTGTAGTAGATGGTGTGTACACTCCTCCAGTAATCGCTGCCCAGAAAGTGTTTTCATTATAGTCATCCGGCCGGCTCATGAGACAATCAGCAAGGAATGCTGGGAAATGGACACTCCTTGTCTCGTCTACTGTATATATCCCAACTCGAGTAGCAAGCTCAATTGCACTGCACTCCCGACTCACACCACCCAGTCTAAATGAAAAGGTTGTCCTATCGTCGGGTGTCTTCCTAGGGTCATAGGAGAGTGTAGCATAAAACTCCAGCAAAAATTCCCGATACACAGGCTCCTGGATCCTGAACAATCTTGCCCAACCCTGACATATGAACAAATGCACACCACTCGCATCCGAGTGCGTGTACTGTAAAAAATCCTGGATCAGCGCAGCAAGTCCAGTCTGGGCTGCCAATTCCCAATCAAATGAACGTGCTATGTCAATCTCCTTAGTAAGAAGCAGACTCAGATTATTGACATATTTGGCCCGGGTTTCATTGTTTAGAGTTTGTGGGAACTGCAAGAAACGGTGATCTGTCATATCCTCGGGTGGGTTGGTTCTTTGAGTTCTACGAGCCATAATTCTTTGCGATCAATTTTACAAGAAAGAAGAAAAAATCGAGAGTCTTGTGGAGGTATTCGGCCGTCACAACGTGTGCGTGAGAAAAAGTTGAAAGAGGGAAGAAAAAAAAGTCAAAGGGTAAAAGATATAACCTGGCGCTAATTTACGCAGGGCGTAACGTGAAGTTACGTTGGGCGTCACTCCAACTCCCGGATTAGTCTAGTCTCGATCATCATTTTAGTACGCTAGGCGTAATGTAAATTACGTTGGGCGTAGTTTTTCTGAAATATTTTACTTTTTCCTTATTTGAAATTTCTTTTTCCAACTAATTTATTTGGGAACTTCTTAATATTTTTTTTAATTTCTTCAACAACAGCCATGACTTTCCGATGAGTGACATATTTTTTTTTTAAATTGAAACATCATGATCAAGTGTCTTTGCCGAGATCAAACAACAATAGTTGATTAAAACCCTTGCACGCAAGAAATGGTTTGTGAAAACAACCACTTTCGGGACCCGTTAGAATATTTCCTTTGTTTTCTCCGCACCTTTAACTAAAAGTAGAACAAGAAGTGACCTAACTAGTTAAGAACAGCAAGAGCTCGGTCTTTTACTTAACCACCACAATACGCCTTGCTATACTACGCCCCATGGATTGAGTTGGACAAATCAACAAAGTAGTAGGCTAAGCAGGTCAAGAATTCCCTAATCCCTTGCATTCTCGAAACCCATGCAAAAGATAAAGTCAATCAATGTGTACGATCCCAAATTCCTGCAATTAACAACAAGAACCTTCCCGACAAGTGAAATGATATCAACGAAAATAAAACTAAAAGTAAAGTAAAAACTAACTAAAAACAAATAACGAATAATCAAATAAACTAAATTTATTAAAAGTCGTTCCCCGACAACGGCGCCAAAAACTTGATGTGAATCTTTAATGCACTAGTTTTTTATTTATAAGTCCTAATGTATCGCATCTAAACCACACCTTACAGGCAGTGAACCCGATCGAGTATAGTATAGCTTTGATAAGGAAGGGTGTCGAACACTAGGGGAACGGTGCTGAATTATTTTAAAATATTTGATTATAGGTTACAAAACACATGAAAGGAATAAAGAAATGGTTATTAAATCTCAAACGAACAATTAATTAACAAATCTCAATAAACTAACAGGAAAACAAATCTCTTCAGGTACTTTGGTTTAGATAATTTACACCTAAAAAACATAGACAATTGCATACACAAATTTATTTATTCATGTTCACCGATTCCTAAAATGATTAGATTCGCGTTCACTATTACTAATCCTTTAGCAAACAAGTCAATTCAAACAGTGATCGGTTGATTAAACTAACATGTTTCCTAGTGTTCAGTTCGTATCAAGCAAGACTTGTAATAATAGTTAATCAAATTGGTCGTTCAATTAACCTCTTGTTGATGGTCATCAGACAAGGCTCACACGTTAACTTACTTATTTCCAAGTTAATCCTAGTTTCGCATTCGTTATTCCTAGACTTATAATCTTGATGGTCATCAAAGTCATAAGATACAAGCAATCAACCAGATGTTCATACAACTTAATTTACTTGACAATTAACAGCAAATAATTATCATTAACACATAAGGATCTTTTAACAAGCTTGGCAAGATAAATTAAACATAAACAAACAATTTAATCTAGCAATTAATCTATAAGTCAAGGTTTCATTTAATTATAAACGCAAAGTAAAAGGCTTTACACCTAAATCAGAAACTAAACACATAATAGTATCACAGTGGAATGCTAAACATGATCACGTTAACAACCCACATGATTACCGACATGTATCCGCTCTCCAATCCTTCCGATCTCCGCTCCTGTTAGCTTAACGGCCTTCCATCCGCCTTCTAGACCCTCAAAATGGTTTAACAGAAGTTAATTATCGACTAAATTAGGTTAGAAGTCGAATCCCCCTCCTGGCTGGCCAATAATCGCTTTTTATAACCTTTGGGATTGACTTGCGTACGCTGGACGTAGTGAGAGTTGTATCGCGATTAGGAATTCAGGAACCAAACCCATTACGCTGGGAGTAATCCGTGTTTCACTATTACGTTAAGCGTACTTAGCAATTACGCTGGGCGTAATTGACTCCTTCAGCATTTTTTCTTTCTTTTAGCTTCTAAGCCCTAATTCCGCTCCAGTCTTTTCTTTTGCACTCTATCGACAACTAATAGCTGCAAATCATAATTCAGCAGTATAAGTACTTTTTAGTTCTAAAAGACAGTAATAAAGGTTAAAATATTATGATATAATGTATAAAAATATATATAAAAATACAAATATCAAAATACCCCACGCTTAGCCTTTGCTTGCCCCCGAGCAAATTTACTTTTATTTTACCAATATCGCATTAAACAATCGATTTTAAACTCAGCCATTATGTCAAGACCGCAACGCATGCATTTGTGTCTAAATTTTTTCCTAAAGACCCCCTAATTCTAAATACTCACAATCCTCATAAACACTCGTCCACTTCTTTTGAACAATGCTCATTTTATGCAACCCTCCGAATCTATCCTCAGAAAACTTTCTAACCTCAAGGTATTTTTGTAGAGCTACCCAAGCATACATAAAGTAGAGAATTACAACTGTTTTACTTTCTGATTTTTGGCATTTTCCACTTTTGAATTTTTTTTCTTTTTTTCTTTTTACATGTATAACTCACTTTTTTTTTCCTTTTTAATCAAAACCTACATGCTTAAGCAGGGGCGCTCTACTTCAACCTTTATTGGTTAAGACATTAGTCTAAGTGCAATGACTACATAAGTTTTCCTGGATACATTTCAGGTACAGACTGCTAAACATATTGCATCCCTCAAACTAAGCGAAGTTGTGTTTTTGTCCCATGATTTCACTAGAATAAGGGAAGCCACAAATGCACTATAACGTGTATTGGCTCAACTAAACATTTGAGTTCTCATCGGATCATCTCATACAATATTAGCAAAATTTTAAATTATCACTAGATTTTTCTAAATTAAACTATTATTTCAAGTTTATAAATTTTTAAATTTTCCTAAATCTAGCAATTTTCAAACTATTATTTCACTTTTTTAATTTACTTTTATCGACCCCCTACCCCACACTTATTTCATACAATGCCCTCATTGTATGCATAAAACTAATTAAGCACATAAAAAGGGAGAAAAAGGAACAGACTCCCCTGGGTAGTTGTGGCGAGATCGAATTTGGCTGCTACAAGTTGTTCCAAATATTGCTGAAAGACAGGAAACTAGAACTGCTGCTTCTAAATTTTCAAGAACGCCGACTTCTAAGATGTTGTGCAAAGATTGCAAATAAATGCAATATGCAGTAACCATGACGTGGGAAAGTGTCAACCACGTCGTCTCGTCGAAAGATGTGAAATCTAAACATGGCCACAATGTGAAAATTGTTGGTCACATCGTCACATCAAGAATAGAAGCTTCTTCTCGCGATGAAAACTCCCCCACAACATAGGAAAGTGTTAACCATGTCGTGGCAGCCGGGATGATACTTCTAACTCGCATCGAAATAAAACTCTATGGTGTGGGAACAGCTCATCCATACCATAAGAGTCAAAATATAGTAGAAATGCCACTCTTCTAAATAATCTCTCACGAAATCAATATGCACCCCACACTTATGACAAATCGTGGGTCTTAACTATAATCTTCGAACTCTCACACGGCTCTTTTTAGCAACAGTCGGACCTAGCTGCTAAACTTACTGCCAGCTTGCTAAGGGCGAAAATTCTGCAAAGATCTAAACAACCAAAGAGCATCAACATGGGAAAACAAAAGTACCAAAAATAAAACAACCTAAATTAAACTTAATTACATACCAAATAAAAATATTAATACTAAGCCACGCAAAAATAAACTAAAAATAACACAAAAATAAAAATAAAAATAAAAAGGATAAACTAAGTCACTCGTCATCGTGATGTTGTGTCCTAGATGTACCGGCTCCATCAGGTCCTGACTTGAATGGTGGAGGAAAAGGAATCGAGTACTAAAACCCCTGGTGGGCAAAGAATGCGGTCAACGCATCCCCATACCACTGTTGTTGTCTCTCCACGTGTGCAACGCGCTCACCCAAGCTCTGATCTCCCTCGTCAATGCTGTGAAATCCTTCGTCAATCCGCTGATCCAGGTAACGTATATCAATCTATGTCTTAGGTCCCTACTGCGCTCCTCGAGGAGCAGGTCCACGTCACTGGGCTCATCGTGGCTGTGGCTCGACTGCACCCTCCTCGTCCGCCACTTCATCTGGTCGTACCCGCAAGACACCATTCTCGCCCCTCTCAAGTACACGCATCGACTCCAATAACTGAAGGCTCATCGGCCTCATATCATGAAACACCATCGATCTCGTAGTCTCACGCGTCAACAATGGATAGGATCGAGCTAATCGTGTGATAAAATGCCCCCCGCATATCGGACTATCCTCCCGAAGTCCCCTGGCCCTCCTACCCAAATAAGCGGCTAAAGCAACTGGAAGGTTTAGGTGCCTCCCTGGAGTAACAAGTGCCCATAAGAAATACAAGTCTGTAGAAGGAACTCTCTCGCTATTCTTATGGTGCGTGAGAGATATGGAAATCAGACAGTGCAGCAGTCTATATGTGGTAGACCGAATCATCCTCCCCCGTGTAGTAGATGGTGTGTACACTCCTCCAATAATCGCTGCCCAGAAAGTGTTTTCATTGTAGTCATCCGGCCGGCTCGTGAGACAATCAGCAAGGAATGCTGGGAAATGGACACTCCTCGTCTCGTCTACTGTATATATCCCAACTCGAGTAGCAAGCTCAATTGCACTGCACTCCCGACTCACACCACCCAGTCTAAATGAAAAGGTTGTCCTATCGTCGGGTGTCTTCCTAGGGTCATAGGAAAGTGTAGCATAAAACTCCAGCAAAAATTCCCGATACACAGGCTCCTAGATCCTGAACAATCTTGCCCAACCCTGACATATGAACAAATGCACACCACTCGCATACGAGTGCGTGTACTGTAAAAAATGCTGGATCAGCGCAGCAAGTCCAGTCTAGGCTGCCAATTCCCAATCAAATGAACGTGCTATGCCAATCTCCTTAGTAAGAAGTAGACTCAGATTATTGACATATTTGGCCCGGGTTTCATTGTTTAGAGTTTGCGGGAACTGCAAGAAACGGTGATCTGTCATGTCCTCGGGTGGGTTGGTTCTTTGAGTTCTACGAGCCATAATTCTTTGCGATGAATTTTACAAGAAAGAAGAAAAAATCGAGAGTCTTGTGGAGGAATTCGGCCGTCACAACATGTGCGTGAGAAAAAGTTGAAAGAGGGAAGAACAAAAAGTCAAAGGGTAAAAGATATAACATGGCGCTAATTTACGCAGGGCGTAACGTGAAGTTACGTTGGGCGTCACTCCAACTCCCGGATTAGTCTAGTCTCGATCATCATTTTAGTACGCTAGGCGTAATGTAAATTACGTTGGGCGTAGTTTTTCTGAAATATTTTACTTTTTCCTTATTTGAAATTTCTTTTTCCAACTAATTTATTTGGGAACTTCTTAATATTTTTTTTAATTTCTTCAACAACAGCCATGACTTTCCGATGAGTGACATATTTTTTTTTTAAATTGAAACATCATGATCAAGTGTCTTTGCCGAGATCAAACAACAATAGTTGATTAAAACCCTTGCACGCAAGAAATGGTTTGTGAAAACAACCACTTTCGGGACCCGTTAGAATATTTCCTTTGTTTTCTCCGCACCTTTAACTAAAAGTAGAACAAGAAGTGACCTAACTAGTTAAGAACAGCAAGAGCTCGGTCTTTTACTTAACCACCACAATACGCCTTGCTATACTACGCCCCATGGATTGAGTTAGACAAATCAACAAAGTAGTAGGCTAAGCAGGTCAAGAATTCCCTAATCCCTTGCATTCTCGAAACCCATGCAAAAGATAAAGTCAATCAATGTGTACGATCCCAAATTCCTGCAATTAACAACAAGAACCTTCCCGACAAGTGAAATGATATCAACGAAAATAAAACTAAAAGTAAAGTAAAAACTAACTAAAAGCAAATAACGAATTATCAAATAAACTAAATTTATTAAAAGTCGTTCCCCGACAACGGCGCCAAAAACTTGATGTGAATCTTTAATGCACTAGTTTTTTATTTATAAGTCCTAATGTATCGCATCTAAACCACACCTTACAGGCAGTGAACCCGATCGAGTATAGTATAGCTTTGATAAGGAAGGGTGTCGAACACTAGGGGAACGGTGCTGAATTATTTTAAAATATTTGATTATAGGTTACAAAACACATGAAAGGAATAAAGAAATGGTTATTAAATTTCAAACGAACAATTAATTAACAAATCTCAATAAACTAACAGGAAAACAAATCTCTTCAGGTACTTTGGTTTAGATAATTTACACCTAAAAAACATAGACAATTGCATACACAAATTTATTTATTCATGTTCACCGATTCCTAAAATGGTTAGATTCGCGTTCACTATTACTAATCCTTTAGCAAACAAGTCAATTCAAACAGTGATCGGTTGATTAAACTAACATGTTTCCTAGTGTTCAGTTCGTATCAAGCAAGACTTGTAATAATAGTTAATCAAATTGGTCGTTCAATTAACCTCTTGTTGATGGTCATCAGACAAGGCTCACACGTTAACTTACTTATTTCCAAGTTAATCCTAGTTTCGCATTCGTTATTCCTAGACTTATAATCTTGATGGTCATCAAAGTCATAAGATACAAGCAATCAACCAGATGTTCATACAACTTAATTTACTTGACAATTAACAGCAAATAATTATCATTAACACATAAGGATCTTTTAACAAGCTTGGCAAGATAAATTAAACATAAACAAACAATTTAATCTAGCAATTAATCTATAAGTCAAGGTTTCATTTAATTATAAACGCAAAGTAAAAGGTTTTACACCTAAATCAGAAACTAAACACATAATAGTATCACAGTGGAATGCTAAACATGATCACGTTAACAACCCACGTGATTACCGACATGTATCCGCTCTCCAATCCTTCCGATCTCCGCTCCTGTTAGCTTAACGGCCTTCCATCCGCCTTCTAGACCCTCAAAATGGCTTAACAGAAGTTAATTATCGACTAAATTAGGTTAGAAGTCGAATCCCCCTCCTGGCTGGCCAATAATCGCTTTTTATAACCTTTGGGATTGACTTGCGTACGCTGGGCGTAGTGAGAGTTGTATCGCGATTAGGAATTCCGGAACCAAACCCATTATGCTGGGTGTAATCCGTGTTTCACTATTACGTTAAGCGTACTTAGCAATTATGCTGGGCGTAATTGACTCCTTCAGCATTTTTTCTTTCTTTTAGCTTCTAAGCCCTAATTCCGCTCCAGTCTTTTCTTTTGCACTCTATCGACAACTAATAGCTGCAAATCATAATTCAGCATTATAAGTACTTTTTAGTTCTAAAAGACAGTAATAAAGGCTAAAATATTATGATATAATGTATAAAAATATATATAAAAATACAAATATCAAAATACCCCACGCTTAGCCTTTGCTTGCCCCCGAGCAAATTTACTTTTATTTTACCAATATCGCATTAAACAATCGATTTTAAACTCAGCCATTATGTCAAGACCGCAACGCATGCATTTGTGTCTAAATTTTTTCCTAAAGACCCCCTAATTCTAAATACTCACAATCCTCATAAACACTCGTCCACTTCTTTTGAACAATGCTCATTTTATGCAACCCTCTGAATCTATCCTCAGAAAACTTTCTAACCTCAAGGTATTTTTGTAGAGCTACCCAAGCATACATAAACTAGAGAATTACAACTTTTTTACTTTTTGATTTTTGGCATTTTCCACTTTTGAATTTTTTTTTCTTTTTTTCTTTTATATGTATAACTCACTTTTTTTCCCTTTTTAATCAAAACCTACATGCTTAAGCAGGGGCGCTCTACTTCAACCTTTATTTGTTAAGACATTAGTCTAAGTGCAATGACTACATAAGTTTTCCTGGATACATTTCAGGTACAGACTGCTAAACATATTGCATCTCTCAAACTAAGCGAAGTTGTGTTTTTGTCCCATGATTTCACTAGAATAAGGGAAGCCACAAATGCACTATAACGTGTATTGGCTCAACTAAACATTTGAGTTCTCATCGGATCATCTCATACAATATTAGCAAAATTTTAAATTATCACTAGATTTTTCTAAATTAAACTATTATTTCAAGTTTATAAATTTTTAAATTTTCCTAAATCTAGCAATTTTCAAACTATTATTTCACTTTTTTAATTTACTTTTATCGACCCCCTACCCTACACTTATTTCATACAATGCTCTCATTGTATGCATAAAACTAATTAAGCACATAAAAAGGGAGAAAAAGGAACAGACTCCCCTGGGTAGTTGTGGCGAGATCGAATTTGGCTGCTACAAGTTGTTCCAAATATTGCTGAAAGACAGGAAACTAGAACTACTGCTTCTAAATTTTCAAGAACGCCGACTTCTAAGATGTTGTGCAAAGATTGCAAATAAATGCAATATGTAGTAACCATGACGTGGGAAAGTGTCAACCACGTCGTCTCGTTGAAAGATGTGAAATCTAAACATGGCCAGAATGTGAAAATTGTTGGTCACATCGTCACATCAAGAATGGCAGCCTCTTCTCGCGATGAAAACTCCCCCACAACATAGGAAAGTGTTAACCATGTCGTGGCAGCCGGGATGATACTTCTAACTCGCGTCGAAATAAAACTCTATGGTGTGGGAACAGCTCATCCATACCATAAGAGTCAAAATATAGTAGAAATGCCACTCTTCTAAATAATCTCTCACGAAATCAATATGCACCCCACACTTATGACAAATCGTGGGTCTTAACTATAATCTTCGAACTCTCACACGGCTCTCTTTAGCAACAGTCGGACCTAGCTGCTGAACTTACTGCCAGCTTTCTAAGGGCGAAACTTGTGCAAAGATATAAACAACCAAAGAGCATCAACATGGGAAAACAAAAGTACCAAAAATAAAACAACCTAAATTAAACTTAATTACATACCAAATAAAAATACTCATACTAAGCAACGCAAAAATAAACTAAGAATAACACAAAAATAAAAATAAAAAGGATAAACTAAGTCTCTCATCATCCTCGTCATCGTGCTGCTATATCCCAGATGTACCGGCTCCATCAGGTCGTGACTGGAATGGTGGAGGAAAAGGAACCGAGTACTGAAACCCCTGGAGGGCAAAGAATGAGTTCAACGCATCCCCATACCACTGCTGATGTCTCTCCATGTGTGCAACGCGCTCACCCAGGCTCTGAACTCCCTTGTCAATGCGGTGAAATCCCTCGTCATTACGCTGAGTCAGGTAACGTATATCAATCTCTGGCTCGGGTCCCTGTTGCGCTCCTCGAGGAGCAGGTCAACGCCGCTGGGCTCGACTGCACCCTCCTCGTCCGCCATGTCATCTGGTCGTACCCGCAAGACACCATCCTCGCCCCATCAAGTACACGCATCGACTCCAATAACTGAAGGCTCATCGGCCTCATATCATGAAACACCATTGATCTCGTACACTCCCCTAGTAATCTCTGCCCAGAAAGTGTTTTCATGGTAGTCATCCGGCCGGCCCGTGAGACAATCAGCAAGGAATGCTGGGAAATGGACACTCCTCGTCTCGTCTACTGTATATATCCCAACTCGAGTAGCAAGCTCAATTGCACTGCACTCCCGAATCACACCACCCAGTCTAAATGAAAAGGTTGTCCTATCATCGGGTGTCTTCCTAGGGTCATAGGAAAGTGTAGCATAAAACTCCAGCAAAAATTCCTGATACACAGGCTCCTGGATCCTTAACAATCTTGCCCAACCCTGACATATAAACAAATACACGCCACTCGCGTCCGAGTGCGTGTACTGCAAAAAATCCTGGATCAGCGCAACAAGTCCAGTTTGGGCCGCCAATTCCCATTCAAATGAAGGTGCTATGTGAATCTCCTTAGTAAGCAGCAGACTCAGATTGATGACATATTTGGCCCGGGTTTCATTGTTTAGAGTTTGCGGAAACTGCAAGAAACGGTGATCTGTCACGTCCTCAGGTGGGTTGGTTCTTTGAGTTCTACGAGCCATAATTCTTTGTGACGAATTTTTCAAGAAAGAAGAAAAAATCGAGAGTCCTGTGGAGGTATTCGGCGGTCACAACGTGTGCGTGAGAAAAAGTTGAAGAGGGAAGAACAAAAAGTCAAAAGGGTAAAAGATATAACCTGGCACTAATTTACGCAGGGCGTAACGCGAAGTTACGCTGGGCGTAACTCCAACTCCCGGATTAGTCTGGTCTCGATCATCATTTTAGTACGCTAGGCGTAATGTAAATTACGATGGGCGTAATTTTTCTGAAATATTTTACTTTTTCCTTATTTCAAATTCCTTTTTCCAACTAATTTATTTGGGAACTTCTTAATACTTTTTTTAATTGCTTCAACAACAGCCATGACTTTTCGATGAGTGACATATTTTTTTTTAAATTGAGACATCATGATCAAGTGTCTTTGCCGAGATCAAACAACAATAGTTGATTAAAACCCTTGCACGCAAGAAATGGTTTGTGAAAACAACCAATTTCGGGACCCGTTAGAATATTTCCTTTGTTTTCTCCGCACCTTTAACTAAAAGTAGAACAAGAAGTGACCTAACTAGTCAAGAACAGCAAGAGCTCGGTCTTTTACTTAACCACCACAATACGCCTTGCTATACTACGCCCCATGGATTGAGTTGGACAAATCAACAAAGTAGTAGGCTAAGCAGGTCAAGAATTCCCTAATCGCTTCCATTCTCGAAACCCATGCAAAAGATAAAGTCAATCAATGTGTACGATCCCAAATTCCTGCAATTAACAACAAGAACCTTCCCGACAAGTGAAATGATATCAACGAAAATAAAACTAAAAGTAAAGTAAAAACTAACTAAAAACAAATAACGAATAATCAAATAAACTAAATTTATTAAAAGTCGTTCCCCGACAACGGTGCCAAAAACTTGATGTGAATCTTTAATGCACTAGTTTTTTATTTATAAGTCCTAATGTATCGCATCTAAACCACACCTTACAGGCAGTGAACCCGATCGAGTATAGTATAGATTTGATAAGGAAGGGTGTCGAACACTAGGGGAACGGTGCTGAATTATTTTAAAATATTTGATTATAGGTTACAAAACACATGAAAGGAATAAAGAAATGGTTATTAAATCTCAAACGAACAATTAATTAACAAATCTCAATAAACTAACAGGAAAACAAATCTCTTCAGGTACTTTGGTTTAGATAATTTACACCTAAAAAACATAGACAATTGCATACACAAATTTATTTATTCATGTTCACCGATTCCTAAAATGGTTAGATTCGCGTTCACTATTACTAATCCTTTAGCAAACAAGTCAATTCAAACAGTGATCGGTTGATTAAACTAACATGTTTCCTAGTGTTCAGTTCGTATCAAGCAAGACTTGTAATAATAGTTAATCAAATTGGTCGTTCAATTAACCTCTTGTTGATGGTCATCAGACAAGGCTCACACGTTAACTTACTTATTTCCAAGTTAATCCTAGTTTCACATTCGTTATTCCTAGACTTATAATCTTGATGGTTATCAAAGTCATAAGATACAAGCAATCAAGAAGATGTTCATACAACTTAATTTACTTGACAATTAACAACAAATAATTATCATTAACACATAAGGATCTTTTAACAAGCTTGGCAAGATAAATTAAATATAAACAAACAATTTAATCTAGCAATTAATCTATAAATCAAGGTTTCATTTAATTATAAACGCAAAGCAAAAGGTTTTACACCTAAATCAGAAACTAAACACATAATAGTATCAAAGTGGAATGGTAAACATGGTCACGTTAACAACCCACATGATTACCGACATGTATCCGCTCTCCAATCCTTCCAATCTCTGCTCCGGTTAGCTTAACGGCCTTCCAGCCGCCTTCTAGACCCTCAAAATGGCTTAACAGAAGTTAATTATCGACTAAATTAGGTTAGAAGTTAAATTCCCCTCCTGGCTGGCCAATAATCACTTTTTATAACCTTTGGGACCGACTTACGTACGCTGGGCGTAGTGAGAGTTTTATCGCGATTAGGAATTCCAGAACCAAACCCATTACGCTGGGTGTAACTGAATTTATGTTGGGCGTAATCCGTGTTTCACCATTATGCTAAGCGTACTTGGCAATTACGGTAGGCGTAATTGACTCCTGCAACATTTTTTCTTTCTTTTAGCTTCTAAGCCCTAATTCCGCTCCAGTCTTTTCTTTTGCGCTCTATCAACAACTAATAGCTGCAAATCATAATTCAAAGCATTATAAGTACCTTTTCGTTCTAAAAGATAATAATAAAGGCTAAAATATTAAGATATAATGTATAAATATATATATATATATATATATATATATAAATACACATATCAGTTGGTTATGTGATTGGGAGTATGCTAATGATTATGTAGTATGCTAATTGATTATATGATACTCTCATGGAAGACCTCGGGGGGTTCCTGTGGCACTTAGGTGTAAGACCTTGAAGGGTTTCCTTGGCATCCTAGGTCAAAGACCCGGGGGGGGGGGGGGGGGGTTCCGGAGGCATTAGGCTAAGACCATGTGGGGGTTCCCATGGCACCCGGAGTAAGACCTTGGAGGGTTTCCAGGGCTTCCCTATATGTTTATATGCATGGCTGGTGTAGTTGATATGATTTATGTGTGTATGTGAATAAGACCTTGGAGGTTTTCCATGGCATCTTTATATGTGTATATGCATGTTTATGCAATTGTTACAGTTATGTAGTTGTTATAACTGACATGGATTATGTGGTTATGTGAATTGTGTGGGGTGTGCTATGGGGAACTCACTAAGCTTCGCGCTTATAGTTTTCAATTTTGGTTTCAGGTACTTCGTTTTCAAAGGAAATGAGTCAGCGCGATCGCAGCGCATCACACTATGGTTTTCCGCACATGAGATCTTTGGGATTACACTCTGATATTGTTTATGATAACATGTTTTGATTGTTTCTACTTTGTTTTTGACATGACATAATATTATGGATGTTTTCTTATATTGTAGGTTTTATAATAACTTATTTAAAAATGAAATTTTTAGTCTTGAATTTTGGGATGTTACAAGTTGGTATCAGAGCATTGGTTTGAGGGATTCGGGCACACTCTCGGGTGTCTCTGGACTCAGACTGACAACTTGGTATGAAATTTTCCAAAAGAAAATCATATTTACAAAAAGGAATTTGAAAAAGAAGCTAAAAAGGGAAAAGAACTTTGAAAAGAACAATGTGTGTGATGTATGCAATCAGCCGAGCTCATGTAAGTTTCCTCAAAATACACACATATGTTTTCTGTCATAATTTAGTTTATGAATATGTGAGTCTCGTGTTAGTTAGGGCTAGGGGAGATGCTTGTATGTGTTGTATGAGCTGGTAGACTTGCATGCTAGTGCTGAGTAGTCAGAAATTGGTTGGCCTGATATGTGGTGCTTGTAGCCTTGGGAATATTTGATGCCATGCTAGAATGAGAATGATTATTGGTATGGGTAACTACTACGTGTATGTTTTTAAAATTTTATACGTTTAGGATCTTATAGCCTTAGAATAATTGATTTGGCCTTATTTCCTATTCCTTATCTGCTTGTGGTCCTAGGGTAGAGTCGATTATTCAAAAGTCTATTAGATCCTGTTATGTGTATAATTTTCATGCATAAGACAGCCGACAGTGAGGATTGATGGATGTGGATAGCACGAGTTGCGATATGTGGACTGAATGTTTTATGACAGTTCTTTGGGTCGGAGTGCAACAGCATGAATACTGCTTGCTTTGTGCTTTGTGGAACTCTTAAGTTATGGGAGTCAGGTACTAAGTGGATGTGACGATATCCAGGAGGTAGATGATTGGCATCGTGGGGAGTTCTTCAGCAGCTGATGGTAGGGTGAGTTCGGGGACCTAGGAAAGTCTAGGATATGTTTCAGTGGGTTAGTAGTGAGGCTCAGTGAGACTTGGGTGTACTAGTTTGAGGAAGTGACTTGGAGGATTCGGGAGGATTTGTTGCGGAAAGTATGGATAGGTGTGGAAGGTAGTATTGGGCTCATACTACTGAAAGCACAGGATCCATAATCGAATCGGTGAGAGTCTTGGAGAATCTAAGAAGCTTTAGGGAGGAGTTTGTGACCCGGTTTGGGGACATAGGATGTTCCAGTTGTTGCAGCTTAGCCATTGTTAAGTGAGCTAGTGAGTATGACAGGGTGTCAGACCCCGAAGGATATGATTTCCAAGAGGTTGCAGATGTGAGATCGATTTGAAGCACTTTGAGAAGAGAGGTTTGTGCTAGGTGCGTACAGTAGAGGGTCCCGGGAAGAGACCCATGACTTCTGATCATCAGCTGAAAGGACAGTAGGGCCTGATTCAGTGCAGCACATACAGGAAGTGCACAAGGTATTTTTTCGCTCCAAGGGTTTAGGCTGGTACAAGTGTAGCGAGGTCGGTTATGTCAGCAGAAGGTGATCAGGATTCCTCCAGATGTTGCGGGTGAGTCATCTTCTACTACTATTAGGTGGATTTTGGGAATATGTATCACTTTGGAATTGTGAGTGGGTTCGGATGTTCAAGAGAATTGTATTATTGCATGGGCTGTGTACGGATAGAGTTCAGTGGTGCTGTGAGATTGGAAGTGGAAACGAAGACTCCTCAGCCAGAGTGAAGATTAGAGCCTCTAGTTGTCACCATGGGAGGCGGATTGAGGTGTCAGACCGGACCATATTTCAAGAGTACTCATCAAGATTTTCGAGTATGGGCGATCTTAAGGTTTAACCGGTGATTAATCGCTAGCATTGGCAAGCTTAGGTTGTCATTAGTGGGATACTAGAAAGCGAGAAGGATTGGGAATCCTTCAATTCTCACGTGTCGTGATGACTTAGTTGAATCTAAGTGGGCAAGAGACTTTTTATAAAGTCCTCCAAATGTGAGTTCCGGTTGTGAGGGGTGCAATCTCCTAGGCACCTTGTTAACCAGAAGGGTATTCTAGTCGATCCAGCCAAGATAGAGGCCATGATGCATTACGAGATTCTGAGGACTCCATCTGAGATTTAGAGTTTCTTGGGTCTAGCAGGTTATTACTGGAGGATTTTATTTGGGACTTCTCCGAGATTGTGGTTCCTTTGACCCGACTGACCAAGAAATTGGTGGCCTTTCATTGGGGGCCTGAGCAGCTAGCAGCCTTTGAGACTCTCAGACTGCAGTTGTGTGAGGCACCGATTCTCACCTTGCTAGAGGGTGTAGATGATTTTGTGATTTTCTTTGACGCTTTGATCACTAGCATGGGTGCGGTACTGATACAGTGGTGTGTTAGGTCGAGTGCATGTTCGACCCGATTTGGAAAGTGATATAAGACTACGGGGGTAGTCGTAGCATTCACTAGTAGTCAGTTGGTATGGAAAGTGTTGTAAGACTATGGGGGTAGCCGTAGCATTCACTAGTGGTCAGTTAGTATGGAAAGTGTTGTAAGAGTACGGGGGTAGCCGTAGCATTCATTAATGGTCAGTTAGTATGGAAAGTGTTGTAAGACTACGGGGTTAGCTGTAGCATTCACTAGTGGTCAGATAGTGATAGAGTGTCATGAGACTTCGGGTAGTCGTAGCATTCACTAGGTTGGTAGATGGCATGAGCGTGTTGTTGGAACGCGGAAGGAACAGTAGCACCACCAGTCAGGTGTAGCAGTGAGGATATGGAAATCCACAGATTGGATTTCAGAATTACCTAGTTGGATTAGATCTAGTTGAGCCAGTGATAAGACTGTAGGAACGCCACTACAGTTATGAGATCAAGGAAGCAAAGAATTGCTTAAGGTCATTTGTGATATAAGTCTACCATTGGTCATGTAGCAATCACTTTTATCCTTGGATTTGGTGACGTCAAGATTCGATGCATGGACCCGATCTCTTAGATCAGAAAGTTGTTAGAGCCACAGTGGCATGATAACTAGTGGAAACTAATTCCAGAGAAGGATTTCGTTCAGGAGTCGTGTGGGACGACTAAGGGAGGATCCTTTGGCTTCGCAGCCGGGCTGAAACCCGATATTTTAAACGACTGGCGGATGAACTGAGACCAAGAAGGTCTCAATAGATTTTAGGAAGCAGCTATGTAGCAGCATATTGCTTCAGGCAATTCAGTGTTCAGGCAGTTCCAGCGTTTTTGGCAGTGTTGGTATTTGTGTTTCGGGTTGCAAGTATGGACGGAACAACAAATTGCTTGGGTTATGCTAAGTCAATCGCAATGGGATTATCTGAGCCTTAGCCAAGTATAAGTGCTATGCAAGGATATTTGGGTCTGTGACCTTGTTTTATAGAGGGAACCGCAAGTTATCAGAAGTTAAGTAGTCAGTTGTGGGATAAACGGACTAGATTCAACGATAATGATTCTGTACGAGTGGTCTGTCAGGGATTCAGACCATCTCAGGACAACAGATTCTGGACATAGTACATGTGATCTTGTTGCGAGGAACACGTTCACCTATGGATTTTAGGGCTTACGAAGATTTGTCACAGCTACCCTGAGAAGGCTAGGGTATGCCTAGGGTGGTGACCATGTTACTAGAATGTTTGGGCGTGTAAGAAATGGTAAGGAATAATTTCGAGGACGAAATCCAATTTAAGTGGGGGAGAGATGTAACACTCCATTTATTAAATAGATAAATAAATTAATTAATGAAAGAGTAGTAGCCCTAAAATAAATAATTATATATCAAAGGATGGTCTCAAGGGGCTAATTGTCATAAATTTAGAAGTTGAGGGCTGAAGGGTAAATTATGGACCTTAATTGAAAAGAATTTGTCACGCAAGGGGCGTTTTTGTAAATTCTGGATTAGTTTTGTAAAGATTTTAGAAGATAGGGGCAGTTTAGTAAATCCAGACTTATGGGGTGGCTGTGAGTACATATGGGTGTGTGCGGGTTTATTCCGATGAAGAGTAGCATGAAGCGTTCGTTGGCCGGAAAATCAAAGGAATTTTGTAGTTATCCCAATCACACCATATGATTTATTTAGAAGAGTGATGGACTAAATGGATTAAGTCCTTAATGGGTTAAGTGAGAAACGGTTAACCCTAATTGTCATTTTTTGTGAAACCCAAATTTCACTTGGGTTTATTCTTGGGCCTTTCTTTTGGGCCTTGATGATTGGGTTATTGGTGGGTCATCCAAAAATAATCATATGGACTAGAATACTTAGATGGGCTTTAGGGTAAGGCCCATATGTGAGGGTCTGGGCTAAATTTGGAAAATTAGGCCACAGATGGGCCATAGTTTGGGCATTAATGATTATATGATATTGGGCCACTAGAATGTCAAATGTTGGATTGGAATAAATGGGTAAGCCTTTGAATTAGACCATGTAAAGGATTGGGCTCAATTTGGAAAATTGGGCCATATGTTTGGCTTTGATTCCTAGTTTGGTTTTTGGGTCTATGGATTGGTCCTTGGGTTTGAATCAAGCCAAGATGAGGTAATGTAGCCTGTTACTCCAAGAACTTAAGGCTATGTGTTGGGACCCAAATATGGGTATTGTTTGATGTTGGCAGTCAGGGAATCTGTCAACCAGCAGCTGCATTTGTATCTGCAGGACTTCAGCACTGCCAGGTGAGTCTCCTCACCATACCAATGGGTCTAAGGCACCAATGTCGGCCCATTTTATGATATCTGATACACTAGCTGAAGTTGTATTATGTGGCATGTTAGTTGGTTATGTGATAGGGAGTATGCTAGTGATTATGTGGTATGCTAATTGATTATATGATACTCGCGTGGAAGACCTTGGGGGTACCCGAGGCACTTAGGTGTAATACCTTTGAGGGTTTCCTTGGCATCGTAGGTCAAAGACCCTGGGGGTTCTCAAGGCATTGGGCTAAGACCATGTGAGGGTTCCTATGGCACCCGGAGTAAGACCCTGGAGGGTTTTCAGGGCTTCCCTATATGTTTATATGCATGGCTGGTGTAGTTGATATGATTTATGTGAGTATGTGAATAAGACCTTGGAGGTTTTCCATGGCATCTTTATATGTGTATATGCATGCTTATGCGATTCTTACGGTTTATATAGTTGTTATAGCTTACATGGATTATGTGGTTATGTGAATTTTGTGGGGTATGCTCTGGGGAACTCACTAAACTTCGTGCTTACTGTTTTCAGTTTTAGTTTCAGTTACTTCGTTTTCAAACGAAAGGAGCTGACCCGATCGCAACGCATCACACAATGGTTTTCCGCACATGAGATCTTTGGGATTACACTCTGATATTGTTTATGATAACATGTTTTGATTATTTCTACTTTGGTTTTGACATGACATAATATTATGGATGTTTTTTTATACTGTTGGTTTTATAATAACTTATTTAAAAATGAAATTTTTGGCCCTGAATTTTAGGAGGTTACAATGACTTAAAACATAGCCTTCTTCTCGAGACAAGATCAGACCAAGCCAATGAGGATAAGGAACATTCAATGGCTTCTTGTTCCCAGTAATGCAGTCAACCATTTGATCAAGAAAAAGTTGAGAAAATTCTAGTTTATTGTTATAAACATTAGAATATAAAATCCTTTGCAAAGAGATTCAATTTATCTAAACTTCTAGTCTTGTGATCAAGACATTTTCCGATCACACCTATTAAGTACTTCCACCCTACATTAAAATATTGACGAAGAGTGTTCTTGTATGGATCACGAGTAAGGCCTGGAAGATTGAAGTTATTCCCTAATTTTTCATGAATAGATTTGCAACTTTCTTTGGAGGGAGTTTCAGATTAACTTTCAAATCGAGGAAGACGAAGAGTAGTTCGAAAGGATTCTACATCAATTGAAATATTGTATTGACCACCTCGAATGGTTCGACCATCATAATAAACAAAGCATGAGTAGTAGAATTCACATACTTGTTTAGGGTAGAACGGATCAGGAAAGTCACAAAATGCATATCGAAGAGGGTAGCTTTTGACATACTTGAAAAAATCTTCGATACCTGAGTTTGTGAACTACTTTGGAATTTCATCCGAGAACGCCACATTGGTGGATTGAATGATGATAGTAGAGTCAGGAGCATGAGGATCTTTGATGATGTTAGCGTTGGGGGAAAACTTGTATAAGGGCTTTGACATGGTGAAAACTTTTAGGGAGATGATGATTTGGAGTATGAGATATACATATATATATATATATATATATATATATATATATATATATATATATATATATATATATATATACTAGTCGTTTACCCGCGCTAAGCGACGGGTGCGAATAATTTTTTTTTTCATAAATTAGTTTCTAGATTTAGTTTTGTTTTTGCGCAAATAGTTAGTACATCTAAACAATTATCAATAAAAGAATACACGTCTCACCAAATTCATGTTCACAAATAATAGCCTCAAACATTGTGGAACGATTGCCATCATTTTGTCGCTCTAAGATATGTAATATAATAATAGTTAAGTAAATTATAAATAAAACATTAAACAAAAAATGACATTTGTTTGAAGTTTTGTATACTTTTTTTCGGTATATAAATATTTTTATAGATCATTGTTTTTTTGTATTTTTTTGTGTGAAATCTTTTAAATATTTACATAACATTATCATTTGATGTAATTATAAGATAAATCATTTTTATTTAAATACCTAAATTATGGCTTGAATAACCCCCCTCACATGAATACAACTTAACTCAATTGAACCAATGAAGTGCAAAAAGGCAAAAATAGCATTTAAGAGCTTTCGACACATACATTAAATTTTGGAAAATAAAAAATGAACATTGTGACATAAAAAAATAATCCTCAACCCCTATACAACCAGTTGTTGGTTTTGTGAGATTAACCCGTCTGTTGACAAATTTCCTAGATAAATATAATTACTGATAAAAAAGAAATCTTTATACACTAAGGGTTTGAAATCACTTTATGTTATTTAAGCTTATTTAGTTTGTACGAAGCATCAAACAATTAAAAAGACTAACATAAAATCCAATTAGTTAAATGAAAATGAACGATTTATTTGAATTAAAACAAAAATGAACATCAAATTAAACAAATCATGTAACTCAATCAGCACATGTTGATTACAGGTTCAAAACCAAAACATCATTTATGGCATAGAGATAATACGCTAGAAATAAATATGGATTTCTATCAAGTTATTGAAATCATACCAATATAAAAAGCTAATTGGCCTCTTAGGGACTAAACACATACACACACATTACACACACAATAGCGTACTAACACTTAAATAAAACACATCACCACACACATATAGCACAGAAACAACAACACACACTCCCTGTTCGACCATTTTTCCTAGACCCACCAAACAAAAATGTTAAAGGAAACGACAGATGGTTGAGTTTTTTAACAGCATACGTCACAAACACACAGTAGCAGCACACACATCCACATAAATACAATGTGAGTGTGTGCTACCTAATGTATGATTTTAAAGTAATATTTTCCTTGAAGAAAAAAAAATTGAATGCTATTAAAAGGATGAGTTCTCAAAGTACAACGCACTAATAAGAAAACAATGAAAGTGTAATGATATAATGAGTCATGAACGTAACATCTGCAAGTGAGGTCGTAGCCATTTATTCCTGTGAAGAGAAGCAATAATGACAAGAAAGGTTATAGTTAGTTATAACTACAGATGCCAACAACTAAAGAATTCGAGAAAGTAATTTTTAATCATACATAGCATGTAAAAAAGAAGTGAGTCGGTAAATCACCACGAAACGCCAATAATATAAGTATTTAACAAATCTTGGTGTTGAAAAATTGTAATTTGTTCATACAATATACGTCAACCAACAACAAAATGTATTTCCATTGCACTACCAATATGGGCATTTGTACTTTAGTTGTTACATATTTCTCTTATCAGGAAAGAGAAAGTGCTTAAACATATTTACCCATAACAGCAATGTACTTGTATCTCTTTACCAATAATAGCAATGTGTAAGACGAAACTCGTAAAACAGTATAAGTATGATGATTTATGACCAAACATTTAAAGATAATAAAACCTCACTAACACTAATATAAGTTATAATAAAGTAATATTTTTAATTATCTTGTTAAATATCATGATGCAATGAAATAAAAACATCCAAATGAAAATTAACAAAAAGGAAGGAATGTCATTCCTTTAGAAATGGTCTATTCCATCTATCTAACTTCAAATTTAAAAATTAGATCCAAAGTCTGAGGATTTGAGCCTAAATTGCTACCAAGTATTAGTAAAATAGTAAATGGGACCAAGAGTACAAATCATCAGCCAAATCTCCCATGTTTGTTATACAACATATAACATAACATGTACTATACTTGCCGATTGATGCCAATGGGACAAAATTTTAAACTTTTTGTCCACATAAAAACCAAAAAAGGCGAGTCCCCAACACTTTGAAGTTTCCCATACAATGGGCAATGTGCTAATTAACTCAGCAGGTTCTCAGTACCATTACTAATGCTTTAAAAATACCAACTTAACAAAAAAATCATTTTAATCAAATTTAACATGATTTTTCTACAATAAGTTGCCAAAAGAAGGGTATCGAAACTTGGTATCTCTAAATCTATTTTTGTATTCCAACAATTTTGCTTTAGTGTTAAGGCATCAAAAATAGACAATTTGATCAAATTAAAAAAGTGACATATCATGGGTCTTGGTGTACTCAAATTGACACAAAATGGATCTATTTTTCATACCTTTTCGCTCCACATCACTGAATTGTATTCAAAGATAAGGACTTCATGTCCATAGTGATAGCAAGATTCTCAATTTCTACAAAAAAAGGAAAAGCAAAAAAAAGCAATTTACCCATTTGCGAAACTAATAAGATGAAAATGAATTAAAAGACATCCACCAAGGAGCAAATCACATTAACCAGTTATAGTCGAACCTTGTATTATCTCATTGTTCATCCCTACAAAAAATTCATAACAAAGGACTAATCAAAAGAGATTACAGAAAATCAGAGAGAGATAAAGAAAAAGCATGTAGGTGGAATGCCGATGAAAGTAAAAGATTCTATATAAAGTGTATTTGTAGACTGATTCTTTTGGCAGAAATAATACTCATTCAACTTTGAACTCGTTCAACTACAGTAAAAGCTAAAGATAAAAAGCTATAATCAAGGACTTGAATTTGAATGTGTGTATAACTTTGTTTGACTTTTTCAAATGCTGACCCGAAGATAAATATAAGCTGATAAACCATGGTTATTCTTATCTTGACTTTTTCAAATGTTGACCGAACTAAGATTTATGATTTGATAATCCATAAAATCATTATACGTGACGCAATAAGGCTTGTACCTCTTAATTTTCAGCCTTTGACCAAATATGTATATTAAGGTATAATAGATATATATATATATATATATATATATATATATATATATATATATATATACATATATATATATATATATATATATATAGAGAGAGAGAGAGAGAGAGAGAGCTTAATTGCATGAATTGCTTGTAGAAGTGGCCTAGGATGAAGAATTCTCAATTTATAAGAAAAAGTTTCTTCCTTTTTACGTAATCAAGAGCGACGATATATGCGCCGTAAAGATCTCGTATCCCAAGATAATGAAGAATCTTTTTAGAAGTTATCCAAAAAGCTACTATTGATACAAAGAAGTTACATCGGTGAGACAAGTCATCAACAACACTGAACATCATCTTAAGCAATCAGCGAATGAATTTATGATGATCATATAGTTAGTTTGTGATGTCTCCTAATAGTGTGGGCTAAAACTACCATTCACCGACATAGTATTGCGAGATCTGATCACCATGTGGTTTCATATATTGAATCATAAATCACTTTTATTAGAAGAAAAGTGGCAAGAGTGGATAGGTGCATGTAACATATCACGGACAATGATATACCCATCAGCACATATTTTTCAAGCTCTCATCAACGTATGGCACATCACGCTGAATCATAAAACTTTAAAGAAGAATATAAGGGCTTGTAAAATCCCGATGCTGAGGTAATTCCAGTTTTAACCCTATGTATAAATAAATATTGCATTTTAGTCCTTGTGCAGAAGAAAGAGTGTAATATGGCCTATAGTGGCATTTTGGTAATTTCTGACCCGGACTTAGTACATTGGGTGTACTCTTCGCACGTAAGGCGTACATGCGAGGGACTTACTATGCTAAGCGTACTCTTCATACACAGGGCATATGTGTGAGTGTTCCAAACCCTATATTTTAGGGTTTGAACCCTATTTAAACAACTTTATGGCCCCAAGACCTTCACCATAATCAACCTCCACCTAAGAAAACGTCCCTCTATCAAACCTTAAGTAAGAAGAGTGCATTTTGAGCTCGTTTATGTGCTTTGGTGGTGTTCGTGAAGAAGAAAAGTTTGTACAAGGACCATGAAGCTTGGAAGTAACTTAGATCCAGGATTCCCCACTTGCTAGCAAGCTCCAGGAGGTAAAAAGCTTCTAACTTGATCATCCTATCTTGTAGATCTAACAAATTCTTCATTAAGCACATTTTTGGTCCCAAATATGGTGATTCTTGAGCATGGAATGCTCTTAATCGAATAACTCGTCCTTTCAGACCTAATGCCTGAGTCATAAAAATGTGGTCTTGATGCTTAGTTTTTCCCCATGCATGCTATAGAAGGTATTCAGGTGTTAAGAAGTTGGGGGATTTTGTGTATTAAGCACTTATTCAACATGCAATGTCATAAAGTTGGAAACTTTCTTACTTTTGGGGGTACTTTAGCCTTAGATCTGCAGTTGGACGTATTAAGTTGAAGTAATAAGCTATTAATGGATTAAGAGGGGAACTGCTATGTACACATGGTGTACCAAACGGTACATTGAGCATACGCAAATTTGGCCTTGATGCCTCGTACCTCGAGTACACCCTGTGTACCTCCGGAGTACGCCCCGCGTACGAAGCCTGAGTTAACTTGGTTGGGTTGACTCGGTTGACATGTTGCCTTTAACCATTTTGACAAAGGGTATTTTGGGAAAATGTTATTAATTTAGAATGGGAAATGTTTTGACATTTAGGATTTGGGTTGAGTCGATTGTTGGAGTTGGGAGTTATTCAGACTATATTCAGACTGTGAGGGGAGTTTTCGCTCACTCTACCTATACGGTCGAAGGCACCAAGGCCGGCCCACAAGATGATTTATACTGGTCAAGATAGTGATATGATAGTTGTAGTTGGTAAGTAGATCCATATGATTATCTGTATTGTTGGATCTATGTTTATGCTTGTTTATTGCATATGTCAACATGTTGTGTTGGGTTGAGGTGGTCCTACTTTGTGTTATAGGCCACAACACTCGGGGATGACTAGCAAGGCTGTAGATCCTACATGGCGTTCCGTTCAGGCCGGCGGCCTGTAGAGCAGTTCTGATAGGATGTAGGCCCTGCAAGGCGGTCCAGTCACGCCGAAGGCTCGTAGAACAGTCCATATAGGCTGTAGGCCCTACGAGGCGGTCCATTCAGGCTGGTTGTTCATATCGTATGCTTGTTGATGTGGTGTGCTGGTACATTGGGGGAGCTCACTAAGCTTTGGCTTATTATTTTAGTTTATGGTTTGAGGTACTTACGAGGATTGTGGGCAGGCGAAGGCGTGATCGTACACAGCTTCCTGTTTTTATGTCTTCGGGTCTTGGGAAAACTCTAATTTGAAACAATGGTTTTGAAACAATGACTATTTTTGTAAACAATACTAACTCATGGTTGGTTTTTAAAAAAAATTAATTTATCGTGACTTTTGGAGTGTTACAAGTTGGTATCAGGGCCTTGGTTTGAGAGAATTGGATGAGCATTCATGTGAATCCTGACTCAAACTAGGGAACTGAAAAAAAAAAATTAAACTGATTTTTCAAAAATTGTTTTTAAAAGTAAACAAGGAAGGATGCAATGTATACGATCAGCCGGAGCAAGAAAGCATACGTCAAATTATCCACACAGTTATTTACTATTATGTTTATGATAGAACAACATGCTAGTGATAGCCTAGGTATCTTAATGAATTGCATTATAGAATTACGTGATTAATGATGCCTGATAACCTAGGGTTTCTTTCTTGTATGAAATTGATATCATTATTGTAGTTGCTTAGTCTATGCATCAAAATTTTACATGAATAAGATTTTATAGCCTGAGAATGTTTGATTTCTCCTTATTTCCTGTTCCTTGTATGGTTGTGGGCTTAGGGTAGAATCAAGTATGATTAGCATACACGAGTGTTACAAGGTTGGTGAAGTTTCAGGAATGAGTTGTTTGAGGGTAGCCGGCCAGTTGGAGAATGTCTAGCCTTTCTCTAGCGAGTGAGAATAAGATATATGCATTTCCTAGTATGTGCATTTAGGGTTGTTGTGATGATCCTCTGAGACAAATACGGGTAGGTGTGGAAGGTAGTATGGGCCCATACTACTGGAAGCATAGGACCTATACGCATAGCAGGGAAGTCACAACCCCTAGGGTTTCAAATTTTGGAATAGCTCATGTGGTATGAACTGCACCTCTTCTAATATTTTCTGGTTTATTTTTAGTATGGTGGTTATGAGGAGATTTGAGTTAGGATCTGGATCGAGTGGCCAGGATACGCCAAGGATGACTAAGGACCAAGTTAGGGAGATGATTCATGCTTAGGTTGTTTCTATTATCCGGGGGCAGATACCAGAGTTATTTGGGTCTATCAAGACCACCATGATGGAGTTCTTTGATGACCGGTACGCTGCACTTTCTGAGCTTGCTCCTGCAGCTACAACGGTCGTCATAGCTGTGGGGATTGGCAGGGGTAGAGCCTTCCAGTACCGAGACTTTGACAATACCAAGCCCCATGTGTTTGATGGAGTCTAGGACCCGATCATTTCCATGAGGTGGTTGTCCGGTGTTAAGGGATGGTTTTTTACTTGATTCTTCCCAGTTGACCAGAAGGTCAACTGCGCTCTGAACCTTCTTCGGTCTGGAGCGAATGACTGGTGGAGAGTGGTTACTGGTTCATACACTCCATAGTAGGAGCTGATGTATCATGGGTGCAGTTTTCTGATATGTTCCTCTCAAGATATGTACCTTTGGTTGTGAGATATATATATATATATATATATATATATATATATAAGAGGGAGAGACTAGCCCAGGAGTATCTGGACCTGAAGCAGGGGACGAATCCGGTGACTGAGATCACCAAGATGTTTACTGAGAGTGCATTGTTTTTCCCTGAGTTAGTTACTTTCAAGGAAGCTCAGATGAACCAATACATGAGCATGCTCAAGACGGACATTCACCAGTTTGTATCTACTTAGTGTTGTAGTACCCTTGTGAAGTTGAAGGAGGCCGCTAGGCAGTGGGAGATTGAGTTGGAACTCTAGACGAGGGAGCGGAGGCAGACTCCGGTGCAGTCGCAACCTGCGGCGAAGCAGTTCAAGGCCACTGATGTGAGAACTGGGATTCAGAGGAGCCACATTTGTGGAGAGTGTGGCAAGGTTTTTGAGGGTTTTTGTCGATCTACTTCTGGGTGCCACAAATATGGCAAGGACGAGCATTATGCCAAGGACTGTCATCAACGTATCCCCACACCAACCACCAGGATCTGTTATCACTGTGAGTAGTTTGGCCATATTTTCTCATAGCGGGACCGGCACAGGCTCCAGCACTAGCTAATTTGAGGATCACCGATGGGTGACAGGGCATGGTGGAGTCTCCAAGGGCTCGAGGTTGCGCTTTTTATCTCACGACAAAGAAGGCTAGGGTGGCGCCAGATGTCGTTACTAGTATGTTTCTATTTATTATTATGTCAGTTATATCATGGTATGCTTATGTTTATGGTTCTGATAGGTACATTCTTAGTGAATTCTTTTCCTGCTCTTATGTTATTTGACTCGAGCGTGAGTTGGTCCTTTGTGTATTTTAGTAGAGATTTTGGTATGACCCATAGCAAGTTGGAGTGTCTTGCGGGTTCCTATCGCAAACGAACATGAGGTTTAAGCATCCATAGTGTATTTGGGTTGTATATTGGAGATCTTCGAGGTCATTTATCCGATTGATTTGATCCCTATCCCCATGGGGGATGTATGCGTGATAGTGGGGATGGATTGGCTAAGTATATTTTGATACATGTGTGGGAGCAAAAGACTCTAAAAGTAGGGATGTGCTGACACTTGTCACGTTGAATGGTGATGTGGCTTGTGTTGTGACAAAAAGTGGGTGCAATATGACATGGAAAGGGATGTGGCAAAAGAGAGGAGAAGGTTAATGATATTAATGATGGGTTAAGAATATAGATGTTACAAGTTGGAAGATTAAAGTGCAAGTTTCATTTCAGTTTTTAATAAGTCCATTAATGACTAAGACGTTACAAATAAGTCTATTAGTGACATAAATACATTACATCATTTAAGTCATTTATTAGCATTTAATAAGCCTTTAATTGGCATAATTATTGGTGTCTTTTATTTTCTTTTACCGTTATTTTTGTAAGGCTATATATAGCCTTGTTCTATCATTCTGTAACGAGCTACGAGAGAATTATGCTTTGAAGATATTGAAAATTGAACTATTTCTCATTTCGAGTTGTTGCGACAATTCAAAATTTGAGCCTTATTAGGACGCACCTTTTAATATTGATCATGAACTAAAGTAAATAGGTCTTAACGTGTTTTCACCAAATTAGTCCAATTTAATCTTCACACTATCTTCATTTACTTATTTTTGTTCTTATTTACCTATCCAAAATGCCAAAAACTACTTTTTTGTTTATCATTCTATTACCTGGTTTCATGTTCCACTACAATCATAAATTATCCAAACTAAACACAACCCATACACGTATCATATGTGGTATCAGAATCCACTTATGATTGGGTATTTTTTTAATTCTAGTTCCAAAAAACAAAAAAAATTCCTGCTAAGTTTGTTTGATTTTAGTTCCTGTTAAGAAGTTGTTGTCCAAAAATGTTGCGCAAGTTATATGATAAAGAAGAAATAGAGGGAGAGAAAACTAATTAAAAGGATGAAGAAGATATCAGTCCCATCTACGACACCAATGGGGAAGGGGAATTTGTTCAAAGAACTAATTTAGTGACTGGAGAAGAAATTGTTGAAGGAATTTGTGATTTCGTTCCCATCTACGACACTGGTGAGCAAGAGGAATTTGTTGAAGCAGAGGTTGTCACACCCCAAAACAAAACGGTAGAAACGTTCTGGGGTGGATGACGTCATGTCAGGTATCACAACATATGCAGTATAGTAAACAAAGTACAACAACCATTGCATTAATAGTAATAATTTTACATAGGTTACTTTACATAGAAACATCAAAATTAAGTACAGAACATAATATAGATGTCGCTTGGTTCTAGGCTGACTTCACACAAGCTCCCGGAATGTACCTGTCTATCGATGACCGGAGAATACAAGTTATTTTCAAAGCGAGTATCAGCATTTTTATAATGCTGGTGAGTTCATAAGTATTTAGTGTCATTTGTATAAACACACATTTTTTAATCAAGATAACTTTATGAAAGATAGTAGTTTAGAATCTATAGTGTATTAGCGTCCTTTCCAGAAAATCCTATATTTTCTAATTAAAAGCAGTCTTCTACCAAGACCCGACAAATTTATGTTTTAAGGAGTAGCTTTCCCCTAATTACTATCATTACCAAAAATACATAACGGACTTTAACAGAATGATGAGAAAAATCACAAGTGAAAATACTAGATGAAAATAATATGTACCTCAGCAGTAGCACTACTGACCAAGACAAAAGAAATCATAGACTCCAGGAGAGTACCGAATGAATGATACGCCTGGCACGGTCTATCAAAAGGAAACACGGACTCCAGACAGTATCGAATGAACGATACAGCTAGCAAAGTCTAAAACAAGAAAATACAGACTCCAGACAGTATTGAGTGAACGATACAGCTAGCAAAGTCTAAAACAAAGGGTGAATGTGAACTTGTATATAACCATGCTGATCGACGATAGAGTATCCGATGACCTTCCAGGTCACACGTAGAGGTAGTGGCATTATGTCACCCATGGGCCTTACCGGCGCGGACTGTAGCTAGTAGTATGGGTGTGGGAGTGTCAGTCCCGTATAGATCTATACACATGATGTTCGCTCTCCTTCCTGGAGACTCTGGTTACACGGCGTTGGCGCAATGAAGCGTCGTAGAGGGAAATAGTGTGTCACATTCTAAAGTCAAAGATATACATATATATATATATATATATATATATAGAGAGAGAGAGAGAGAGAGAGAGAGAATCGAGAGAGATAGAGAGAGAGAGAGAATCGAGAGAGAGATAGAGAGAGAGAGAGAGAGAGATTTTATGTCCATACATGTATACATGATATATAACTAATATTTAAACGACCTTCAGACGGATAACTGATACCCACCAGACCACATCCCAATGAGGAAAAAGAAATAGGGCGAACTAGCCTTCCTAAGTCATTTAAACATTATTTATATAACTATACAAATATAGGCATGCATTTAACGAAATAACAGCATAACAGAAACTTGGGTAAACTTTTGGAAAACTTTATAAACAAGAATTTATGACTCGATGTTAGTTTATAAAACACGCTTTTGAAAATGATTCGATAAAATAGTTTAAGTGAGGAAAACTTTTGGAAAACCTTTAACTAGAAATTGTGACTTGATGTCATTCTATAAATCAAACTTTGAAAACCTTTGAAAAACCTTTGGAAAACCTTTCGAATACTTATGATAATTAAAAGAGAAATTGATACTTTAACAAGAGTTGAAAACGAGATTGGGAAAACCTTTTGTTAGATGAAACAGTTCAACATGTAAAAATCCATTTGCTATACAGTTATTAATCACATGTGATTTATCTAATCACTGTACAGTTCAACTGGTATTCCCCCTATAAAAGCAGTTAAAATCATTTAAAAGGTTAATTCAGGGGTATGAACTTACCTGCTGCGAGTGGATCAAATGGAGTTGTCGGTTGAGTGCTCAGGGTCAAGTAAAGATTTGAACACACTTAATGACCTAGAAACATATCAAGACATATGTTTACATATAATTAGTGATTATAACACTAGATAAACACGTATAAGCATCCTAATGTGCAGAAAAATACTTTGGTCAAGTGCTAGGAGGCTATAAGGTTGTAATAAGGGGGTGTATGGCCTAACTAGGGAGTTTACTCTTCAAGAGTAAACTCTTAGAGGAGATTTTGGCCCAATGACCATATCCCAATGAGTTTACGGCCATAAACTCATGGGTAGTGAGTTCTTGGATGCTTAAAGGTCTTACAACACTTGTGGAATTAGGCTAGGTTAAATTCTAGGGCATAGGAAGGGGTTAAGGCTCCAAATGAACCATTTAAGGGAGTTCACGGCTATAAAAATAGAGTTTACGGCCATAAACTCTCATTTGGTCCTTCAATTCATGATTTAAGGTCTTAAATGAAAGAATACAAGGTTCTATGCATTATTCCAAGCCATAGGGGAAGTTAGGGCATCATTTGGCCTCCTTAAGGGAGTTTACGGCCCATGAACCAATCCTTGGGGGGTTTACGGCCGTAAACTCCTAATTCCATTGTTTCTTTGATGTTTAATGCCCCTACTTCAATGGTGGTTGATTCTAGACATTTACCCAAGCCATAGGAGGTGTTTAAGGGCAAATTTAACACCTTAAATGGTGTTCACGGCCCATGAAGAGGGGTTTATGGTCCAAGAGTGTTCTTGGGCTGTAAAATCATGTTTACTCCTCAAAAGACAAGGTTTTGGTGTTCTAAGCTCATATATGCAAGTCCACAAGTCAAATCTAAGCCCTAGGAGTGATTTGGAAGGGTTTTGGGGCTTCAAAACCCCATTTATGAGTGTTTGCGGTCCAAGAGTGTTCTTGGGCCGTAAACACATGTTTATGAGGGGTTTGGGTGGTTTAAACACGAATTTGCAGGTATATCAAGCTAAACAATAAGGTAGGATAGATTACTTACGATTATGGAGCTCGAAATGGGCGTTTTTGGATCGGAAGCAACTTGTAGAGAGTGAGAGAGAGAGAGAGTGAAAAAGGTGTAAATAAGGTTCACTCACACTTATATAGGGTTTTAAGTTTGTGGATCGGTGGAAATATACCCGATACTGACATTGAACGGGGCTTTTGGTCGTACCCGATTGAATGGTTGTAACTCGACGGGGTCGTGAATTAGAAACTTTTAAAAAGTGTATCGAGGGCTTTTCACGTGTTTCTACTGCATTTTGAACCCTTATGAAGTTATAGTAAAAGTCCCAATTGAATTAACCTAATCCAAAAAGGTTAACGGAACAATTTAACAAAACAAGTTTTATTAGCGGAATAAGGGTTTACAGTGACGGAATAAATTTCGGGTTGTCACATCATCCCACCGTTAGAGGGAATTTCGTCCCGAAATTAGGGTTTAGGCAGAGAGGTAGGCATGAACAATCGGGTAGAGAGATGAGGGTACTTTCTATTCGGTTGGTCTTTGTGCTCCCAAGTGAACTCTGACCTTTGCTTGGCGTTCTAACAAACCTTCACTTACAGGATGTGGATTTTCGTTTCGTTCACTTGATCCCTCGACTCGCGATTCCTACAGGTTCCTATACGAAGTTAGAGTCCCCAATGATTTCTATCAAAACGAGTGGGATTCAGAGAGTTACGTCGGGCAAACACTTTTTAAGTCTAAGACATGGATTGATTTGGGGTGAAGCTTATGGAATTTCCGAAAGTAGTCGTGGTCTGACGAGGGCTGACCCTATTTTTGTAAAGAACCTCGGATGGTCCTAAGCTCTCGGAAAGGTAGAGCTTTTCAGTAATTAGAACATAGTGTACTTCTATGGCGAGATCATCACTGGCGTGATCGCCATTCTGAAGTTCCAAACGTTCTGTCATACTGGGGGTGTAGTCCTTCTAGTTGGTTCTTAGAAGGCTCAGGTTATCCTTGGATTTGTGTTTCCTGTTGATTGGCTTTCAGAGGTTTTCTGGATCATTGGATGAATTGGATGTCTACGGGTATCTGTTTGTTGCAGGGCGCCTATCTCAACCTAGTGCAAAATGAACCTGCACTTCTGGTTCTTGAGATGTTTCTAAACTTTACATCATCGTCCAGTTGACGCTCTCACAATATGATTCTTAATAGGAAAGAACCATGCTCTTACTTGCCTTGTTGTTTCATGATTAGCAATCTCTGCTCAGGGCTAACTCAGTCCTTAGAGATTTTCTGAAGTGTTGGACTATCTCGGGAGGTGGTTCTACTATTTCTATGTGAGATAGTATTTTTGGAACACCTAGTAGTCCAATGAATCTCTAAGACATGTCCTATTCCCTAAGACGTCGATTTATTTCAGTTGCAGAAAGCGCGTGCTCTTGTATAACCCATCGACTACTTTCGTACTTTATTCAAGTATTCTTGGCTACGGAGGTTATCCTGTGGTTCTTGGCATTCTAATATTCACTTCGGAGAATGCAGTCTATCGTCTACAGGGCGACGGTGACCTCTTCCATGTGAGGGGGGGAGTGTCCTAGGCACTACTCGTTAGTAACGAGGCAGACGAAGTGCCTAAGTAGTGCGACCATCTTTTGCAACTACTCTTCCGGTGGTTCTGATTTTCCTTGATTTAGATTAAGTCTAGAAGTATAGGGTTCCATCACTCGCAACTTCTAATTTCCTCATCCACTCTTCTTAGAGCTTATCTTATCGCAGCTTCTAGCTTTTCGGGATATCTTGCTGAGATGCTTAATTCATGGGGTTAAGCGTGAATGGATGGTCGTAGTTAATGTCCTTGACTCTTACGACTCAGATTTCTCTACCAACTGAGGGTGTCAGCTACTATATTGGCTTAACCAGGATGACAAAAAAATTCAGATTTGTGGTCATTTTAGTAGCTCAACCCGCAGTGGTTCTCTTGACTCTAGTTCCTATTCTATGGGATAGGATGAAGAGTTTTATTATGAGGTTCGTGGTAGAGCTCATACTTGGCTTCACCACTAATACTTGGTGTATGCTAGCCGTATGTATTTGAGATCGACGGGATGTTCAGTTGTGCGACTCCACCCCAGACCTACAACCCAACGAGGAATAAGGAGTAGGGAGGAAGCACACATCTTAAATATTTTTGATCTAAATTATATACCACTCTTATGCATATGCTTAGTTAATACTAGTCAATCCCATGAGGTCTTTCCTCTTGACTCACGAACCTGATTATGAGGTGCTAAGGGTCTTTCTGGGGAATCTACGGAGTAGGTTTTAGGTGGTCATCGTCTTCTTGAATGCCTGCAGTGTCCTTCGCTTCAGGTTCTATCTATCTAAGAAAGGGTTGGTTAAGAACGCACAATACCCTACACAGGGGTATTTCGGAAGGTTTTAGATAAGAGAGACGACTGACGGATCGCACTAGGTGTTATTATATGGTTCGGAAGGACCTTTATTTGCCGAAATGGCTACGGTGAAAGTTCTTTTTACACAGCACTAGGAATTTACACATGGTTGCACTAAGTTGAACCATGATTGATAGAGGCTTCGAAGTTGGCATACATCGACATGACATAGAATGAGGGTTGATAAGGCCATGTGCTAAACGGGCACACAAGTTCTTGGCGTCTCGGGTTTCTTCCCATGTATCACTGTTGCGGATACTTGGACTGATAGAGTCGACGCGGAACTATAGAGGGTCCTGAGGTTTCGGAATAATGTACTTTTCATGAATGGATTCTCACGAGGTCTTTCTATAATCGCTTAGCATACACTAGTCATGTATAATTAAGGTGGGAAGGACTATTGACTGAGCGACTCCGCCCTAAATCCACAATCAAACGAGGAACAGGAAATGAGGCAGCATCACTCACTCGAGGTCTATCCATCTTAATTATACATGGCCCTAACATATATACCAAGGCATTATAGCTTTACCTGATGAAAATTTTGAATTCTTACACCAGTGTTGCGACTTTCGTCTTAACGGACGAGTAATTACTTTTAGAATTAGCCTTTTAATGTTTTCGGTTAATGTTTTCGGTTAGTTATCGGAGATTGAGAGACGTACCAAAATTTTACTGGGTTCATTGATGCTTCTTCTAGGTATTAGGGTTAGGCTCCTTTTGCGCTCTTGTCGTTTCTTTCAGTTGGGCAGTCCTTCTTGAAGTGTCCAATCTCACCACATAGGTGGCATATTGGACTGGTCCCAACATTGGTGATCGATGTAATGAACTCAACCGGGGTTCTGCAGACGCGAGCGGTATGCCCCTTCATGTTGCACCTAACACAAAGGAGTTCTCGACGGGTACCATGATGATGGTAGCTGCACTTGCTGCAACGGGGAAGGCTTCCTAGGTATGGTCTTCTAGGTGTCGGGATAGAAGGGTTGGCAAGGATATTGATTGTCTCAGCTCGTTGCCCTTCGGAAGGTCCTTGAGCCGAGGTACTTCCCTCCTTGTTCTTGAGCTTTCTCTTCAGTGGCTTTGGTTGGGGTTCTTGGCTGGCTGGGTACGCAGGCGTTGGTTTCTGTTTTCCACTGCTAGGATCGGGATTCCCGATAGGGCTCTTGCTAACATTGGTGTTGTTAGCATTCAGTTGAGCCAGGACAGCTGCTACGGCTGCCGAAACTGTAGCTTGGACCGTAGTTTCATCAAATAGGAGAGTCGGTTTCTTACCAGTGGATTGGTTACGCTTCTTCGAAGGCATGGTTTTTCCTACACAAAAAGGAACACAAGCTGTTGATAGACGATGGTTAACCCTGGACGTATCTATCCTCACTATAATAGGCAATAATTTTTCCCACGCCTTGGATATTGGTTATCTTAGTGTCGACCTACATTCCTATGATGTAGTACGGGTATTCAAGGTAGGAGTAAGAGTATCGGAAAGCCATAAGATGGGAGTCGTTCCTACTAAGTTGTCTTTATGCTGGAAAGGTTCACTCTTCGGCTTGGAAAGATTTGAGGGAAGTTCGGAACAAGGATCACGGAAGAAAAAGGCTGATGAAAACTTATGGCTAAACACCTTCAATCGAGGTTTTGAAATCCGATCTAATCGTATTACTTGCGACGGGAAAAGGCGATTTACCTAACACATAGTGTGAGTAGTGTAATCACTAACTCACTAAATTGTATTATTTTATGGGTGTATTAGCATGACGAATACGAGGAAAAGACACTTCTCGGGTTCCATGTATTGGCTCCCTCTGTCTACCTCTTATCCTTGACTGGGACTGGCATTGGTTTTCTTAGTCACCTAGGGTTCTCCTCTCGTGAAGACATATTGAATTTCTACTCCGTCTTACTTCCGATCCGGACTCTAAGTGTCATCGCTTCATGATGGATGACTGGAAACCTCGGAAGTTCAGGCGAATTTCCCACCTATGTCCTAAAAGGTATAGGCACTTGGTGGTTTCAATAGTCTCGTCCTAGTTCATTTATTTCCGAACTGGAAATCTTCTCAATGAACCTCTTCTGGGTCTGAATCAACTCTTATGTCAAACACTAAAGTGGGTAGGGTTTTCTACAGGGTTCATGCGAGGATGGAAATGTCTAAAGAATCCTAAGAGATTATTAACATTTCACTGGGTGATCCACATCGAGTCCTGCTACAATTACATAGGGTACACAAATTATATATAGCTTAGATCCGATAGGCCTTCGAATATCTAATACTACTCTATATCCACATCCAAACAAGGAAAAGGAAGTAGAGCGAAACCACACATTCTTAGTCTATGGGATCCTTATCATATATAACCTTGGAAGTATACCCTCTGTAATCATAGGTATATCAATGAGGATCTTTTTAGTTTTTCACACAAGGTTATCTATGGTTCCTAAAATACCCCTATGGTATTTTTAATTACTTGTTTGATTCTCAACTTTAGAATATGATTCTGGAACTAATGTGAGTCTTTTAGTATTCCAAAATACTCCCATAGTATTTTTAAACTTTATGTTTGGCTCTAGCATTCCTAGTTGGTAAGTTTCAGATTTGTTGCAACACCACCATCACTCCCAAGCACACGTTGGTCGCATCTCGAATAAATGTAGTTGATCAGGTTACATTTATTCCAGCTTACGATTAAATAACTGCCCAGGTTTGACGGTAATGGTCAACATCCAAAGACTTTTATTTGTTCTTCTTGTGATACTTTTTTTCGAGTGTTTTAGATTCTGGATGTTCTTATACTTTGGAAAAATATGGTTATATTTTAAAGTATAATTCTTAGTCAGAGTGTTTTATCCCAATTTATTTACAGGCTGTATATCTTTTATGAATTGATATACTGAGTTCACTATCAACAATGCTCTGATACCAATCTGTCACACCCCAAAACCAAAACGGCGGAAACGTTCTGGGGTGGATGATGTCATGTCAAGTATCACAACATATGCAGTATAGTAAACAAAGTACAATAACCATTACATTAATAGTAATAATTTTACATAGGTTACATTACATAGAAACATCAAAAGTAAGTACAGAACATAGTATAGATGCCGCTTGGTTCTAGGCTGACTTCACACAAGCTCCCGGGATGTACCTGTCTATCGATGACCCGAGAATACAAGTTATTTTAAAAGCGAGTATCAACATTTTTATAATGTTGGTGAGTTCATAAGTATTTAGTGACATTTTTATAAACACACATTTTTAATCAAGATAACTTTATGAAAGATAATGGTTTAGAATCTACAGTGTATTAGCGTCCTTTCCAGAAAATCCTATATTTTCTAATTAAAAGCAGTCTTCTACCAAGACCCGACAAATTTATGTTTTAAGGAGTAGCTTTCCCCTAATTACTATCATTACCAAAAATACATAACGGACTTTAACAGAATGATGAGAAAAATCACAAGTGAAAATACTAGATGAAAATAATATGTACCTCAGCAGTAGCACTACTGACCAAGACAAAAGAAATCATAGACTCCAGGAGAGTACCGAATGAATGATACGCCTGGCACGGTCTATCAAAAGGAAACACGGACTCCAGACAGTATCGAATGAACGATACAGCTTGCAAAGTCTAAAACAAGAAAATACAGACTCTAGACAGTATTGAGTGAACGATACAGCTAGCAAAGTCTAAAACAAAGGGTGAATGTGAACTTGTATATAACCATGCTGATCGACGATAGAGTATCCGATGACCTTCCAGGTCACACGTAGAGGTAGTGGCATTATGTCACCCATGGGCCTTACAGGCGCGAACTGTAGCTAGTAGTCTGGGTGTGGGAGTGTCAGTCCCGTATAGATCTATACACATGATGTTCGCTCTCCTTTCCGGAGACTCTGGTTACACGGTGTTGGCGCAATGAAGCGTCGTAGAGGGAAATAGTGATTCACATTCTAAACTCAAAGAGATATATATATATATATATATATAGACAGAGAGACAATCGAGAGAGATAGAGAGAAAGAGAGATAGAGAGAGAGAGAGAGAGAGTCTCCTAACTATTCCTATAATAGTTACTAGGGTTCCAGAAACATGAATAATAGCAGGATGTCTGTACTACTCAAGGCGATGAATTGGCTGAGAGAGAGAGAGAGAGAGAGAGAGCTTTTATGTCCATACATTTATACATGATATATAACTAATATTTAAACGACCTTCAGACGGATAACTGATACCCACCAGACCACATCCCAATGAGGAAAAAGAAATAGGGCGAACTAGCCTTCCTAAGTCCTTTAAACATTATTTATATATCTATACAAATATAGGCATGCATTTAACGAAATAACAGCATAACAGAAACTTGGGTAAACTTTTGGAAAACTTTATAAACAAGAATTTATGACTCGATGTTAGTTTATAAAACACGCTTTTGAAAATGATTCGATAAAATAGTTTAAGTGAGGAAAACCTTTGGAAAACCTTTAACTAGAAATTGTGACTTGATGTCATTCTATAAATCAAACTTTGAAAACCTTTGAAAAACCTTCGGAAAACCTTTCGAATACTTATGATAATTAAAAGAGAAATTGATACTTTAACAAGAGTTGAAAACGAGATTGGGAAAACCTTTTGTTAGATGAAACAGTTCAACATGTAAAAATCCATTTGCTATACAGTTATTAATCACATGTGATTTATCTAATCACTGTACAGTTCAACTGGTATTCCCCCTATAAAAGCAGTTAAAATCATTTAAAAGGTTAATTCAGGGGTATGAACTCACCTGCTGCGAGTGGATCAAATGGAGTTGTCGGTTGAGTGCTCAGGGTCAAGTAAAGATTTGAACACACTTAATGACCTAGAAACATATCAAGACATATGTTTACATATAATTAGTGATTATAACACTAGATAAACACGTATAAGCATCCTAATGTGCAGAAAAATACTTTGGTCAAGTGCTAGGAGGCTATAAGGTTGTAATAAGGGGGTGTATGGCCTAACTAGGGAGTTTACTCTTCAAGAGTAAACTCTTAGAGGAGATTTTGGCCCAATGACCATATCCCAATGAGTTTACGGCCATAAACTCATGGGTAGTGAGTTCTTGGATGCTTAAAGGTCTTACAACACTTGTGGAATTAGGCTAGGTTAAATTCTAGGGCATAGGAAGGGGTTAAGGCTCCAAATGAACCATTTAAGGGAGTTCACGGCTATAAAAATAGAGTTTACGGCCATAAACTCTCATTTGGTCCTTCAATTCATGATTTAAGGTCTTAAATGAAAGAATACAAGGTTCTATGCATTATTCCAAGCCATAGGGGAAGTTAGGGCATCATTTGGCCTCCTTAAGGGAGTTTACGGCCCATGAACCAATCCTTGGGGGGTTTACGGCCGTAAACTCCTAATTCCATTGTTTCTTTGAGGTTTAATGCCCCTACTTCAATGGTGGTTGATTCTAGACATTTACCCAAGCCATAGGAGGTGTTTAAGGGCAAATTTAACACCTTAAATGGTGTTCACGGCCCATGAAGAGGGTTTTATGGTCCAAGAGTGTTCTTGGGCTGTAAAATCATGTTTACTCCTCAAAAGACAAGGTTTTGGTGTTCTAAGCTCATATATGCAAGTCCACAAGTCAAATCTAAGCCCTAGGAGTGATTTGGAAGGGTTTTGGGGCTTCAAAACCCCATTTATGAGTGTTTGCGGTCCAAGAGTGTTCTTGGGCCGTAAACACATGTTTATGAGGGGTTTGGGTGGTTTAAACACGAATTTGCAGGTATATCAAGCTAAACAATAAGGTAGGATAGATTACTTACGATTATGGAGCTCGAAATGGGCGTTTTTGGATCGGAAGCAACTTGTAGAGAGAGAGAGAGAGTGTGTGTGTGTAGAGAGAGAGAGAGTGAAAAAGGTGTAAATAAGGTTCACTCACACTTATATAGGGTTTTAAGTTTGTGGATCGGTGGAAATATACCCGATACTGACATTGAACGGGGCTTTTGGTCGTACCCGATTGAATGGTTGTAACTCGACGGGGTCGTGAATTAGAAACTTTTAAAAAGTGTATCGAGGGCTTTTCACATGTTTCTACTGCATTTTGAACCCTTGTGAAGTTATAGTAAAAGTCCCAATTGAATTAACCTAATCCAAAAAGGTTAACGGAACAATTTAACAAAATAAGTTTTATTAGCGGAATAAGGGTTTACAGTGACGGAATAAATTTCGGGTTGTCACATCATCCCACCGTTAGAGGGAATTTCGTCCCGAAATTAGGGTTTAGGCAGAGAGGTAGGCATGAACAATCGGGTAGAGAGATGAGGGTACTTTCTATTCGGTTGGTCTTTGTGCTCCCAAGTGAACTCTGACCTTTGCTTGGCGTTCTAACAAACCTTCACTTACAGGATGTGGATTTCCGTTTCGTTCACTTGATCCCTCGACTCGCGATTCCTACAGGTTCCTATACGAAGTTAGAGCCCCCAATGATTTCTATCAAGACGAGTGGGATTCAGAGAGTTACGTCGGGCAAACACATTTTAAGTCTAAGACATGGATTGATTTGGGGTGAAGCTTATGGAATTTCCGAAAGTAGTCGTGGTCTGACGAGGGATGACCCTATTTTTGTAAAGAACCTCGGATGGTCCTAAGCTCTCGGAAAGGTAGAGCTTTTCAGTACTTAGAACATAGTGTACTTCTATGGCGAGATCATCACTGGCGTGATCGCCATTCTGAAGTTCCAAACGTTCTGTCATACTGGGGGTGTAGTCCTTCTAGTTGGTTCTTAGAAGGCTCAGGTTATCCTTGGATTTGTGTTTCCTGTTGATTGGCTTTCAGAGGTTTTCTGGATCATCGGATGAATTGGATGTCTACGGGTATCTGTTTGTTGCAGGGCGCCTATCTCAACCTAGTGCAAAATGAACCTGCACTTCTGGTTCTTGAGATGTTTCTAAACTTTACATCATCGTCTAGTTGACGCTCTTACAATATGTTTCTTAATAGGAAAGAACCATGCTCTTACTTGCCTTGTTGTTTCATGATTAGCAATCTCTGCTCAGGGCTAACTCAGTCTTTAGAGATTTTCTGAAGTGTTGGACTATCTCGGGAGGTGGTTCTACTATTTCTATGTGAGATAGTATTTTTGGAACACCTAGTAGTCCAATGAATCTCTAAGACATGCCCTATTCCCTAAGACGTCGATTTATTTCAGTTGCAGAAAGCGCGTGCTCTTGTATAACCCATCGACTAACACCTAGACTGGTGTCAAGTCTATAAACTCTTCGGGATCTGGGTTATAAGGCTTAACTCAACCTACTTTCGTACTTTATTCAAGTATTCTTGGCTACGGAGGCTATCCTGTGGTTCTTGGCATTCTAATATTCACTTCGGAGAATGCAGTCTATCGTCTACAGGGCGACGGTGACCTCTTCCATGTGAGGGGGGGGAGTGTCCTAGGCACTACTCGTCAGTAACGGGGCAGACGAAGTGCCTAAGTAGTGCGAGCATCTTTTGCAACTACTCTTCCGGTGGTTCTGATTTTCCTTGATTTAGATTAAGTCTAGAAGTATAGGGTTCCATCACTCGCAACTTCTAATTTCCTCATCCACTCTTCTTAGAGCTTATCTTATCGCAGCTTCTAGCTTTTCGGGATATCTTGCTGAGATGCTTAATTCATGGGGTTAAGCGTGAATGGATGGTCGTAGTCAATGTCTTTGACTCTTACGACTCAGATTTGTCTACCAACTGAGGGTGTCAGCTACTATATTGGCTTAACCAGGATGACAAAAAAATTCAGATTTGTGGTCATTTTAGTAGCTCAACCCGCAGTGGTTCTCTTGACTCTAGTTCCTATTCTATGGGATAGGATGAAGAGTTTTATTATGAGGTTCGTGGTAGAGCTCATACTTGGCTTAACCACTAATACTTGGTGTATGCTAGCCGTATGTATTTGAGATCGACGGGATGTTCAGTTGTGCGACTCCACCCCAGACCCACAACCCAACGAGGAATAGGGAGTAGGGAGGAAGCACACATCTTAAATATTTTTGATCTAAATTATATACCACTCTTATGCATATGCTTAGTTAATAGTAGTCAATCCCATGAGGTCTTTCCTCTTGACTCACGAACCTGATTATGAGGTGCTAAGGGTCTTTCTGGGGAATCTACGGAGTAGGTTTCAGGTGGTCATCGTCTTCTTGAATGCCTGCAATGTCCTTCGCTTCAGGTTCTATCTGTCTAAGAAAGGGTTGGTTAACAACACACAATACCCTACTCAGGGGTATTTCGGAAGGTTTTAGATAAGAGAGACGACTGACGGATCGCAATAGGTGTTATTATATGGTTCGGAAGGACCTTTATTTGCCGAAATGGCTACGGTGAAAGTTCTTTTTACACAGCACTAGGAATTTACACATGGTTGCACTAAGTTGAACCATGATTGATAGAGGCTTCGAAGTTGGCATACATCGACATGACATAGAATGAGGGTTGATAAGGCCATGTGCTAAACGGGCACACAAGTTCTTGGCGTCTCGGGTTTCTTCCCATGTATCACTGTTGCGGATACTTGGACTGATAGAGTCGACGCGGAACTATAGAGGGTCCTGAGGTTTCGGAATAATGTACTTTTCATGAATGGATTCTCACGAGGTCTTTCTATAATCGCTTAGCATACACTAGTCATGTATAATTAAGGTGGGAAGGACTATTGACTGAGCGACTCCGCCCTAAATCCACAATCAAACGAGGAACAGGAAATGAGGCAGCATCACTCACTCGAGGTCTATCCATCTTAATTATACATGGCCCTAACATATATACCAAGGCATTATAGCTTTACCTGATGAAAATTTTGAATTCTTACACCAGTGTTGCGACTTTCGTCTTAACGGACGAGTAATTACTTTTAGAATTAGCCTTTTAATGTTTTCGGTTAATGTTTTCGGTTAGTTATCGGAGATTGAGAGACGTACCAAAATTTTACTGGGTTCATTGATGCTTCTTCTAGGTATTTGGGTTAGGCTCCTCCTGCGCTCTTGTCGTTTCTCTCAGTTGGGCAGTCCTTCTTGAAGTGTCCAATCTCACCACATAGGTGGCATATTGGACCGGTCCCAACATTGGTGATCGATGTAATGAATTCAACCGGGATTCTGCAGACGCGAGCGGTATGCCCCTTCACGTTGCACCTAACACAAAGGAGTTCTCGACGGGTACCATGATGATGGTAGCTGCACTTGCTGCAACGGGGAAGGCTTCCTAGGTATGGTCTTCTAGGTGTCGGGATAGAAGGGTTGGCAAGGATATTGATTGTCTCAGCTCGTTGCCCTTCGGAAGGTCCTTGAGCCGAGGTACTTCCCTCCTCGTTCTTGAGCTTTCTCTTCAGTGACTTTGGTTGGGGTTCTTGGCTGGCTGGGTACGCAGGCGTTGGTTTCTGTTGTCCACTGCTATGATCGGGATTCCCGATAGGGCTCTTGCTAACATTGGTGTTGTTAGCATTCAGTTGAGCCAGGACAGCTGCTACGGCTGCCGAAACTGTAGCTTGGACCGTAGTTTCATCAAATAGGAGAGTCGGTTTCTTACCAGTGGATTGGTTACGCTTCTTCGGAGGCATGGTTTTTCCTACACAAAAAGGAACACAAGCTGTTGATAGACGATGGTTAACCCTGGACGTATCTATCCTCACTATAATAGGCAATAATTTTTCCCACGCCTTGGATATTGGTTATCTTAGTGTCGACCTACATTCCTATGATGTAGTACGGGTATTCAAGGTAGGAGTAAGAGTATCGGAAAGCCATAAGATGGGAGTCGTTCCTACTAAGTTGTCTTTATGCTGGAAAGGTTCACTCTTCGGCTTGGAAAGATTTGAGGGAAGTTCGGAACAAGGATCACGGAAGAAAAAGGCTGATGAAAACTTATGGCTAAACACCTTCAATCGAGGTTTTGAAATCCGATCTAATCGTATTACTTGCGACGGGAAAAGGCGATTTACCTAACACATAGTGTGAGTAGTGTAATCACTAACTCACTAAATTGTATTATTTTATGGGTGTATTAGCATGACGAATACGAGGAAAAGACACTTCTCGGGTTCCATGTATTGGCTCCCTCTGTCTACCTCTTATCCTTGACTGGGACTGGCATTGGTTTTCTTAGTCACCTAGGGTTCTCCTCTCGTGAAGACATATTGAATTTCTACTCCGTCTTACTTCCGATCCGGACTCTAAGTGTCATCGCTTCATGATGGATGACTGGAAACCTCGGAAGTTCAGGCGAATTTCCCACCTATGTCCTAAAAGGTATAGGCACTTGGTGGTTTCAATAGTCTCGTCCTAGTTCATTTATTTCCGAACTGGAAATCTTCTCAATGAACCTCTTCTGGGTCTGAATCAACTCTTATGTCAAACACTAAAGTGGGTAGGGTTTTGTACAGGGTTCATGCGAGGATGGAAATGTCTAAAGAATCCTAAGAGATTATTAACATTTCACTGGGTGATCCACATCGAGTCCTGCTACAATTACATAGGGTACACAAATTATATATAGCTTAGATCCGATAGGCCTTCGAATATCTAATACTACTCTATATCCACATCCAAACAAGGAAAAGGAAGTAGAGCGAAACCACACATTCTTAGTCTATGGGATCCTTATCATATATAACCTTGGAAGTATACCCTCTGTAATCATAGGTATATCAATGAGGATCTTTTTAGTTTTTCACACAAGGTTATCTATGGCTCCTAAAATACCCCTATGGTATTTTTAATTACTTGTTTGATTCTCAACTTTAGAATATGATTCTGGGACTAATGTGAGTCTTTTAGTATTCCAAAATACTCCCATAGTATTTTTAAACTTTATGTTTGGCTCTAGCATTCCTAGTTGGTAAGTTTCAGATTCGTTGCAACACCACCATCACTCCCAAGAACACGTTGGTCGCATCTCGAATAAATGTAGTTGATCAGGTTACATTTATTCCAGCTTACGATTAAATAACTGCCCAGGTTTGACGGTAATGGTCAACATCCAAAGACTTTTATTTGTTCTTCTTGTGATACTTTTGTTCGAGTGTTTTAGATTCTGGATGTTCTTATACTTTGGAAAAATATGGTTATATTTTAAAGTATAATTCTTAGTCAGAGTGTTTTATCCCAATGTATTTACAGGTTGTATATCTTTTATGAATTGATATACTGAGTTCACTATCAACAATGCTCTGATACCAATCTGTCACACCCCAAAACCAAAACGGCGGAAACGTTCTGGGGTGGATGATGTCATGTCAAGTATCACAACATATGCAGTATAGTAAACAAAGTACAATAACCATTGCATTAATAGTAATAATTTTACATAGGTTACATTACATAGAAACATCAAAAGTAAGTACAGAACATAGTATAGATGCCGCTTGGTTCTAGGCTGACTTCACACAAGCTCCCGGGATGTACCTGTCTATCGATGACCCTAGAATACAAGTTATTTTAAAAGCGAGTATCAACATTTTTATAATGTTGGTGAGTTCATAAGTATTTAGTGACATTTTTATAAACACACATTTTTAATCAAGATAACTTTATGAAAGATAATGGTTTAGAATCTACAGTGTATTAGCGTCCTTTCCAGAAAATCCTATATTTTCTAATTAAAATCAGTCTTCTACCAAGACCTGACAAATTTATGTTTTAAGGAGTAGCTTTCCCCTAATTACTATCATTACCAAAAATACATAACGGACTTTAACAGAATGATGAGAAAAATCACAAGTGAAAATACTAGATGAAAATAATATGTACCTCAGCAGTAGCACTACTGACCAAGACAAAAGAAATCATAGACTCCAGGAGAGTATCGAATGAATGATACGCCTGGCACGGTCTATCAAAAGGAAACACGGACTCCAGACAGTATCGAATGAACGATACAGCTAGCAAAGTCTAAAACAAGAAAATACATACTCCAGACAGTATTGAGTGAACGATACAGCTAGCAAAGTCTAAAACAAAGGGTGAATGTGAATTTGTATATAACCATGCTGATCGACGATAGAGTATCCGATGACCTTCCAGGTCACACGTAGAGGTAGTGGCATTATGTCACCCATGGGCCTTACCGGCGCGGACTATAGCTAGTAGTCTGGGTGTGGGAGTGTCAGTCCCGTATAGATCTATACACATGATGTTCGCTCTCCTTTCCGGAGACTCTGGTTACACGGCGTTGGCGCAATGAAGCGTCGTAGAGGGAAATAGTGTGTCACATTCTAAACTCAAAGATATATATATATATATATATATATATATATATATATATATATATATATATATATAGACAGAGAGACAATCGAGAGAGATAGAGAGAAAGAGAGAGAGAGAGAGAGAGAGAGAGAGAGAGAGTCTCCTAACTATTCCTATAATAGTTACTAGGGTTCCAGAAACATGAATAATAGCAGGATGTCTGTACTACTCAAGGCGATGAATTGGCTGAGAGAGAGAGAGAGAGAGAGCTTTTATGTCCATACATGTATACATGATATATATAACTAATATTTAAACGACCTTCAGACGGATAACTGATACCCACCAGACCACATCCCAATAAGGAAAAAGAAATAGGGCGAACTAGCCTTCCTAAGTCCTTTAAACATTATTTATATAACTATACAAATATAGGCATGCATTTAACGAAATAACAACATAACAGAAACTTGGGTAAACTTTTGGAAAACTTTATAAACAAGAATTTATGACTCGATGTTAGTTTATAAAACACGCTTTTGAAAATGATTCGATAAAATAGTTTAAGTGAGGAAAACCTTTGGAAAACCTTTAACTAGAAATTGTGACTTGATGTCATTCTGTAAATCAAACTTTGAAAACCTTTGGAAAACCTTTGAAAAACCTTCGGAAAACCTTCCGAATACTTATGATAATTTAAAAGAGAAATAGATACTTTAACAAGAGTTGAAAGCGAGATTGGGAAAACCTTTTGTTAGATGAAACAGTTTAACATCTAAAAATCCATTTGTTGTACAGTTATTAATCACATGTGATTTATCTAATAACTATACAGTTCAACTGGCATTCCCCCCTATAAAAGCAGTTAAAATCATTTAAAAGGTTAATTCATGGGTATGAACTCACCTGCTGCGAGTGGATCAAATGGAGTTGTCGGTTGAGTGCTCGGGGTCAAGTAAAGATTTGAACACACTTAATGACCTAGAAACATATGAAGACATATGTTTATATATAATTAGTGATTATAACACTAGATAAACACGTATAAGCATCCTAATGTGCAGAAAAATACTTTGGTCAAGTGTTAGGAGGCTATAAGTTTGTAATAAGGGGGTGTATGGCCTAACTAGGGAGTTTACTCTTCAAGAGTAAACTCTTAGAGGAGATTTTGGCCCAATGACCATATCCCCATGAGTTTACGGTCGTAAACTCATGGGTGGTGAGTTCTTAGATGCTTAAAGGTCTTACAACACTTGTGCAATTAGGCTAGGTTCAATTCTAGGGCATAGGATGTAAACATAGTGTTTACGGCCATAAACTCTCACTTGGTCCTTCAATTCTTGATTTAAGGACTTAAATGAAAGAATACAAGGTTCTATGCATTATTCCAAGCCATAGGGGGAAGTTAGGGCATCATTTGGCCTCCTTAAGGGAGTTTACGGCCCATGGACCAATCCTTGGGGGGTTTACGGCCGTAAACTCCTAAGTCCATAGTTTCTTTGATGTTTAATGCCCCTACTTGAATGATGGTTGATTCTAGACATTTACCCAAGCCATAGGAGGTGTTTAAGGGCAAATTTAACACCTTAAATGGTGTTCACGGCCCATGAAGAGGGGTTTACAGTCCAAGAGTGTTCTTGGGCTGTAAACTCATGTTTACTCCTCAAAAGACAAGGTTTTGGTGTTCTAAGCTCATATATGCAAGTCCACAAGTCAAATCTAAGCCCTAGGAGTGATTTGGAAGGGTTTTGGGGCTTCAAAACCCCATTTATGAGTGTTTGCGGTCCAAGAGTGTTCTTGGGTCGTAAACAGATGTTTATGAGGGGTTTGGGTGGTTTAAACACGAATTTGCAGGTATATCAAGCTAAACAATAAGGTAGGATAAATTACTTACGGTTATGGTGCTCGAAATAGGCATTTTTGGATCAAAAGCAACGTGTACAGAGAGAGTAGAGAGAGTGAAAAAGGTGTAAATGAGGTTCACTCACCCTTATATAGGGTTTTGAGTTTGTGGCTTGGTGGAAATCTACCTGATACTGACGTTGAACGGGGCTTTTGGTCGTACCCGATTGAATGGTTGTAACTCGACGGGGTCGTGAATTAGATACTTTTAAAAAGTGTATCGAGGGCTTTTCATGTGTTTCTACTGCATTTTGAACCCTTATGAAGTTATAGTAAAAGTCCCAATTGAATTAACCTAATCCAAAAAGGTTAACGGAACAATTTAATAAAACAAGTTTTATTAGGGGAATAAGGGTTTACTGTGACGGAATAAATTTCGGGTTGTCACAGAGGTGGAGCAGATTGATATGATCGTGTTTCAAAAGGATACAAAAGTGGGGGATTTTTCACTTGAGGAAGGTTCAAAATAGGTTTTTCCCATGAAGTATCTAGAGGTGTTTCTAGCTGAAGGGATATGTCCACGGGAGTCCCTGTGTTGTTGTTTCTGTTCTGTACTCCCCAAAAGACGATATATAGGAAGTTCAAAAAAGTGTTCGTGCTAGAAGCGATCATCCAAATCCCAAGTATTTACATGGGAGGAAATTCATGATGTTTGGAATTCTATTCTTGTGGTTTGATTTAAATTGGGAAACCATGATTTTTGGGTGTACTACTCGTCAATTTACTGACATGAACCATGATCCATTCTTTCAACTGACTGCGATTAACAATCTAAGTTATTACAAGGTTAATTTGTAGGGATCTAATCTGGTTCATGGGAATAAACGAAGGTAGTTTGTGTTCCACAAATGGAAGGTTCGTATAGAAGGGAAACACCATGAAGTCCTTGCTGAATTGACGACAATTCCTTTCGAAGAATGAGGGAATGATACATGTGTGGGAGTGAAAGATTCTAAAAATGGTGATGTGCTGACACTTGTCACGTCGAATGGTGATGTGGATTGTGTTGTGACAGAAAATGGGTGCAATATGACATGGAAAGGGATGTGGCCAAGGATAGGAGAAGGTTAATGATATTGATTGTGGGTTAATAATAGAGATGTTACAAATTAGAAGATTAAAGTGGAAGTTTCATTTCAATTTTTAATAAGTCCGTTAATGACTAAAACGTTAAAAATAAGTTCATTAGTGACATTAAGACGTTACATCAATTAAGTCTTTTATTAGCATCTAATAAGCCTTTAATTGGCATAATTATTGGTGTCTTTTAGTTTCTTTTACCATTATTTTTGTAAGACTATACATAGCCTTTAATTGGCATAATGGATACTGGTACACCATGCAGTCGAACTATCTCTCTAATGTATGTTCCGGTCAATTTCTCCATCTTGTCTGTTTCTTTGATCGGTAGGAAGTGTGCGGACTTAGTTATGAAATCCATTGTAATATGCTCCTACTTGCACTCAGGTATCTCTGGTTGTTGTAGTAAACCTGAGGGCTTTGGGTATTCTACCTTTACCTTCGTACAAGTCAGACACTTGCCCACGTAGGTAGCAATTTCTGCTTTTATGTTCAACCTCCAATACAATTTCTTGAGGTCTAGATACATATTGGTTGAACCTGGATGAATAGAGTATTGTGTCTTGTGTGCTTCGTTCATGACAACTTCTCTGAATCCACTAAACTTCGGTGTCTAGATCCGATTCATGAGATAACAAAATCCATCACCCTTGATTTCTATGTTTTTATCCATCCCTCTTAGGGCTTCACCTGTGACGTTATCTGGTTTTAGGGCCTCAATCTGATCCTATTTGATCTATGTTGACATGTGGGAATGGATTGTCATGGTTAGTGCTTTTATTCTGCGTCCTAAGTACTCCTTTCGACTAAGTGCATCTGCTACTACATTGGTTTTGCCGAGATGATAACAAATTTCGCTTTCGTAGTTGTTGAGTAGTTCTACCCATCGTTGTTGTCTCATATTAAGCTCCTTTTGGTAGAATATGTGTTGAAGACTTTTGTGGTGTGAGAAGATAGTGCACTTTGTACCGTTGTAACGACGTAAATTTTTAAAACAATTTTTCATTTTTCAACAACCAAATTTATATTAAAACATTCTCAAAACATATGGTCCACAGTAGTTATCAAATAAAACATATCCCAAGATCATAAATAAAATCTTCTGACTGTGTGTACGGATCACGCCGGTGCCTTTCCACGGTCCTCGCTAGTACCTGAAACACATAACACAACAACTATAGGCATAAATGCTTAGTGAGTTCCCCAAAATATTGCATACAACACATACGCCACTCGAGGCTACAGTACGACCCTCCGGTCGATGTGTCTCAGCGGAACCCTCCAGTCACGTAGCTCGTTGGACCCTCTGGTCCGGTCATAGCTCATTGGGCCCTCTGGCCCGGTCTGAATCGTTGGACCCTCCGATCCGGTCTGTATCGTTGGACCCTCCGGTCCGGTCTATACAATCATATAACATACATACATCACATAGCACATAATCTCTTTCATAGCACACAATCTCATACATAGCACATAGGACCCTCCGGTCAACGCATAATACCACTCTAGGTAACGTATAGTGAGAAGACTCACCTCGTGCAACTCGGTAACTCGGAAATCTCAAACTCGGTGAAATAGGATCTAGCCTTCGCCTAATCATGAAATAAACACTTGGCATCAACACATTTCCCAAGGCTAGACCATTCCCTCTCTTAGCACTCTCAGGAGGGAAAAAGACCATTTTACCTCTCTTTTGGCTCAAATATCCTAAAGTTGACCAAACCCTAAAAGTCAACAAAAGTCAACCCTCTGGGTCACGCTGCGCGTACCAAACATGTACGCTGGGTGTACCCGGTGCCTTCACAAAATCGGGGTGCGCTACCCCTTACATTGTGCGTACTAGGATTACGCCCAGCGAAAGTCCCAGTTCAGCCACTTTGTGGATTTTGGTCTTAAACGGTTAAGACATGCACTCATATTCTAGATCTGACTTCCCGAAGGTTACTTACTCCATAAAGTTGAAACCTTTAAGCCTTTGCATGGCTGTAAAGGTCACCTATCACTCAAAACACCTTTCCTCTTTCCATATTAAGACCATAACTCATGCATGACTCAACATCAACGACCAAGATTGGATTTTTATGAACTCTCATCACATAATACACTAGGAAAGGCCAGATCTAAGCTGATGGAGACCCTTTGCACAAAAAGTCTCCACCTTTGAACCAAAAACCCTAAAAGTGGGTCCATAAAGCAAAACTCATGAAAGGAAAGGAAAGATTTGAGCTTTTTACCTCAAAAAGAAGCTCCAACCTCTGTAGAACTCGGATCTACTCTTGCTCTTCAACTTCTAGCTCCATGGCTTCCTCTTCTCCTTCTTCACCTTAAAAAGGCACCTTCAAGCTTAAGAACACACACACAAGCTTAAACATGGTTTTTCTGCTCTCTTAGGGCTCACTCAATGAGGTATGGTGGCTGGGGTAAAGGACTTAACGTTCCTTTTATAGTGCACAAGCCATAAATTAGGGTTTGCATCTGGGCACACTACACCCAGCGTAACCCTGGGTACACCCAGCATACCCAGGTGAGTCCGTGTCGAAAATAAGCGCGTGAGTACGCGCGGCGTATGCCTCATTACGCCCAGCGTACTCACAAGTCCAATATTCAACATTAAGGGACTTATCTTGACAACTTACAATAGTAGAAGGGTTGAATAGCTTACCTGAGTTTTGGGATGTTACAAATCTCCCATACTAGAACCAAATTTCGCCCTCGAAGTCTCATGTCGAAAACAACTCCTGATGCTGCTCCCGCATCTCCGACTCCGGCTCCCAAGTCAGCTCGGACCCTCTCTGATGCAGCCACTGAACCTGAACTAAGCGCACCTCCTATTTTCTCAGAACCTTGATCTTCCGATCCAAGATTGCGATTGGCCTCTCGACATGATTCAGACTCGCGTCCACCTGGATATCCTCCAATGGAACCAGTGCCGACTCGTCGGCTATACACTTCCTCAGCTGTGACACGTGGAAGGTATCATGAATCAGGTCCAACTCCGCAGGTAGCTCCAAGCGATATGCTACTCTGCCCACCCTCACGATCACCCTAAACGGCCCAATATACTGGGGCCCCAGCTTGCCCCTCTTCCTGAATCGGATCACTCCTTTCCAAGGAGATACCTTTAGGAGCACAAAATCTCCGACCTGGAACTCGAGCTCGGATCGTCGCCTATCTGCATAACTCTTCTGGCAACTCTGAGCGGTCAACAACCTCTGTCTGACCTGCTGTATCTGCTCTGTCATCTGAAGCACTATCTATGTACTACCCATCACACATTGCCCTACCTCACCCCAGCAAATGGGAGTCCGACACCTCCTCCCATACAATAGCTCAAAAGGTGGCATACCAATGCACGAATGATGGCTGTTGTTATAGGAAAACTCATCCAAGGGAAAATACATGTCCCAACTCCCTACAAAGTCTAATACACATGCCCGAAGCATGTCCTCGAGCGTCTGAATCTTCTGCTCGCTCTGCCTGTCAGTCTGTGGGTGGTATGCGATACTAAAATGCAGCCTTGTACCCAATTCTTCATGAAATTTCTTCCAGAATCTAGAAGTGAAATGCACATCTTGATCTAAGACGATCGAGATCAGTACTCCATGCCGCAATACCACCTCCCTCACATATAACTCTGCCAACCTCTCAGCAGAAGAGCTCTCACTGATGGCAAGAAAGTGAGCGCTCTTCGTCAACCTGTCCATAATCACCCAAATTGCATTGACACCCCTAGTAGTCCTTGGCAATTTGGTGATAAAATCCATGGTAATCTATTCCCACTTCCACTCGGGAATCTCCAATGGCTGTAATTTACCATGCGGACGCTGGTGCTCGGCCTAAAGCTTGCGACAGGTCAAGCACCTCTCTACGAACCATGCGACATACCTCTTCATACAGGGCCATCAATACTTTCTCTTCAGGTCCAAATACATCTTAGTGGCCCCGGGATGGATTGAGAACTTCAATCTATGCGCCTCCTCCATCCAGATGGTACGCATTCCACCCACAAACGGTACCCAAACCCGACCCTGAAAGGTCATAAGTCCTCGACTATCGGTAACGAACTCCGATACCTGCCCGATCACTCGCTCCCTTTTGCGGTTCTCCAGTCTCACGGCCTCCGCCTGGGCCCCTCGAATGGTGTCCAACACTGGAGTCATCAATGTCAATCTCATGCAAACATCTCGTAGCAGGGCGCTCTCCGCCTTACGACTCAAGACCTCGGCTACAACATTAGCCTTGCCCGGGTGGAACAGGACCTCACAGTCGTAATCCTTTACCACATCCAACCATCTCCTCTGGCGCATATTCAGGTTGGGCTGATCCATCAAGTACTTTAAGCTCTTGTGGTTCGTGTATATGGTACACCGAACCCCATACAGATAATGACGCCAGATCTTGAGGGCGAACACCACTGCCCCCAACTCCAGATTGTGGGTGGGACACCTCGACTCATGAGGCTTCAGGTGCCTCGATGCATATGCTATCGCATGCCCCCTTTGCATAATCACCTTTCCTAACCCTAATATCAATGCATCACAGTACACCACGAAATCCTCCATCCCATCCAGGAGAACGAGAACCGGGGCTTCGCACAATCTCTGATGAAGTGTCTCAAACAAGGTCTGCTGCTCCAGACCCCATGAAAAAGCAACACCCTTCCGGTTCAACTTGGTGAGTGGCACGGCGATCTTGGAGAAATCCCTGATAAATCTCCGATAATAGCCAGCCAACCCTAGGAAACTCCTGATCTCGGTGGGTGACCTCGGCACCTCCCAACTCATCACTGACTCGATCTTGGCCGGATCGACCAATATCCCATTCTGGTTAACGTGGTTCCCTAGGAACTGGACCTCTCGTAACCAAAAATCACACTTGGAGAATTTGGCATAAAGCCTCTCCGATCTCAGAACTCCGAGGATCTCCCTCAAATGCTCCTCATGCTGCTATCTGGATCTCGAATACACCAAGATATCATCGATGAATACGATCACCGAACGATCCAACATCGGCCTGCACACCCTGTTCATGAGATCCATGAACAATGTTGGTGCATTGGTGAGCCCAAATGGCATCACCACGAACTCGTAATTCCCGTAACGAGTCCTGAACGCCGTCTTCTGGATATCTTCATCCCGAACCCTCATCTGGTGATATCCCGACCTCAAGTCTATCTTGGAGAACCAAGATGCTCCCTGCAACTGATCGAACAGATTGTCGATCCTCGGTAATGGGTAACGGTTCTTGACCGTCAACTTGTTCAACTCCCGGTAATCAATGCACATCCGGTGTGAACCATCCTTTTTCTTGACAAAAAGGATCGGCACTCCCCAAGGTGAGCTACTCGGTCTAAGAAACCCCTTTCCCAGCAGCTCATGAAGCTGCGAGGATAACTCCTGCATCTCGGGTGGCGCAAGGCGATAGGATGCCTTGGCAATAGGTGCCGCCCCCAGTACCAAATCGATACGAAACTCCACCTGTCTCTCGGGAGGCACACCCGGCAACTCCTCGGGGAAAACATCGGGGAACTCCCGCACAATCGGGACCTCATCAATCGAACTTGGCCTCCCAGCGGCCACTCGAGTGTCCATCACATAGGCCACAAACCCCCTACAGCCCTGCTGTAGACTCTGCCTCGCCCTAGCGGCTGAAAATAATGCTGACTCAGGATGGGTACCCTCACCGTACACTGTAAGTACTCCCCCACTAGGGTCTCGTATCGTCACCAACTGATGCTCGCAGTCTATAATAGCTCCAAATTGGCTCAACCAATCCATGCCCACTATGACACATACGTCCCCCATCGCAATCGGGACTAGATCAATCGGGAACCCCACACCAAAGATCTCAAGTCTACATCCTCGAATCACCTCCGTGGCATACACCGCTCGCTCATTAGCTATATAAACTCGCAGAGGTCATCTCAATGCCTCTCGACAAATACTGATATGATGACTAAAAGCTAACGACACAAAAGATCGACTCGCTCCCGAGTTAAATAGCACTAAGGCAGGCACAGAATTCTAAAGAAAAGTACCTACGCATATCATAATATAAGCATAATATCTCATACTCAAAATAAATAGAGGGAAGAATACATACCAGCCACAACGTCGGGTGTTGCGCGGACCTCCTCCGCTGTCAACTAGAAGGCTCTCCCACGAGCCTTCGGCGCCTCGGCCTTCGCTGGCCGAACCTCAGTAGCCCTAGCAGCTGGCGCAGATCCCTGCGCTGATCCCTGACGTAGCTGAGGGCACTCGGCCTTCCGATGGCCGGTCTGGTTGCAATGGAAGCAAACCGAAAATCCCTTGGGGAAATCCCTCACGATATGCCCCTCTTTCCCACACTTGTATCATACTCCTGCTTTGCACGTCCCCTCGTGACTCTTTCTACACTTCCCACAAGTGTGGCCCTTCGCACCCCCAGATCTCGAATCACCGGGCATTGCTTGCTTGGCTGCCTACTGAGACTGGGCCGGCTGCCGATCCTTTCCCTGAGACTCCGCCTCCTCCCTCGTCTAAGTCTCCAGCTCGGTCTCCCTCTTCCGGGAATTTGCCTTGAGTTCGGCAAATGTCCGGTAAGTCAAGTTCGCCACGAACTCCCGAATATCTCTTTTCAGAACACTCAGATACTGACTCATGCATGCCTGCTCGATATACACCTGCTCAGGGCAAAACATCGCCCTCTCATGAAACTTTCGCGTAATCACAGTGACTGAATCAGTACCCTGCTTGAGGGTCAAAAACTCCTGAGCCAGTCATTCCCTTTCCACAGGGGGGAATGTACTCATCATGAAACTTGGTGGTGTACCTTTCCCAGGTCACCGCAGTAAGCTCAGTTGGGGTGAAATCTATTGACACAAACTTCCACCAGTCCTTCGCCCCCAGGCGAAGCTGGTTCAACGCGAACGGCACCCTCAAATACTCCAGAAATGAACAAGTGTAAAAACATCCCTCAACATCTGCAATCCATCTCATCGCAGCAATCGGATCCTGCATCCCATCGAATTATGGTGGCTTCGTGTTGCTGAACTCCCGATATAGCAATGAATCACCTCCCGGCAGCCTGGCAGCAGCGACGGCTGTGGTGGCTGCAGCATCAGTAAGAGCAGCATACCGCTCGTCAAAAGTCTCAATCAACGTGGTCTTGATAGACCTGAACATCTCATGTATCTCAGCTTGTATGGCCGCAACCACCTCCTCATGAATCAATCAACAGATCTCCTCGTCGCTGACACCGCTGCTCTCAGGTGTGTGTCGTGTCCCAACCATGATGTCTCTGAAATACAACATAAAAAAATCAGAGACTCGTTCGAGTATACTCGCACTCGATAACGCAACCCTACTCGTCCTCCGGTATCCTAAGGATTCTTACTTGGACTGCTCACTGATCCGGTGTCTTTAGTAGTACGGGCCCTATACTACCGACCACACCGCATCAGCATTCACCCCAAGTCCTCCTCCTTGGATCCCGGATCACAAGTACTCTACTCTCGCTATGCATTGACTACCCTCTGGTAGACCCCTCGTAAGCTCCTCACTGCTACCTATTCACTCTCCAGGCATCTCATAGCAGCAGTATTCCCCTAGGCTAAGGCATCACAAATCAGGCCACTCTAGTCCTAATATGAATACCTGGCCTACTCTAGCATGCATAACATAACATATCATATCTCATAACACATAATTTAAGGGTATTTTGGGGATTCACTGTTCGGGCGCTGGCTGACCGTACACACTGCTCCGCTCTGGTTGTCTCAAAACCTCTTGCTCTTTTAGAAAAATTTAGTTTTATTGTTGAAAATTTCTCAAATACTTAGTTTGAGTTCACATACGCCCGAAGGTGCATCCGAGACTCTCAAACCAAGGCTCTGATACCAACTTGTAACGACGTAAATTTTTAAAAAAAATTTTCATTTTTCAACAACCAAATTCATATTAAAAACATTCTCAAAACATATGTTCCACAGTAGTTATCAAATAAAACATATCCCAATATCATAAATAAAATCTTCTGACTGTGCGTACGGATCAGGTCGGCGCCTTTCCACGGTCCTCGCTAGTACCTGAAACACATAACACAACAACTGTAAGCATAAATGCTTAGTGAGTTCCCTAAAATACCGCATACAACACTTACGCCACTCGAGGCTACAGTACGACCCTCTGGTCGATGTGTCTTAGCGGGACCCTCCAGTCCCGTAGCTCGTTGGACCCTCTGGTCCGGTCATAGCCCATTGGGCCCTCTGGCCCGGTCTGAATCGTTGGACCCTCCAGTCCGGACTTAGAGATGCACACAAAAACCGGATTCACTATTTAAAACCGGTTCCAAACCGAAACCGGATTGGGTCAAAACTGGTTTTGACCAAACCGGATCGGATTTAAAACTGGATTTTCAATCAGATTGTAATCCTACATTCCAAATCGGATTTGATACCGGATCGTAAACCGAATTTGCTAAAAACCGGATCCAAATCCGCTTAAAACCCACTAAAATCGGTTTGAACCGGTTTAAAATCGGATTTGAATCGGATTCGGATTTTGGTTGGAACCGGATTGGATTTTGACCGGATCCGGATCGGATTTTGACGAAACCGGATTGTTGATGACGTAAACGAAACCGGATCGGATTCGGATCCGGATCGGATCAGATCGGATTCGGGTTTTGTGCATCTCTAAGTCTGTTCTATATCGTTGGACCCTCCGGTCTGGTCTATACAATCATATAACATACATAGATCACATAGCACATAATCTCAGTCATAGCACACAATCTCATACATAGCACATAAGACCCTCCGGTCAACGCATAATACCACTCTAGGTAACGTATAGTGAGAAGACTCACCTCGTGCAACTCGGTAACCGGGAAATCTCGAACTCGGTGACATAGGATCTAGCCTCCGCCTAATCATGAAATAAACACTTGGCATCAACACATTTCCCAAGGCTAGATCATTCCCTCTCTTAGCACACTCAGGAGGGTAAAGGACCATTTTACCCCTCTTTTTGCTCAAATACCCTAAAGTTGACCAAACCCTAAACTTCACCAAAATTCAACCCTCTGGGTTACGCTGCGCGTACCAAACATGTACGATGGGCGTACCTGGTGCCTTCACAGAATTGGGGTGCATGACCCCTTACGTTGCGCGTACTGGGATTACGCCCAGCGTAAGTCCCAGTTCAGCCACTTTGTGTATTTTGGTCTTAAACGGTTAAGATATGCACTCATATTCTAGATCTGACTTCTCTAAGGTTACTTACTCCATAAAGTTGAAACCTTTAAGCCTTTACATGGCTGTAAACGTCATCTATCACTCAAAACACCTTTCATCTTTCCATATTAAGACCATAACTCATGCATGACTCAAGATCCACGACCAAGATTGGATTTTTATGAACTCTCATCACATAATACACTAGGAAAGGCCAGATCTAAGCTGGTGGAGACCCTTTGCACAAAAATTCTCCACCTTTGAACCAAAAACCCTAAAAATGGGTCCATAAAGCAAAACTCATGAAAGGAAAGGAAAGCTTTGAGCTTTTTACCTCAAAAAGGAGCTCCAACCTCTGTAGAACTCGGATCTACTCTTACTCTTCAACTTCTAGCTCCAACAACCGCTTCCTCTTCTCCCTCTTCACCTTAAAAAGGCACCTTCAAGCTTAAGAACACACATACAAGCTTAAATACGGTTTTTATGCTCTCTTAGGGCTCACTCAATGAGGTATGGTGGCTGGGGTAAAGGACTTAACGTTCCTTTTATAGTGCACAAGCCATAATTTAGGGTTTGCATCTAGGCACACTACGCCCAGCATAACCTTGGGTACGCCCAGCGTACCAAGGCAAGTCCGCGTCCAAAATAAGCGCGTGAGTACGCGCGACGTACGCCTCATTACGCCCAGCGTACTCACAAGTCCAATATTCAACTTTAAGGGACTTATCTTGACAACTTACAAAAATAAAAGGGTTGAATAGCTTACCTGAGTTTCGGGATGTTACAACAGTAAAGATAGTACATCTAAATCTTCAGAGCAAACATTACCGCTCCCAGCTCGAGGTCATGAGAGTGTATTTGACCTCTTGTGTTTTTAGTTGTCGTGAGACATAGGAAATGACCTTTCCTCATTGCATAAGTACACATCCCATCCCTTGATTAGATGCATCGCAGTATACTACGAAATCTTTTATCCCTTTTGGGAGATACAAGATAGGTGCGTTGCATAGGGCTTGCTTCAGATTTTGGAATGGAGTGTCTTTTTTCTCTCCCCGGCTAAAAGTTACACCTTTCTAAGTCAGGGTAGAAAGTGGTTTAGCGATCCTTGAGAAGTTATGTATGAATTTGCGATAATAGCCAGCAAGGCCTAAAAATTGGCGGATTTCTATTGGTGTTCTTGGTACTAACTAGTTCTTGATTGCTTTAATTTTGGAGGGGTCCATGTGTATCCCTTATTCGCTGACCACGTGACCTAGGAAATCTACTTTCCGAATCCGAAATTCTCACTTTGAGAACTTCTCATAAAGCTTTCCCGCTCGTAATGTTTCCAAAACCTGACGAAGGTGCTAACTATGTTCCTCCTTACTTCGTGAGTATATGAGTATATCATCTATGAATACGATCACGAATTGTTCTAAGAAAGAACGGCGTACCCGTGACCATAGTGGGATCTGCTATTTCCTCCTCCGATCCCATTGCCAGTACTCTTCCCACTCCTACATCATTCATTGTTTTCAGGCAATCCCTCTTGAAGTGCCCTGTTTCTCTGTATCCGTAGCAAGTGCGACCCACCCCGATATTTGCGGTTGGGGCGGCTTGTTGGGCTGGCTCCTTGCAGAAACACACAGTGTATCCTTTCTTGTTGCACTTTGTGTAGTGCATTTCTCAACAAGCACCAACATGGTGGTAGTTACACTTATTGCATTTCGGTAGATTCCCAGCATATTGTTTTGTTAGTGCTAGAGCGGTCGGGACAGTGACAATGTGAGCTGCCACTATTTGTTGTCTTTTAGGGGTTTCCTCTATTTTTTTGCTCTTTCTCTTGTTCTAGGGTCTTTTATGTTATCACTTTGCTTCGGTTGTTCAGGAATGGCTGTTATTATGCCCTGGCGGACTCCATGATCAATGGTTCGTTGTGCCAAGCGTTTTGCACTGTAGAAGGTAACAGGGTTGGAAGCTATTATGTGCCCTTGGATCTGGGGTGACAATCCCCATATGTATCTTTCCACCTTCTTCACTTCTTGGGAGACCATCCCGTGACACAATGCGGCTAGATCACTGAATCTAGCCGTGTAGGCGGCGAGGTTAGATCCAGTCATTTTAAGGTTCCACATCTCCTGTTCCAATTTTTACACTTCGCCCCTTGGGCAATACTCCTCTAGCATTGTAAGTCAGGTGCTAATGAACTAATTTTATTAGTTTCTACATGCATCATGTTCCGACTTGTAACGTGTTTTGTATTCAATTCATAATAGAAATTTATGTAAATAAATAAACTTATGAATTCCGATAGTAATACCCTCAATGAAATTTTGTAATTTGATCCATACCGGGTCTCTCTAAAATTACAATAAGTAATCATAGATTACCATGAGTAAATAAATTGTAATAACGAAGTCAAGAAATGGGTAGTAACTCCAATGAAGTAAAATGCTTGTCAATTTCTTTGATATGTTAAATACATAATATTTCGAAAACTTGACCTTGTTACTAGTCTATAATACATCCAAGTTTAAAGGAAAATCTTGACCACATTATGATCCCCTGAATAGTGTAAACGCCTAATCACAGTGCTGAGTTTATATGTAGATAAGAGTAGTATTTAACGCATATCAGCAGTCCTAGACTATATCAAAAATGTGAGTAGTGTAAACACTACTCGCGGCGGGCATTGCCCTGAGTACTAGACTTGCCACATAGCACTCTATTCCCATCAAACGCCTTTCTAATGTAGCTTGATGCTCCCAAAGTGCTCTTATTTCAGCCCGGGCAGCAGTCATCTCTTCTTGAAGAGCCTCGATGTGGTTCCTGGTATGATCATGCTCTTCGTCCAGGCAACGAAAGTTAACTGCGATGACCTGGGCGGTAGCATTAACTTCCATGATATGGTTGACCGATGCTCGTGCTTGTTCCCCATTGCGAGCGATGCAGCATACAATAACAGGAAGAGCCATGTCTGCTAAACCTCCTTTGGAGAGGTTATAGAAGCCTCTTTCCATCCCGTAAGGAGGGCGTTAGCCTTATTCTTGGCTCCATCATCATAAGTCTACGGCCTATCTTGGTATCGGGCCTTGAAAATTTTGTCTGGCTGTGTGGTATCGAACCGCCTGTGGTGGATTGTAGACCTCTGGATCTGAGTCGGTGCCTTCCGAATCCTCTTCATGTTCGTCTTCTGTTGGTTCTTCCTCCTCTGATTCTTCTTCGAAGTTTTCTTCCGGTTCGTCTTTCATTATTTCTTCAGGATCCTCGTTCGGATCCTCTTCAATCCAACCACTGTTGCCTTGATTTGGGAAATAGGGGTCTCTAGGTAGGTGAAATCTTGCCATTGCATATGTGCGAGAATATGAATATGAGAAATACATGAAAAACTTAAGTGTATGAAATTAAATGTTGAATCCTAAATATTGTAGTTACGGTTCTTGTAGTATCATAAAATACTCCTATAGTATTTTAAATTTTATGTTTGATTCTAGAGTTTATAGGGTTGGTAAGTTTTAGACTTGTTGCTCACTACGACTATTCCCAAGTATATGTTTGTCATTTCCCGGAGAAATATAGTTGACCAGGCTATATTCATCCCAGATATGATTACATAATCCAAGGCACACTCGTAGTGCTCAACGCATATTTAATACTTTTGTTTTGTTCTTATCACGACGCTGCTCTAGTACATATGTATGCATGTATGCTTTTTATAAAAACATTATTATATTTAAAAAGCGTAACTCTTGGTTAGAGTGTTTTAGTCTCATTGTATTTATAGTTGTATATCATATGGTTTGATATACTTAGTTCACTACAAACAATGCTCTCATACCAATCTGTCACAACCCCAAACCTGAACGGCGGAAACGTTCGGGGGAGGAGGACGTCACGTGCAGTATCATAACAATTGAATAGTAAAGAAAGAAAACACAACCATCATATACGTAATTAAAAAAGTTACATCATTGTAAGCGTTACATGTTTCAAAAGTCAATTACAATATGATGTCAAAAGATTTGTTTAACGCCTTAGCGTCTATCTTTGAAAGCTATTGATTACCTGTTTTACTAGTTTCCTAAGAATACAAGTTATTTGAAAACAAGTGTCAATATTTAAGTTGGTGAGTTCATAAGTATTTGTATGAATAATTGTATGCCATTCATTTTAATGAAATCACGTTTGTTTTCAGAAAACCCGATATTTTCCATAGAATGAGTTGTAAGTTGTTTGATTATAAAATGATGGTGTTTATCCCAGAAAATCCTATATTTTCCATAAAACTAAATTGTAACTGTTTTCTTGTAAATTAATGATGTTCATCCTGGAAAATCCTATATTTTCCATATAACTAAATTGTAATCCTAAACGTTCCAAGACTGAAAAGTACAAGTCTAAATGCCATACTTAGTTTGGTAATATGTAGTTTTATTCGTAAATAAAACCGTTTGAAGATATGTGTTTTAATGTAAAAGACAGGTATTGTCGTTACCCCCATGTGAGTTTTCATAACCTTGCTAACTAATGACTTGCCAGCTTCGACATTCTTCAGGCATCGAGATGATATGACATTTGTTACCCATAACCTGTCGGTTTGGCTGTAGCTATTAGTCAGGGTGTGGGATAATCAGTCTCGAATAGATCTATACACAAGTATCACGCTCTCCGGAAGGAGACTCGGGTTATAAAACAGGACTTCCTTGTATACCTTGGTAGGTAAGACAAAGACAATGAATCACAAATTTATTCAATGAGTTTACATTTTTTTTTAACTGAAAGTATTTGTATGTGTAATTATTACCCTTTTTGTTATGTTAATAAAATATAAAAATAATCGTATTTTTATATAATCGTTTCTTTTCCCCGAAAGCGTAAAATAATGAAAATGTTCCCCAAACTATACCTACTATATTTTAAAATGTATCTTTTGTTGAAAATGATAACCATTGCACTTTGCATGAAAATGGTTGAAAATTTGGTAATACCATTGTTTCATGTATTTGTTGCTTTCACGTAATAGGTACATAAAATGTAAGAAAAACATAAACAATGGTTTGTATTTTATCACAAGTTTCCTTGTGTTTTACTTGTATTCCCCCCTAAAACATAGAAAAAGTTATGAAAATGTTGGGGTATGAACTTACCTCGATTGTAATACCGGTTTTTTTAACGGGATAGAAACGGTGACTTCGATTTAGAGTACGTAGCGATAGTCATATCCTAATAGTTTAAACACATATTAACGTGTGAATATTTGATGAACCAAGAACTCAAGTGTTGTATAAACACTAAACCAATGGAGAATTCTTACCAAATCTTATAGCTATATGGAAGAAAATGATCTCTTGGAGTTGCTTGAATCTTAAATGTTGAAGGAATGAGTTTGATATTTGAGAGAGAAAAGAGAGTGATTCGTCTACTAGAGGTAAAAATGAGAAATGATCCTAATTTGTGACTTATATATGAAGGAAAAGATAAGAAGTTGAGTTCATGTTTGTGTTGGTTACTGGAATTATCACATAGGAATGCTGGATAAGGATAAGATATTTAGATATTTAAGGAGGTTTACTGTCAAATTGAAAGTGTTTGCGGCCAAAAGGAAGTGTTTACGGATGAACACATATACATGGAAGGGGTTTTTGGCCTTAACGGCCCTTAAACCTTATGTTTTCGGTCTTAATGTCAAAGAGAAAGGGCTTTCGGTCCTAGAGTAAACTTGGAAGGAGTTTTCAGCCATGGCACCCCAAAAAGCAAGAGATTTTGGCCATCACTTCCATAAAGGAAGTGATTTCAATTCTAGGTTGAGATAAGATTCTATAAACCAAAAACTATGTATACCCTTTGAATTATCACATTTTTAAGTTAAGTGTTAGGCTTTTGTATAAATGTAATCTTTAATATGCGGACTTGTGCTAACTTACAACAACATAAATCTACATGGGTTTCTATATAAATATTGTTTTCAAAGTATAAATATATATTAACATATATAAGTTTATAATCTTCGCATCCAACGTTCTTATTGTATTAATGTTATGGTGTTAATTCACATGTACACGGTTGTAGTTTAGACTTGTATTTGAACAGGTTTGACTTGAAATAATGGGTTGTTACAGTGGGGGTTAGAGAGTGATAGTTTGAACCCCAAGTGGGGTAGAACTGGTCATCTACGGAAAGGGAACCAGGGTTGGACTTGGGTTTTGTTTGACGGCCAGGGCTCGATAGTATATTCTGATGGGTTTTGGCCATATGAACATTCCTATGTGCACATGCAAACCCTAATGCTTGGATCTAGGTTTCTCTAATTAAACATGCTTTGAATCCAAGACTTCTAATGAATAATTAGGTATAAGAACAATACAAAATCATATCTAGAAGTTTACCTTTGAATCTCTTGTTTGATCTTGTTGTCTTGGAGCTCTAGAGTCACAATTGTCACTCCTCTAATGGCTTACAAACACCAACTAGCAAGGAGGATGATTTGAGAGAGAGGAGAGGGATTAGAAATCGGCTAGGGTTTCTTTGCTTTAGTAGAGGTGTCGATTTCCCTTGCCCTAGGGGTCTATTTATACTTTTAAGGCTCCTAGGGTTTCACCCTTAAACCCTAGTTAGATAATCTTTCCTTAAAGCAATCCAAATCGTTTCCAAAGATAAGCCTTGGACGAATTTGAGGCTATCCCAAGCCCTAGAATCGTCCAACCCTTATCCCTTAAGGATTTACAGCCCAAAGTCCAAACTATCAAACAATTGACAGTTTATACCCTCTTATTTAATTAATCTCTTTAAGTCACCAAATTAATACTAATTAATCTATGAATTACATTAATCAAATAAAAATATTATTATTCCTTATATTATTCTCAATATACATTAATAATATTTATTCTCTCATAATAAATCATCCTATCAAGTTGCTATGGTGAAGGCAACCCAAAAGGACCATGCACAATCGGGTCAAATACTTGCCTAATATAGTTGCAGCCTTAGACACTATTCCAACAGTCTCCCACTTGGATAAGTCTAGTAACTATATACACAAGTACAATTCGATTTGCAATCGTAGCTCTCAAAGATGCTGTCAAACTCTGATCTAATCAATCTTGTCCTTTAGATAAGGGATCGTACAGTCCTCTGTTAGATATCATGCAAACAATTCTATGGAATATTTAGTCTAGCATTTTGGTTTCTCGATCTCTGATTTATTCGACATAGAACTTAATCGAACACATCAATTCAGTTCTGACCGGGCCCGGAACATAAGTCAAATCAAATCATCGAGCGGCCGAGATATCGCTTTTACCTTCTTAGGATAAAAGTTACAGATAAACTTCGACTTATATGCATTTACTTATTCATTAATCAACTATACACAACAATGCGTTTTATAACATCGAGTTACCAATGCGTTTTCGCATTATCAATGTACAACCAATTAACAAATAACAAACCATATATCTAGGTTTTAAGACTATATGATATTATCGTCTTGCGATCACCCTTTTATATATCATATTCCATAAGGTGATTCCAGCAAGCACGGGTTTGTTCCAATGCTCAAAACCAGTTCATAAGCACTCATGAACGTCGTAGCAATCTTTTGCCATGTCTAATACCATTTAGACAATCTACGCACCAATTCACGGCAATCTTCATTCATATCTACCTCCAACATATGAACGATTGTGGACAATTTGAATAATTCGATTATTCTTAATAAACTCAATTATTCTAGAAGTCAAAACATGCAAAATGAAACAATAGTTAAACAATTAACATAAGACAGTAACATTACTCATAAATAATACTCCTTTTATTTAATCATCAAATGTTAATTATATTTATCTATTACACGTTTCTAATACTATCTAATCTATGCTAATATCATCCTACAGCCCAATGCTCCTAGCATGTTGCAAGTGCTTAACCCTACTCAGTCCCTTCGTAAGCGGATCTGTTGGGTTATCTTCCGATGATATCCTCTTCACTATGAGTTGTCCTTCTTCTACACGATGTCTAATAAAGTGGTATTTTCTGTCGATGTGTCGTGATCTACCATGATCTCTCGGTTCCTTGGTCAAGGCAACCGCTCCTTCATTATCACAGAAAATCTCCATGGGCTCCTTTATGGCGGGTACAACTCCAAGATCACCGATGAAGTTCTTCAACCATATTTTCTCCTCCGACGCTTTGCTCGCTGCAATGTACTCTGATTCGCACGTTGAATCAGCTACGGTTTCCTGTTTGGAACTTTTCCAAGTCACTGCTCCTCCATTCAGGGTAAAGACCCAGCCCGACTGCGAACGGTAGTTGTCCCAGTCGGTCTGAAAGCTGGCGTCACTATACCCTCGCACATTTAAGTCATCACTCCCTCAGAGGACTAAGAACCATTTCTTCGTCCTCCGAAGGTACTTAAGGATATTCTTCACCGCAATCCAATGGGCTCTGCCAGGGTTCCCTTGATATCTACTAACCATGCTCAAAGCAAAGGCTACATCAGGGCGAGTACAAGTCATAGTGTACATGATTGAGCCAACTGCGGAAGCTTATCGTACTCGGCTCATTTCTTCTATTTCTGCTTCGGTACTCGGACTTTGAGTCTTACTCAACTTGGCATTACTTTGTATCGGTAATTCTCCCTTCTTTGAGTTTTCCATACTAAAACGTTTCAGTACCTTCTCTAAGTAAGTGTTCTGACTAAGTCCTATTAGTCTCTTACTTCTCTCTCTTACTATCCTTATTCCCAAAATATAGGAAGCCTCTCCGAGGTCCTTCATAGCGAAGCACCTCCCGAGCCAGGATTTAACCTCCTGTAGAGTCGGGATGTCGTTTCCTATGAGTAATATATCATCGACATATAGAACGAGGAAGCTTACTATACTCCCACTGGCTTTGACATATACACACGATTCATCTTCGCTTCGTACAAATCCAAACTCTTTGACTTTCTCATCGAAGCAAAGATTCCATCTGCGAGACACTTGCTTAAGTCCATAAATGGACTTCTCAAGCTTACACACTCTATTCGGATGCTTTGGATCCACAAACCCCTCTGGCCGAGCCATGTAAACATCCTCAGCCAACTTTCCGTTAAGGAAAGCGGTCTTGACATCCATTTGCCAAATCTCATAATTATGAAATGCGGAAATCGCTAGCATCACTCTAATAGATTTTATCTTCGCAACTGGTGAGAAGGTCTCGTCATAGTCAACTCCGAGAGTCTGAGTAAAGCCCTTCGCGACCAATCGCGCTTTATATGTGTGTACGTTTCCATCCACGTAGGTCTTCTTCTTGAAGATCCATTTGCACCCAACGGTCTTACGTCCGGGCACATTATCAACCAAATTCCAAACTTGGTTATCATACATGGATTGGATCTCGCTATCCATTGCCTCTTTCCATTTTGCACACTCCGGGTCTGCCATGGCTTCCTTATAGCTATTAGGTTCATCAAGGTTTATTAGTGTACCATCACTAATATACGTGTCCTCTTCGGTAGTAATATGAAAACCATAAAACTGGGGTTGAACTCTAACTCTTTTGGAACGTCTAAGAGGTAAGGACTCGTCAATCGGTTCAAACGGAGTTTCCTCCTCGGGTTGAGTGCCAGCGGTAGAGGTTCCTTCATCTATTGATTCTTGAATCTCTTCAAGCTCAATTTGCCTCCCACTATCTCCTTGGCCTATGAGTTCTCGCTCTCGGAAAACTCCTCTCCTCGCAACAAAGACAACATTGTCCTTCAGTCTATGGAAGAGATATCCAAAGGATTTATGTGGGTAGCTGATGAAAATACATCGCTCACTACGAGGTTCGAGCTTGTCGTGAGTATCTCGTCTTACGAAAGCCTCGCAACCCCAAACCTTGATATGTGCCAACGAGGGAGCTTTCCATGTCCACATCTCGTGAAGTGTTTTGGCAACCTTCTTAGTAGGGACTCGGTTAAGGATATGGGCGGCAGTCTCTAAGGCATACCCCCAAAAAGAGACAGGTAGTGAAGCACGACTCATCATAGAGCGAACCATGTCCAACAAGGTTCGATTACGCCTTTCTGCCACACCATTTAATTGTGGTGTCCTAGGTGGCATCAATTGTGAAACTATTCCACACTCCTTGAGATAATCGTGGAATTCAAGACTTAGATACTCTCCTCCTCGATCAGATCGAAGCATCTTGATTTTCCTGCCCAGTTGATTCTCCACTTCATTCTTGAACTCTTTGAACTTTTCAAAAGTTTCTGACTTTTGCTTGATTAAATAGATATACCCATATCTACTATAGTCATCGGTAAAAGTCACGTAGAAGCGGTTCCCATCCTTCGTGGTTGATCTAAACGGTCCACATACATCGGTATGTATTAGGTCCAATAGACCCTCGCCCCTTTCACACGTACTTGTGAAGGGTGACTTGGTCATCTTTTCAAGTAAACAAGATTCGCATGTGTCATCTTCCCTAAGGTCGAATGACTCCAACACTCCATCCTTTTGGAGTTGGGCTATACGTTTCTTGTTGACATGTCCAAGACGACAATGCCACAAGGATGATCTATCCATACTATTGGAAGAATCTATGTTCAAAACACCATTTCCTAAGTTATCAACAATCATAACGGTTTCATAAATTCCATTACACGGTATTGCTTCAAAATAAAAGACACCATTTAGATAAGCCAAAATAGAACCATTCTCATTATTAAAAGAAAATCTAAAACCTTGTCTAAACAAACCATGAAATGAAATGATGTTTCTAGCCATTTCTGGCGAATAGCAACAATTGTTTAAATCTAAACTTAAACCATTCCTAAGCACTAAAGAATACACTCCAATCTTGGTCACAGGCGACGATCTTCTGTTCCCCATGATTAGATTAATTCTTCCAGCCTCCACATCCCTATTTCTTCTTAGTCCCTGCACATTAGAACAAATGTGGTAACCACAACCGGTATCAAGAACCCAATAAATAGCATGAGACGGATCGTTAGATTTAATTGTGTATATAACTGCGAAAGACGGCTTGATCTTTCCTTCCTTGATGGCTTGTAGGTACTCTGGGCAGCTTCTCTTCCAATGTCCTATCTTGTGGCAGTGGTGGCACTCTGCCTCCTTTGGGTTAGGGCAGGGCTTAGCGGGATCAACTTTGGTCCCACTAGAAGAGGCACCATCTCGGGCTTTAACCTTGCGATAGTTCTTAGACAAAGCCTTCCTCTTCTTTCCCTTTCCTTGTCCAATAGTCAAGACAGGAGCAGCGGGTGGATTGGGAGTTGGTGCAACAGACTTGTCCTTGAAGTTGCTCTCAGCGACCCTCAAGATACCTTGGAGTTTGCTTAGGGTGACCTCCTCTTTGTTCATGTGGTAGGTCATCCTAAATTGATTGTAGCTTGGAGGCAAAGAGTGAAGCACCATGTCAATCGCCAAGTCTTCCCCAAAGTCAACATTCAACTTGCAAAGACGGTCGACATACCTTTGCATCTTTTGCAGGTGCACGGTAAGAGACTCTCCATGACCCATCTTAGCGGAAATCATGTTAGTGAAAATCTCATAACGCTCTTGTCTCGCGTTCTGGTGGTATCTCTCCAAGAAGTCTTGATGCATCTCGTACGGGTACATGTCCTCATAGGACTTTTGGAATTCAGAGTTCATCGTGGCTATCATGATGCAATGTACCTTCGTTGCATCTCGCTCGTGAGTTTCAAAAGCGGTCATTTCAGCCGGAGTAGCGATTTCAGGGTTGATTTTCTCGAGCTTCTCATCGAGGACATACTCTTTATCCTCATAGCGAGCAATAGTGCGAATGTATCTTATCCATTCGCTATAGTTCGTCCCATCAAAGGTGACCTTTTGACAAAGGCTCATCAATGTGAAAGAACTAGCAGCAGCGTTGTTTGCGTTCGACATCTACAAATAGAAAGGACAAAGATAGATTAGAATATGAATCCCTAATTATCACCCAAAAAGAAAATTAGGGCTAGGATCCAACAACAATATTTACATATTAGAAAAGGGATGCCGTAATCTAACATGCAAACAATTTTAAGGTAAGTGAATGACGATTCACTAATTCTCCACCATGAAAACCTTACTTTAAGTTCTAAATGAATTTGAGAATTCCTAGGTTTAGATGAGATTCATTGAAACTTTTCAATGGCATGTTTAAATCTCGATATGCCCCTCTTGTTTGTGACTGGGATACCGAGGATCACAAAGCGGGTGTGAATTACCATGCAAATTCACATGGTGCCTTCATTGTAACGATCACCTATTCGATGTGCCGGTAAACCACACACGCTCCATCGAACTATGATAAACAATGAATCACCCTTTGCCACCTTTGCTTAGAACCAATCAGTGTGCCGGTAAACCACACACGCTCCACTAACTTCTTAGCAAGGGTGCAAAGTGTAATTTCATGGGATTGCATCAATTCACTTTTCCTAAAGAAACTAAGATTGGGAAATTTTTTTAAAAACATGTAGTTACTTTGTATTTCATATTATACTTTTAATGAGAGGATGAGGTTGCCCTATCCTACCCGTTCGGCTAACAACCCTCCACCGATCAAGCAAGCGATGGGTGTGAGTGTACACCCATTAAGCGCCATTTTATAGGCCACAACCTTATACCCACCTTATAGACCGGCTTCGTGAATGAGGCCTACTGACGATAAGACTAGTATTTTAGTTATACATACATATATATATATATATATATATATATATATATATATATATATATATATATATATATATATTAATCTTGTAATATTATATTAGTACAGGGTTGTATTTTAAACTTGTAAAATTCTAGGGTTTGAAATTTAAATTGTCCAAATTAAACTTTTAATCACAAAACATAAATTTCAAAACTTGAGGACAAGTTTTAAACATTTAAAACATGGAGGATCAAATAACAAATAATCTTAATTAACAATTAATTCCATAATTATCCATATTTGATTTATGTAAGATTTCTTGCATAATAATTTACCAATTTAATCAAAATAATTAATTAATTATCACATAAGGAAATTAAATATTTTATTAATTGATAACTCTCTTTAATTAGATCAAGATTATAGTCATATATATCAAAAAATCGGATTAGGGTTGATCTAATATGATAAAGGCAAGTTTCCATAAGATAAATATCAAAAAATCCTGAATTTTGGCCCATCCTGATGCTCGGACTCGCCGAGTGCACCATGGGACTCGCCGACTCAAGCCAACTCGCCGAGTCCACAATGGGACTTGCCGAGTCCATGACTCAGAAACAAAATTTTCGAATTTTGCAGGTAAGATTCAAACAAACAGGCAACAATTTAATAGAAACCAATCTAGGCTTTGATACCACTGATGGGTTTTGGCCATATGAACATTCCTATGTGCACATGCAAACCCTAATGCTTGGATCTAGGTTTCTCTAATTAAACATGCTTTGAATCCAAGACTTCTAATGACTAATTAGGTATAAGAACAATACAAAATCAGATCTAGAAGTTTACCTTTGAATCTCTTGTTTGATCTTGTGGTCTTGGAGCTCTAGAGTCACAATTGTCACTCCTCTAATGGCTTACAAACACCAACTAGCAAGGAGGATGATTTGAGAGAGAGGAGAGGGATTAGAAATCGGCCAGGGTTTCTTTGCTTTAGTAGAGGTGCCGATTTCCCTTGCCCTAGGGGTCTATTTATACTTGTAAGGCTCCTAGGGTTTCACCCTTAAACCCTAGTTGGATAATCTTTCCTTAAAGCAATCCAAATCCTTTCCAAAGATAAGCCTTGGACGAATTTGAGGCTATCCCAAGCCCTAGAATCGTCCAACCCTTATCCCTTAAGGATTTATAGCCCAAAGTCCAAACTATCAAACAATTGACAGTTTATACCCTCTTATTTAATTAATCTCTTTAAGTCACCAAATTAATACTAATTAATCTATGACTTACATTAATCAAATAACAATATTATTATTCCTTATATTATTCTCAAAATACATTAATAATATTTATTCTCTCATGATAAATCATCCTATCAAGTTGCTATGGTGAAGGCAACCTAAAAGGACCATGCACAATCGGGTCAAATACTTGCCTAATATAGTTGCAGCCTTAGACACTAATCCAACATATTCAGCATGGGTGTATGGGTTATCTTGCATATTTTGTTTATACTCAGGTAGGGGAGAAGATCTTGGTTTTAGATGTGTCAATTTTCAGGGAGTTTGTTGATGTGTTTCCGAAGGAGTTACCCGGTGTGCCTCCCAAGAGGTAGGTTGAGTTCAGGATTCACCTGGTGTTGGGTGCGGCCCCGATTGCCAAGGCGTCGTACCATTTGGCACCACCCGAGATGCAGGATTTGTCCTCTCAGCTTCAGGAGCTATTAGGCAAGCAGTTCATCAGATGGAGCAATTTCCTATGGGGATCACAGATATTGTTCATAAAAAAAGGACTGTTCACATCAGATGTGCATTGCTTACCGGGAGTTGAACAAGTTGACTGTGAAGAACCATTACTCCCTTCCATGGATTGACGGCTTCTTTGATCAGTTTCAGGGTGCATCTTGGTTCTCCAAGATCGACCTGAGGTCGGGGTATCATCAGGTGGGGGTGAGAAGTGAGGATGTGGAGAAGACGGTATTTCAGACTCGTTATAGGCATTACAAGTTCATGATGATGCCATTTAGGCTCACCAATACGCCTACAGTGTTTATGGATTTGATGAATCAGGTATGCAGAACGATGCTCGATCAATCAGTAATTATTTTTATTGATGATATCTTGGTATATTCCAAGATCAAATGGTAGGACGAAGAGTACCTTTGAGAGCTTTTGGGAGTATTGAGGCGGGAACAGCGATATGTCAAGTTCTTGAAGTGTGATTTTGGTTACGAGAGGTCTAGTTATAGGGCATCTTGTTAACTAAATAGGATTTTGGTCAATCCAGCCAAAATTGAGGTTGTGATGCAGTGGGAGGTTCCAAAGTCTCCCTCTAAGATCAAGAGTTTCTTAGGATTGGGAGATATTATCGGAGATTATTCAGGATTTATCCAAGATTGTTATATCCCTCACTCTGCTGACAAGGAAGGGCATTGATTTCCGACAGGGCCCGGAGCAACAGGCGACATTTTAGACACTACGTCAGAAGTTATGTGAGGCCCCGGTGTTGACCTTCCTGGAGGATGTCGAGGATTTTGTTGTATTTTGTGATGCATCCATCACTGATTTGTGGGAGGTTCTTATGCATAGGGGGAGAGTGGTTGCATATGCTTCTCAACAGTTGAAGTCGCATGAGGTGCGTTATCCTACTCATGATCTAGAGTTGGGGGCAGTGGTGCTTTCCCACAAGATTTGGTGGCACTACCTGTATGGGGTCTGGTGTACTATTTACACAGATCATAAGAGTTTGTAATATCTTATGAGCCAGCCGAACCTGAACATGAGGCAACGCAGGTGGCTTGATGTGGTCAAGGAGTATGACTACGAGATTCTTTACCGTCTACGTAAAGCAAACGTAGTTGTGGATGCTTTGAGCCGCAAGTCTGTAGGATTTTTAGTTGGGGATATGTGTGTGAGGATATCCATTGATTCCCCACTTTTGGATTTGATAAGAGGGGCATAGGCAGAAAGAGTCAAGAAGGAGAACTAGAAACAAGAGAGGATTAGGGGCGAGATCAACAAATTTGTCAAATATAGTCGGGGATTGTTGACCCAGTGTGGTTGGGTATGGGTTCTGGTTTCTGGTGGGATTAGACTTATAGTTTTAGAAGATGCACATAGGTCTCACTTTTTGATACACCCAGGAGCTACCAAGATGTATCAGGATTGAGACTAAGCTACTGATAGTCATTCTTGAAGAGGGAGATAGCGTGGTACATTGAGAGGTTCCTAACATGCAGTATGCTCAAGCCCAAGCATCAGAGGTCACATGGCAAGCTGCAGACTTTGGAGGTTCCCATGTGGCAGTGGGAACAGATCACCATGGATTTTTTTCACCAAACTACTGAAGACTGACAATGGTTTTGATGCTCTCTGGGTTCTCATGGATCGATTGACCAAGAGTACCCACTTTTTGGCCATCCGGGAGAGCTCCTCCGCCGAGAAATTGGCTGATATGTATGTTTGGGAGATTATTTCTCGTCATGGGGTTTTGGTTTCCATTTTATCAGGCCTTGATGTTCGGTTTACTTTCTGATTATGGAAGAAGCTCCACAAGGAACTGTGTATGAGGCTACGGTTTAGCACTGCTTACCATCCGCAGACCAATGGCTAGAGTGAACGGACCATCCAGACACTTGAGGATATGTTATGGGCTTTTGTTATAGATTTTAGTGGGAGCTGGGATCCCTACCTACCTCTTGCAGATTTTTCCTACAATAACAGTTATCACTTCATCATTAGTGCCCCTCCTTTTGATCTCCTGTATGGTCGGAGATGTCGTACCCAAGTTTGTTGGGGGAAGTTGGTTACAGAGTCTTGGGAAGGACTGAAGTAGTCCTCCAGACCATGGAGCTTATCTAGCAGATCAGGCAGAGACTACAGACCGCTCAGAGTCGGTAGAAGAGTTATGCCAACCGGCGTCGATCAAAGTTGGAGTTCCAGGTCGATGACATGGTTCCACTAAAGGTATCACCATGGAAGGGTGTGATGAGCTTCAGGAAGAAGGGAAACTTGGGTCCCATGTATATTGGTTTGCTCCATGTGATCGACAAAGTAGGTAGGGTGGCCTACCAGTCGGATTTGTCGAGTGAGCTCAGTCAGATCCACAACACTTTCCATGTTTCGCAGTTGTGGAAGTGTGTGTCGGACGATGAGACAGTGGTTCCTTTGGATGATATTCATATTGATAAGCACCTTAATTATATTGAGAGGCCTGTAGAGATTATGGAGAGAAAGATGAAGCTCCAACGCAACAAGGAGATACCTTTGATAAAGGTTCAGTGGCAGCATCAGAAGGGCTCCGAGAGGCCCTTGGAGCCATAGGCGGAGATGCGGGAGCATTATCCTGAGTTATTCATAGCAGCTGACCCCGAGGACGAATTCTAGTTCAATTGGGGGAGAGATGTATCATCCCGATGTTGAGGTAATTCCAATTTTAACCGTATATATGAATAAATATTGCATTTTAGTCCTTATACATAAGAAAGAGTGCAAAATAACCCATATTTTTTTGACGAATCGAGTTCCATTTTCAACAAATGAATCAAATTTAGAAGATCTTGGTTCTTTTGTTGGAACGAGAAAATTTCCAATTTGAACACTATACCACCCACTGTGTGTGATGTACAAGTCGTTCTTCGTGATCTTCAACAATCCAAGAACATCTTCCAAAGAACTACCAACATTTTTGGGCTTTGACTTCAAATTCAATGCAACACTTGGAGATTGTTGCTTTGGAACCCAAATTTGATTCACGGATTTTGACTTCACAACATTTGATGATTTTTGTGAATAAACCCGCTTGTTTTTTCATTTAATATTCTTCTTCTTTTACTTTCTCATCTTGTTGCATCTTGAAGAATTGATTTCATGAACAAACCCACTTTCCACAACTTCAACTTTGTGAGTTTGAATCAAATCTTTTGGAGTTTGATATTTGTGAAATTCTTGGATCACCGGGTTCCGATAAGGAATCATTCCTTCAAACAAATCACAAGAACACAAAATATCATCGGTTTGAACTGCAATCGAGAAAAAAACTTTTTCATCTTCATGAGAATCAACTTGAATCTTCTTCTCATGAACTTCAAGAACATCAAGAATATCAAGAATATCTTCAACAAACTTAAGAGCATGAAGATCACTTGGGTTTTCAACATGAGAAATGTATCTCTTATTAAACAAATCTCTTTCTTCTCCTTCCTCTCAATTTTCGCTATAAGCTAACATGAGAATATAAGATCCAAACAAGAAATCAATCCTTGAAAGTGGTTGAAATATCAATCTTCCATGATCATCCTTCAAAAATCCATAATAAACCAAAGTTTCCCGTGAAATCAACCCACTAAACACTAATCCATAATAAACCAAAGTTTCCCATGATTACAAGAACTTGAAAACTTCTAGAGAGAGAAAGTGATTTTGAATGGGTTTTCTAGAGAGAGAAATTAAAAATCACTTGAATTCTAGTGAAGAAAATCGAATTTTGAATAGAATCAAAGATGAATTTGATTTCTTGAATCCAAAACTCTCTAAACCACGAAGATCAAAGATCAAAAAGAAAAATTACCAAATCTAGAAAGCCATCAAGGATCAATTCTTGATCCAATCAAGAACACCCGCTTTCATACCAATTGTAGTGTTGTTGATTATGATGGAATGTGCGGAATTAGAAAGATCTAGTGAATCATCATACAAAACAAGACATGGAGTAAATAAATCTTGTTAAGCTCATATTAGATCTAGAAAGAACATACAAAGTGGGTCTTGTATAAATTCTCTCTCTCTAGTCTAATACTCCAAATCTTTCATTACATAATGGTAGTCACTCACTTCCAATTTAAATGAAAGAAGAAACCCATTTACACATACAAGAGGCTAAGCCTAACACACCACATCCAAACATGACTTTGCACCCTAACATATTGGCATTTTCCTAATCGATGGTCGGGGACTTAGTATACTGGGTGTACTCTTCGTACGCAAGGTGTACACGCAGGGGACATAGTACCCTAGGCATACTCTTCGTACGCAAGGTGTATGTGTGAGCGTTCCAAACACTAAATGTTAGGGTTTAAACCCTATTTAAACAACTTTATGGCCCCAAGACCTTCACCTTAATCAGCCTCCACCTGATAAAATGTCCCACTAACAAACCCTAAGTGAGAAAAGTGCATTTTGAGCTCATTTGTGTGCTTCGGTGGTGTTCTTGAAGAAGATGAAGTCGGTAAAAGGACTTTGAAGCTTGGAAGCAACTTAGATACGGGATTCTCCACTTGCTAGCAACCTCCAAGAGGTAAAAAGCTTCTAACTTGATCTGCATATTTTGTAGATCTAGCCATTTATTCATTTAGGACATTTATGGTGATTCTTGAGCATGTCATGCTCTTAACCGAATAATTCGTCCTTTCAGACCTAATAAGGGATCTTGAGTCATAAAAATGTGGTCTTGATGCTTAGTCTTTCCCCATGCATGCTCTAGAAGGTTTTAAGGTGTTAAGAATTCAGGATTTTTTGTATTAAGCACTTATTGGACATGCAAAGTCATAAAGTTTGAAACTTTATGACTCTTAGGGGTATTTTAGCCTTGGATCTGCATTTGGACGTATTAAGTTGAAGTAATAAGCTCTTAATGGATTAAGAGGGGAACTGTTGCGTATGCAGAGCATACCAAATAGTACGCTGTACGTACACATATTTGGCCCCGATTCCTCGAACTTCGATTACGCCCCGCGTACCTCTGGAGTATGCCCCGCATACGAAGCCAGAGTTGACTCGGCTGGGTTGAATCGGTTAACTTGTTGACTTTGACTAGTTTGACCAATGGTATTTTGGGAAAATGTCATTAATTTAGATTGGGAAATGTTTTGACATTTAGGCTTTGGGTTGAGCCGATTGTCGGATCTGGGAGTTATTCAGACTGCATTCAGACTATGAGGTGAGTTTTTGCTCACTGTACACGTGGGGTCGAAGGCACTAAGGCTGTCCCACTAGATGATTTATCCTGGTCAAGATAGCGATATGATAGTTGTAGTTGTTCAGTAGATCCATATGATTATCTGTATTGTTGGCTCTGGATTATGTCGGCATGCTGTGTTATGTTGAGGCGGTCCTGCTTTGTATTGTAGGTCACGACACCCAGGGATGACTAGTGAAGTTGTAGGCCCTACGAGGCATTCCATTCCGTCGAGTGGCCTGTAGAGTGGTCCGAATAGACTGTAGGCCCTGCAAGGCGGTCCAGTCATGCTGAAGGCTCGTAGAGCGGTCCAGATAGGTTGTAGGCCCTACGAGATGGTCCATTCAAGCTGGTTGTCCATATTGTATGCTTGTTGTTGTGGTATGTTGGTACTTTAGGGGAACTTACTAAGCTTTGGCTTACTATTTTAATTTATGGTTTCAAGTACTTCTAAAGATCATGGGAAGGCAAAGGCATGATCGTGCACTTCTTCATGTTTTTATGTCTTTGGGTCTTGGGAAAACTCTTATTTGAAACCATGAATACTTTTGTAAACAATATTGATTCATGTTTGGTTTTAAAAATTTTAAATTTATTGTGATTTTTGGAGTGTTACAAGGCAAAAATGGATTGGTGCATTGATATCCTACGGTAAATAAACTAACCATCGGCACAAACTTTCAAACTTTTATCAGTGTGGGGTTTTACATAGTGAAAGGAACAAGATCTAGTCTATATAATTAATTCACTCAAAAGTCTCCATGAACAACATCTCTCAAGCACACTCTTCAAGTGGTTTGCAACCCACTATATATATATATATATATATATATATATATATATATATATATATATATATATATATATATCTCACACACACATACACACATTCACTCACTCACTCACACTCACTCTCATGTCACAAGGCATCAATCTCATATGCAAGTGGGTCTTCAAGTCAAACCATTACAAAGTTACTCCATGTATAACTTTGCACCCTAACATTCTCCCCCTCAAAGTTAAGAATGGATGACTCGGCTTCGATCTTCCAAAATGAGCAACTTCACGAACAAAACCTCAAGCGTGACAAATGCAGAAATGAACATCAAATCTTCAATTCTTCAATTTTTTCCAATCCGGTTTCCAGAGTGTGATACCTTACAAACCAAGCATCAAAAGGTAATTTGGAGTATCCAAATATCCACACACAATTATCTAAATTTGAACATAAAATCACACCCTAAAAATCTTTATTATGTCCAAACCCATCATGAATTGGGAAAACCTAAAGCACTTCATAATTTCAAATTGAATCACTTCATAAACTTCTCTTTCTCAAGGTCAGATCGGTCTTCAAATCCACATAATATGAAAAAATCACAACTTTTAAATTCTCATATTTAATTATCTCCCCCTTTTTATAATCGAAAAATATTATAAAACCGAAAAGGAATGAGAAAGTGCTCAATTCAGAATTTTCCATACAAAACTCCCCCTTGACACATGGCATAAACATTTTGCATAAATCTAGAAAATCCAAAAATACTTCTCAGACCGCCTTTGACTTAAAATTTAGAAAACCCGGGTAGAAACTGTCAATTTTGAAAATACGCAAGGACCCGTTGTGCCCAAAACAGCCACAAATGCAAAACTTTACCCCAAATGCGAAACTGGGCATAAATTTTCAATTCATGTCAACTATATGGGACCTGATTCTAAAATGCTTCCCATTTCACAGAATTTTAGCCCAATGTCGAAACTGGGTAATTTCTATCAACTTTCTTAAACTACAGGTACTTGAAATGAAAATTCAGCATTCTTCACAGTTTATGACCCCCATGTCGAAAGTGGGTATTTTCTATCAATTCATTGAAAGTGTGAGGATTCAAAGTAAACATTTTCCTTTCTTCCTCACTTTGCTTTCCAGATGTGTGACCAAGAGAACTTCACACATCGAATTCTCAAAGCACAAAATTCATGACAAATCGAAATTACCATCCATAGGTCGAAATCGCTTTCCACAGGTCGAACATCTTTGAATACATGTCGAAATTGTGTTCGACATCACACCAATCAATTAACCAAAAGTGAGGCCTATTCGACTTCCAAACTTAAAACATGATCTTAGATGCGAATTCAATCGTGACCCCAAAAGCGAAATCATATGTTTCACACATCGAAATGGCCAGGCACACATCGAACAACTCTAACTTGGTACCATACAAAGGTGATTTTAAATTCCAATTTGTATTCAACATCGATTCAATTTGATGCACCATAAATCAAAATTGATTTCGACACCAACAAACCCAAGCAACATATCTACACACAAATATTTTCCATTCGGCCATGAACCTAGAATTTCATTCTTAGATGCAATTCGATTTTGACTTTAACATGTCGAATTAGCCAGGTGCACATCAAATGGTTCCAAACATACACCTCGAACTCAAATGAAATTTTGACTTGTCAATACCCAAAAACACGTTCGATGCAAACGACCAAAACCAATCAGAATTCATTTGACTCCAAGAACCAATTCCAAATTAAATTCCTCAATTCTTTCACATATGTGAACTGAACACCAAGTTCAATCTATTTCGCATTCTCCCTACAACCATACACATTGAAATCGACTCCCTCATATAGATGAATTCGATTCTCAGTCAATTTTAGTCAATTCGACCCCAAGCGATGCTTATTTGATCCCAACTCCATACCATCGGCGAATGAAGAGCATCACCAGTCGAAATTGATATTGACCTTAAGGCATTCGACATACAATACCATTAACCATTTTGATTTCACCCCAACACAAATTCAGCTTATAAACATCACCAATTTCGAATCAAAATTCACTGATCGAAAATCAAAGAATTAATTTTGACTTTTGGTTTGATTTTTTAATTTCAATAGTCAACAAACACAAAAATTATGATTCTCACACAGATTTTCAGATCAAAAAGAGATTATTCTATCGTTCTTCATCGTCTTCAACTATTCTTGATCAAGTTCTTCAAAACCAAATTATCGATTGACAATTCTTAGTTTCAACTTGATCTTAATCGAATTACAATCAAACAATATCATAAGCAAATCGATTCACAACCAAAACTAATCGATTATCAGTTAAGATTGAAATGAAAACGTAAATCACAATCGAAATATGTAAGCAAGACAAGAACTTCAGAATGTGTAATCGTATAAGCAGATGACGAACCAAAGTGATTTAGAGTCTAACATTGGATTTAATGATTTTCGGGCTCAAACAATGATGATATCAGATTAAAAGAATTATGGGCTCAAACATGGACGATGAACAGTAATAAATACGTGATGGGGCTTAAAATAAGAATCTAAACAGTAAAAAAATACTTGATTTAATTCTTTTAGAGCTAGATTGTGATTCAAATGAACATATTCAAATTAAGAATCAAGTCAAACATAAGAAAATAGGATCGGATTGAGCTTGATCAGTGAAAAAATTTATTAGATCATAACAATTTGGTTTTTGAAAAAAAAAATTATCCAAGGAGTCAAAATGATCAAAAATTCAATAATGCAAGCACAATTCAAAGAGATTTTGAGATATCCTTGAGAGACTCGCCATATTCGTTCAAATTGTGTTGAATGTAGCCAAATTGAGAACCGTTTCTTCAAAAATCGTTTTGATCTTTGAAGACCCCCTCTAATACCAAATGTAGTGAGTTATGAGCATTTTATTTGGCATGCAAAATTGTAAGAACACAAAGAACAAAGTGATTTAGGTGCTAAAAGATGTATTCTATCATTAAGAGGAGATTACAGAAAAGGAACTAGATCTAGTCTACATAATTAACTCACTCAAAACACTCTTTCAACTACATCTCTCAATCATGCACTACAAATGGTATGCAACCCACTATATATAGAGGTGCTAACATCTCTCTCTCTCTCTCTCATGTCACAAGGCATCAATCCCATATGCAAGTGGGTCTTCAAGTCAAACCATTACAAAGTCACTCCATGTGTAACTTTGCACCCTAACAAATGGTACCATGTCATACCTCAGACTAGGAGATCAGGTACATGAACAACCCTTTGTCATTAAAGGACCATACAAGTAGCTCTTACGCTGATGATTATGCAATTAGGGTAAGCCATTAGGTTTTTCTCAATGTTTCAGTAGAACTGTTAAGTTATTAATAACCTTAAAGATCGATTAGATCTTCTTAACAGGTAATGTGATGGATGTAAAAGTTGGTAAATAACACAAGTATGGATCAATATGTGTCGAATGATTAGATCAAACAATCCTCAGCAGAGCTCGACTAAGAACTTCCGATGTAGAGGATTTTAGGGTTACAAGAACGATAACAATGAACTTGCTGAAATAATTCTCTGATCGTTCTATTCTATCGTTACTATCTAGGAAGCACGCAAGCTCCTATATATACTAAACCCTACTAAATCACGGATGGACAGGCCCATACCGGAGATACAAACTGGACTAACTAACGAGCCCAATAGACGCAATACTTAACACAAAACACGACCCAACAATCTCCCCCTTTGCGTCAAATTGGAGCGAGACTACTTCTTCTTCGGGCCAGCAGCGGGAGCCTTCTTTACAGTATCAAACAGACGTGTGATAAGAGCGAGAATAGTCTGTCTGAACCGAATGTACCATTGAATCATATCATCAATGTATTTGATATCATCCGCTGTGTTCTGCTTGCATCTGTGGATGATCCCCAAAACATGCTCCAAACATGTAGTGGTATAGAGATGTTTGTCAGCCAAGGCGAAAAGACATTTTTGTCATTCGTTCCTGGTAAACATGACCGAATTCCTCCTCGAGTCAATCTTCCCCATCTGCATTTGGTTAAGATCACTGGCAGAGCCAACAGGAGATATTGTAGGCTTCTTCTTAAATACACTCGCAATCTCCTGATCCATCAATGCAACTTCCATGATGTAGCACACGAGCATCCTCTTGAAATGGTCGATGATCGGACGGTATTCAGCTTCGTTGGTGAGGAGAATGTTGTGCAAGATAATCCAATCATGGGGATTAAGGTTGGGAAGATCTGCAAGGGAAATAGTATGTTCTGTTTTGGCAGATCACCAAAGTACCTTGAACTGAATGTTGATGAAGTTACCTTCACTGTACGGCTTCAAGACCCGAACGTTGACAATTTTCTGAGCGCTCCAAGTCTGATATTGGGGTTGAGCAGCCTTCAGATAGAAATTGATTAAGTCCCGATCAACCAGTGGATGAGGATGAGGGAATTCTGCAACGTTGGAAAAGGCATGAAAGATAAAAGCCTTTCGGGTCAGTGGCATGTCGAACTGTGAGTCGACAGTATTGGAACGATCTAAAGAGATCACAGGTTCCAGCCACAAGATACTCGGTGTGTCAATGGCTTCTTTAATCATCCTCTCAAGATTCCAGGAAGGAAACAGAGTTTTCCTGCTCTCAAGAAGGTTGTGGGCTTCTTTCTGTTTACGTTCGGCTTCTTCAGCCTCTCTTGCCACACGAGCACTGATGTCAGCCTCATTGCGTCGACTTTTACGCTTCAACAAGTCGGCGATTGTTTCTTTATCTTCTTCTTCTTCTTCCTCAGCAATATTTTTGCCTTTGTCTTTCACACCGGAACCAGAGGCTTGGCCTACTGGAGGAGGTTTGGTAGTGTGAGTAGCTGTGGAAGTAAATCTTCTATTGAAAAACGAAGGGTTTTTCGGAGTTGACTGATGCGTGACAGTTGGGGTTGTCGATGATCACGCATGAGAGAGAATGTCAGGCCCCTAATAACACGCCTTCCCATCAGGCGCCGTTTGGAGATGAAACGGTTCAGATTCGCACGCATCCCTCTTGCGCCGTTTGAAATCAAATCGATTAGACTCCTGCCTGAGTCATCATGTCGTCATCTTATCCCTTTAGAATAAAACAGCATCTTTAAAAAAATTCGCCCATGTGGATCAATATTTACCACATCCTTTAATAAATCACCAATCCATTTAAAATGCCTTGTAATTAATAGAACCTGAATTTTGGAAAATCAAAGATTTTCGTGCTTAGGGTGTAAAAGAAAAGAAATAAAGCAACACTTTTGGGAAAATATGTGATGTCAATAAAGACACGAAACAAATGATCCCGGGCACGAATCTCTTCCTTTAAAGTCAAGAGAGACTTTAAAGTGTTTGTGTGGTTTCCCGTTGAATAACGATCAGACACTTATTAAGAAGTGTTGAAAGGCTTCTTTTAATTAGGCTTATGAGGGTGGATATCACTTCGATTCAAAATTCCTAATCTTGATATAAGACAGAAATCGAACGAAGTACTTGTGAGACCGGTGTAGTCTGTTGAACAATTAGGTTGGAGATAATTTTAATTTGGCTAGGAAATTTATAAAATCTCAACAAAAATTAAAACTGGATTCCAAGGGAAGAAATGTTATGGGTGTTAACAATTTCATAGGAATCACTCAAAAGAAAATTAGAGATTTCATGTGGTGCCTTCGTCAATTCATTAGTGAAAGCTTGAGCAAATTAATTGTTCACCGTCAATGCATAATAGGTATTGAATTTTGGGTTTCACTTAGCACGTAGTGACACGAAGCTAAGATCATGAACACAGAAATTGTGCAACCATAAACCTCAGTGGTAATTTCTGAGAGTCTCAAGGGTTACGTTTGTGAAGCGAATGTGATGGAGAAATGCGACGTAGATGGTGTAAAGAAATCAAAGTACCTCTGCTATAAAGATTAGGACCAAGCAGAAAACTCATATCTCATGTGAGAAGAGAGTTAGGTAGCTCATGATTAAAATAAATAAGAAAGCCTAATTGGGAAGACAATGTTTGTTTATACCAAGTCAGTAAGGCCTATTATTCAGAATCAGGTGAGGCTTTGGACACATACAACAGCATGCTTCTAGGGACACTTAGCTAATGAAATTATATACCCACACAAAAAAATGAATAAATAAAAATAAAAAGAAATGAAAGCCAAGCTAAATAAAAAATATTTTCGGAGTTTTTGAATTTATGAAAGAAAAAAAATATTTTTGGAATTTTTGATAATAAAAAAAATTAAGACACACAAAAAAAATTGGGAACCGAACCCGAGCGTTCGGTCTATTTCGGGTGAGAAAAATTTTGGAACCGAACCCAAACGATCGGTTGATTTCGGTCGCCAAAGAAAATAGATTTGAAAAAGAGAATAACTTTGACAATAAGAGAAATGAATTTGGAAAATTTATACATAAGATCTACAACCAAGGAAACTACCTTTGAGTGATGAGCGAAAAGCAGATAATGCAACCGAACCCGAGCGTTCGGTTCATTTTGATACATTAGCACAAGACCCGAACCCGAACGTTCGGTCTATTTCGCTTCTTGCTTTTGAGCTTTAAGAGGTAATTTTTGATACTGACTCTGATTCCATCATACCTAGCCCTTGTAGTATTTTGTTAAAAGATGCTTCAGGAAGAGCTTTGGTGAAGATGTCAGCCAGTTGATCAGTGGTTCGAACAAAGTGTATTTCGACATTCCCATCTTCCACATGATCCTTAATGAAGTGATACCTCAGTGCTATGTGCTTAGTCTTCGAGTGTTGCACTGGGTTATGACAGATCCTAATTGCACTTTCAGAGTCGCAATATAGTGGGATCTTTTTCATATTGAGTCCATAGTCCCGGAGTTGGCTTTGGATCCAAATCATTTGAGAAGTACAGGAGGCAGCTGCGATGTATTCTGCTTCAGCGGTAGACAGAGACACACAGGTCTGTTTCTTTGATTGCCAACTAACCAACTTCCCGTCAAGGAATTGGCAGCCTCCAGTGGTGCTTTTCCTGTCTAGTCCACAACCTCCAAGGTCTGCATCTGAATAGGCTTGAACGAAGAAACCTGAGTTGGATGGATACTATAAGCCGAGAGAGGTAGTTCGCTTGAGATACCAGAGTATGTTCTTCACTGCAAGCATGTGAGGTTCACGGGGATTTGCCTGAAATCTAGCACAGTAACAAATAGAAAACATTATATCAGGCCTGCTAGCAGTAAGGTACATTAAAGAACCGATCATTTGGCGATATAGCGTAATGTTGACTGCTGGCTTCTCCAAGGATGGAGTGAGCTTGGTGCCGAACGCCATTGGAACTTTAACCTTTGAGTCTCCCATCATGCCAAATTTAGCAAGGAGAGTCTTTGTGTAAGCTTCCTGGTTAATAAAGATGCCTTCGGGTCCTTGTCTAATATTTAAACCAAGGAAAAAGTTAATTGAACCCATTGAGCTCATTTCAAATTTAGTCTCCATCAACTTTCTGAATTCAGCCGTTAAGCTAGGATTCGTTGAGCCAAAGATGATATCATCGACATAGATTTGAACAATCATAAGGTGGTTACCTTCCTTCTTACGAAAGAAGGTTGGGTCAACCGAACCTTGTTTGAATTTGGACGTCTTTAAAAACTTGGTTAGCGTTTCATACCAGGCCCTCGGTGCTTGTTTCAGTCCATATACCGCTTTGTCCAGAATATAACAGTGGTTGGGATATTTTTCATTGACGAATCCAGGAGGTTGCTCCACGTACACCGTTTCTTCGAGCTCTCCATTTAGAAATGCACACTTTACGTCCATTTGGTAGACCTCAAAGTTCTTGTGTGCAGCATAGGCAAGAAATATTCAAATAGATTCCAGCCTAGCCACAGGACCAAAATTTTCCTCATAGTCGATTCCTTCCTCTTGGCAGTATCCTTTCACCACAAGACGAGCTTTGTTTCTAACCACATTGCCTTCCTTGTCCATTTTATTTCTAAAGACCCATTTGAGACCAACAACCGAGGCATCTGGAGGAGTTGGAATGAGGCGCCAAACTTTATTTCTTTCGAATTCATTAAGTTCGTCTTGCATAGCTTGAACCCAATCGGAGTGATCAAGAGCAGTGTTAACTGTCTTTGGTTCAACTTTTGAGACGAAGGAGTTAAACATACAGAACTCTAATTTTGAAAATAAGGAAGTTTGCTTTGCCTTTAGTTGAGATCGGGTCAGGACTTTTCAGAGACATTACCGACAACCTGTGAAACAGGATGATCTCTGGTCCATTTGACAAGAGGAGGGTAATTTGGATCATAGGATGGATCCAATTCAGCATTTACCATCTCTTCTAGCTCAGATTGACTATCATCGTCATAATACATATCAGCATTCTCCCCCTCGACAGATGAGCTTTCAGGTATATCTTGACTTTCCGGAGCTACAGGAGTTTCTGGTGGTGTTGAGCTTTCGGGTACCACAGGACTTTCAGGTACAGATTGGCTTTCGGGTACAGCTGGGCGTTTGGGAGCAGCTGGAGAACAGTTCTCCCCCTCAACATGTGAGCCCGGCTGTGAAGAAGAAGGTGGATCCTCCCCCTCAATTGAAGCATCATGCTGCGGAGGGTCGTTGGAACTTGATCCTCCTTCATTCATTTGCTTGGCAGCATTTTTGATGAGTTGCTTCAGATGATCGACTTTGTTGTCTGCTGCACTAGCTTCCGAGAGAGTGGCCTTCTCTGGTTCATCGAATAACTCTACAAACTTCTCAAATAGGTTTGCAATCGAGGCTGTGACTTGGCCTGTTTGAGAAAAAATTTCTCCAACTGTGTCTTCACTGGCCTTCAGCTTTTTGACATAGCTGTCATCGAAAGTCACATAATAAGTTTCTTCAATTTTCCTCGAACGTTTGTTCAAAACCATGTATGCTTTCGAAGTGAGAGAGTATCCCAGAAATATCCCTTCATCGGCTTTTACATCAAACTTGTTACGATGTTCTTTAGAATTGAAGACACCGTGAGCCGAATACGTGGAAGAATTTGACATTTAGCTTCCTGTTGTTGATGATCTCATAAGGAGTGAGATTAAAGCGTTTATTGAGATAGGACCTGTTCTGCGTAAAACATGTTGCAGCAATAGCATCAGCCCAAAAATATAAAGGTAAAGAAGCAAAACTTAGCATGGTTCGGGCCGCCTCACACAAATATCGGTTTCGTCTTTCGACAATTCCGTTTTGTTGAGGGGTGTAGGGAGCTGAGAAGTTGTGACTGGTTCCTTTTTCTGCCAAGAAGTCTTCGAATTCTTTATTTTTGAACTCCAACCCATTGTCGCTCCTGATGTTGCGAACGACTTTCCTCAGCTGCACTTCAACCTGCTTGATAAACGTCTTTCGCTTGAGAGTTGCTTCAGATTTGTGCTTCAGAAAGAACACCCATGTAAAACGTGAAAAGTAATCAACAATAACAAGAATATACTTGCTACCGCCGATGCTTTCGATAGATGATGGACCACACAAGTCGATGTGAATTAACTCTAATGGTTCAACAACTTTAGTGTTTACAATCGATGGGTGACTTTGACGACTCTGCTTCCCCATTTCACATGCAGCACATAAATGTTCTCGATCAAATTTGAGCAATGGAAGACCTCGAACATGACCACCTGTGACAAGTTTGTTGATATCCTTGAAGTTGAGATGAGAGAGCCTTCGGTGCCACAGCCAGCTTTCGTCAGATTGTGCTTTGGATAACAGGCAAATAGCTGGATTTCCTTTGATAGGTTTGAGATTCAGGGGAAACATTTCGCCTTTGCGCTCTGATTTGAGAATTACTCTTTTTGTTTTCTTTTCAATTATCTCTGAACCCTCATCGTCGAAAGAGACCTTGAGACCGGTTCCTCCAACAAGTTGAGATACACTAATGAGGTTGTGTTGTAGTCCTTCAACGTATGCAACCTTTTTAATTGTGAAATCTCCATTTGTTATCATTCCATAGACTTTTATCGTGCCGAATGATTTGTTCCCGAACTTGACATTTCCACCGTTTGAAAGAGACCGAAATTCCCTCAGCTCTTCCTTCCTTCCTGTCATGTGACGTGAGCAGCCACTGTCAATATACCATTCTTCGTCAAACTACTCGTCACTGATAACCTGCAAAAATTAAGCAGATTTAGGAACCCAAAGTTTCTTGGGTCCATGTGTGCCTTTCACAGGAACAGGAATAGTAAGAGAGATGTCAACAAGATATGTTCTTTTTATTAAAGTTGTTTCATCTTTCTTTTTAATGGTGAAAACTTTAATTTTATTGGGATTTGTTACAGACGGTTTGGATTCAGGTTTAGGCACTGGGACATTGGAATGCTTTTGATCAGTCTTGACTGAGGAAACCTTCGATTTTCCTTTCAAATCTGTTGAAGATTTTGGATTTTGAGTATGAACAGAATTGGATTTAGAATGAGGTTGAGAGGAATTAGAATGAGAGAAGTTAGACTGAGAAGTTTGCTTGACTTGAGGTTCTAGGTATCCTTTTTGTTTTTAATTATTAGTGGGACCGAACCTTCAACCTTGATTGCTTTTGCTCTCGGAACCGAACTTTTGCTTTCGGTAGCTGGTGTTCTCTGAACCGAACCTTTCCTTTCGGTTATTGTGATCCTCAGAACCGAACCTTTCCTTTCGGTTGTTATTACTTTCTTGCTTCCTAACAGCATTTTTCTCTGACATTGGATTTTTGTCATGATAAGAGAAATGGGCGTTTTGAGATCGCCAAAAATGTTTTCGTTCAGAGAGATTTTTCTTGTATCTCTGATTCCTTTGCTGCTTCTGATTCTTTACTTGCTTCGGTTGTCGATGGATGTTGGCTTTTTGTTTTTGCTTCTTATCAGCTGGCTCATTTTGAACTGATGATGTTTCGCTTGAAGGAGTGACATCTTTTGCAGGAACTCTTTTTTCTTCAGGAGCATCTTTTGTACCACTAGTACTTGGTATGTTGAAGTTATCAGGCTTGTTCAAAGGCTCTGGTACATATCTGCCTTTGGTTTTCCAGGACGTCCGTTCTGATAGACCAACGGTTTCATCAGCATTGTCGATGGGGGCAGACCAGAAGAACTCATCACAGCCATCAGCATTATCTTCATTTACAATGGGTGTGAGTTCGGCTGTCTGATGTTCGGTTACTCCTGTGACCTTATACACCTGATTTGGAGTCGTGCTTACCTTTTGGTATACAACAGCTTTTTCTTCAAGTATCGGGGACTTTTGGTGGGACAAACGAGCAAACTCCACAGAATTTTCTGAAATAAGATTTTTGTGGTTTTCGGGTTCGCTCTTGACAAACTCAGAACAGTCAATTTCATCCTCTACAGAAATTTCACTCATATCATCATCCTCATTAAGCTCAGATGCATTTTCAACATCAATTTTATTTTCTGAGCTCAAGTTGGCATTCAATGAGTCAAACTTTTGTATGGTTTCGGTCCTTAGTTTTAGTTTGTCATTTTCATCCAAAAGATTTTTCAGCATGTCCTTATGGTCCTTGGACTTTATGAAAGATTCGATTTTGTCTAGACCATACATATACGTCAGATTTACATCCTCAGACGAAACTACACTTTCGCAATTATATGCTTCTGCGTCAATTTCATCTTCCTTAAACTCAAGAAAGGGCAAAATCATGCAATGAATTTTCTGTCCTATTTCACAATTAAGATGAAGTTAAGTGATGTTAGAATAAAGACGCTTAGCAATCAAACAAAACACATTTCTTTGTTTCAAAAGTTTTAAATTGTCTCTTTGTAAATAAATGTTTTCGTCTTTGGATTTGATCAACTCCGACTCCTTCAGCTCTATCCATATCCTCCGTTCCTCACTCTTTGAAGACACCCTGCTTAATTGGTCAGTCAGGTTAGAATTGGTGACCCGTGTTTGAGTTAAACTGCTGTCTAGATGAGAAACTCTTGAATTTACATTTTTTAGTTCTTTTTCATATGAATTTTGTGGGACTTTGAATGAAACAAAAATGGATTGTACCTTCTTGATTAATTCATCAAGCTCATTAAACTGCACGCTGAGAGGTTTTGCTGTGAAGCACAAGTCCTCTCGCTCCTTCGTGTCTTCATTCCCACCGTCTGTGTTGTATCCCCTCATTTGAGATACATCCGACACCATCAAACACTTTCCACCGCTTCCTTCACCTTTCGCAACATAAGCCTTTCCATGAGATGGCTTTCTGACTTCATCATCCTCAGAGTCGGTTGACCAGACCTCCATGCCAGCGAACTCATCATCCGCTACCGAACCCTGCATAATTAAAGCATTCAAAGAAGGGTTAGCAACAGTTTTCTTTCTCTTGATCTCTTCCAGATTTTTCATCAACACAGCTTCTTCATCTTTTTCTTCATCCTTTTCTGCCATTTTCTTTAGGACACAATCTTTAGCATAGTGGTTCTTTCCTCCACAGTAATAGCAGTTCACCCCAAAATCCCCTTCAGCTTTCGGCTCTTTCTTTGCTTCTTCTGCCTTCGGTTCCTCCCTCACTTTTTCAGAACTATAGCTTCCTTGCCAATTCAGGTTCTTATTGGTAGGAAACCTTTTCTTAATAAACCTCTTTGGATTTGACACCATCATCGCATAGTCTTCAGAGGTAAGGTCATAGTCTTCTAAGTTAAGGTCTTCATCTTCCATCACACTTTTGCTTTTAGAAAGAAGAGCTAGGGAACCCAAGCTTGAAACCACATTCTTCTCCTGCAAGACAATCTTTTCTTGGGATTTCAAAATTCCTACCAGCTTACCCAACGAATAAGATTTGAATTGCTCATGAGCTTTAACAGTGGACACAACCGCTCTCCACTCAGATCTAAGACCATTCAAAAATGTACCTTTTTGTTCAATCAACTTCCTTTCAATATCGTGTTTAATCATCTTACTGAGAAGATGATTGAAGCGATCGAATGTCTGAGTAACAGTTTCCTCGGGATTCTGCTTAAATTCGCCAAACTCAGACAAGAGTAAGGTCTGAATGGAATGTTCCAGATCTTCGTCTGTGGAATATAACTCTCGTAGCCTATCCCATATTTCTTTGGCAGTGCTGCATGAACTCACTAGCCTGAAAGTATCTGATTGAAGAGCGAATCTGATTAGTCTCAATGCTTTAATATTGCACTTAAACTTATCATTTTCGTCTTGAGCAATATCTTTTATGTCCTTCAACAGATCATTATACTCTTTCTGTGTTTTAATGATTCTAGACGTTGCTGAATGAGTGAATGGTCCAGACACGATTGCTTCCCAGATAAGGTATCCATTGTCTTCAGATCCAATGACATAATCTTCAAAGTGATGTGCCCAGACTTCGTAATCCTGGGTGTAAAGGATGGGAATCTTTGTCGTTGATCCAATGCTATTTGAGATGTTTATGGGATTTGATTGTGACTCGTCCATGCTTGATCGTAACCTGTTTGAAAGATCAGACTTGTAATATATATAAGATTAGGGAAAAACAAATAAATGCTGAGTTACGTCAATTATGGGATGACGGCTCAATAAATATTAGTTAATGCGGAATAACCCTAATCGCAACCTTTTTCACAGAAAAGATGTGTATGAATTACACAGCCTCCTGCTCTGATACCAATTGTTAAGTTATTAATAAACTTAAATATCGATTAGATCTTCTTAACAGGTAATGCGATGGATGTAAAAGCATTAAATAACACAAGTATGGATCAATATGTGTCGAATGATTAGATCAAACATTCCTCAGCAGAGCTCGACTAAGAACTTCCGCTGTAGAGGATTTTAGGGTTACAAGAACGATAACAATGAACTTGCTGAAATAATTCTCTGATCGTTCTATTATATCGTTACTATCTAGGAAGCATGCAAGCTCCTATATATACTAAACCCTACTAAACTCAAGGATGGACAGACCCATACCGGAGATACAAAATGGACTAACTAACGAGCCCAATAGACGCAATACTTAACACAAAACACGACCCAACAAGAACATAATACTTGATGCATACGACAAGCATGCTTCCAAGGACAGGGTCAGGTAAAGACGAATAATTTAAAAATAAATACCCAGACCTTTCTCTCAAAATAAAATTATTTGGACTAGGAAATCTCACTTTGAGAGTTTAGACAATGCTAGACAATCAGCATGAGAGGGAATCAGTGTTCTTAGATGATGGTCTCGCTGATGAGAAACTTAGAGAGATTTCTTCATATACAGCAGCATGCTTCTAGCGACGATAATGTGTCAAAAGTTGCATACCAGGCTTAAAGTTGCCACCATCGGATTCCTTTAGAAAATGGCACAAAAGAATACACAATATAAGAATACAAAGAAAAGAATTAGTCAAACAATAAAATAGTTTAAATAGGGAAATGTGTACAGACTTTTTAGAAAGGTGATAAGGACTCGTTCCATCAAATCTTTGGAATTTGGTCATTAATGTATTTCCATTTTCCAAGAGATCTACCCCTTGAATTTTTTGCTATAAAAGAGAACAAACAAGATCAACCATATCACACAAAAATAACAAAATTCATAGTAAACAACGAGAGAGAATGCCTTTAATCATTAAGGTTCTACAGATTGATTCCAGGCTTCATGTTCACCAAGAACAAAAGAAGAACATGAGCCAGTCTTTGTAACAAACATGTTATAGGGATCCAATCTTTGTAACCTCCGATTTATGCGAGTCACCAAGACAAAACTCGAAGTTTCCATTCATTGAGATCCATGAAGGAGGAGAAGGTGGCATCACTATCTTGTTGAAAAAGCCTTCGAATCTTTGAGGTGATGAATTTGTAGTGATAGCGTCTCTGGAAATTAGTCTTGCCATGTCACCTAACTTCATCGCATACCATTGAAATGGAAATACGTTGTTCAAGATAGCAGAGATATGTGCCTAGAAGAACACCTGGTGTCACAACTATCCCCTATCCGGTTTCATTAGCATAAACCAACATGCCAATCAATGTGTGCATCAGCGTTAGTGAGAAGGAAATTTTTGTTAAAGAAAAGAAGCAGAGTCAGCATCAACTAGCTTGATAAGGAGAGTGATGCATTAAAGAAATGATATGATGATCCCTTCAAAGTAGATCAGTCATATAAGATCACTATTAATATAGAAGATCATGTAGGAAATGTTAGTAGAAAAATGTATAATGTACACTCCTTTGGTAAAAAGAAATTAAGTAGAAATTTATAGCTAGTAATAAAAAAAAAACTTATGTTCATCAGTTTAAAAGAAGCAAATCATAAAGTAAAACTAAGGTAGCAAAGTCTTAAACCAACAAAATCGAACCACATAAATGTTGTTATCTCTGAGTGCTATCAGCACAATTTTGTTTCAAAATCGAACACCTTTCCCTCATGGAGACCAAAAAAACTTTATAACCAGTGTCACAAAGTTGACTGATGGATATGAGATTGCTCATTAAGCCTTTGAAAAAAGACACCTCTTTCAGCTTGAATGCCCTACAGTCAAAGGTTCCAACTCCTGTGATGACTTATTCATTGTTGTCGCCAAAACCCACATTTGGACCATATCTCTTTATAAAATCTATTAACAGGGACTTGTGATTGGTCATGTGTCTAGAGCATAGTTGTCCAAGTACCAAGTATGTTCTAGATTCAGACTTGATTTGATGTCAGTGTGAGAATTATCAACATCACATATGCCATCAGAGGAGTCATTTAAAATAGCCATAATACCCTTGACATTCAACCCCTCATCTTTAGAAGAGTCTTCTTCTTCTACCCATTCTTCATGATCCTCTTGACTTGTAATGAAATCTTTTGGCAAAGAGATGTTTTCCTTCTTCATATGAGCGACCAACTTCTTGTACAAGACTTCATAGTTCTCAGGGCTTTGGGCTTCTTTCTTCTCCTTATAATCCCTGGCAAAATGATCAAGGCTTCCACAATTAAAGTAATTACCTGAGTTTCTCTTCTTAGTGGTGGATCTTCTTGTTGAGCTGCTTCCCTTGAACTGAGCTCTTCTAACCCCATTTGTTCTGCTTTCTTCGTAGTGCTTGACGATAAGTGCAGTGCTGGCAACAAGCTCATCGGTGAGATCTTCATCACTCTCTTCACCTTGATCTGAGTTATTTAAGTCGTTGATGTGCTTCATTGCTTCCTTTCGAGACACCGGTGCAATAGATTTTCCTTTTTTGATTCCTTCATGATATTTTTACGAAGAGCTTTGATCTCTTCATAATTTCACATATTACCGAACAAGGAATCTAGATCCATGGTATCAATCTTCTTATCATCCTTAATAACATTAGTGTGATGCTCCCAGCTTTTACCAAGAGAATCGAGAAACTTCAAAACAAAAAAAAGGAATTTAGATCCATGATATCAATCTTCTCACCATTCTTAAGAACATCAGTGTGATGTTCCCAGCTTTCCCTAAGAGAATCGAGAAACTTCAAAACCAACTGAGATGAGTGCTTGACGATTCCCAACCTGTGTATATCATTAACCAAGCAGTTAAAACTATTGAAGGTTTGGATAAGAGACTCACCTTGTTGAGCAAACGAATGCTCGTATCTCCAATTAAGGTTATTGATGATCATCGCTTGGACTTCCACAATTCCTTCATAAGCCACTGTCAGTGTGTCCATCATCTCTTGGGCTGATTCAAAATTTTGTATGAGATGATATATGTGGTATGGAAGAGAGTTTCCAATAGAAGCCCTAGCTTTTACATCAATACTAAGCAGTTTTTTGTCATCGTCATTATATATAACTCGTCTCTAGCTTTTGCTTCACGGGGATAACGGGAGTGTTGTTGACCATGGGTTGCAACATAGGAACATGGGGACCTTTTTCAATAATATTTCTCATCTCATAGTCCATGGTTTCAAGAACCAACATGGCCTTGGTTTTCCACATGGAGAAGATGTGTTCATCGAAGGGAGTAATTTTGTTGAGGCCAAATGATTTAGAATTCCTTGAAGTCAGCATGATTACTTAAGTGTATCAAAACACCCGCCATGATACCAATTGAAGGTTTGTATCGATCGAATACACTCCAAGTATTAAGAACGAACGTAAAAATAATCTAAGCAAAATAATAAACAAAAAGTAATTAACACAGAATTTCTCCAAATTGTTCTCTCACAAATAAATGGTTTTGTCTTCGCCAAGATGATGGGTTTGTCACAAAAACGATTGACACAAAGCCACGATCACAACGTTAGGGTTTTCCCTAATGTTGTATATATACTAATCTATACATATATATCCCATGAAGACCTTGAGTTTAATGTGGAAAACCAAAGCAAAATTTCCCTCACTTGTGTGCATCTTCTGGACTCTTTGTAATTCCTCAGGTTTCCATCTTTTAATGCTTTTCTCTTTAGATCTAGCTTTTATGTCATAATTTGGTCCCTTTTATGTGGTTGGTATGGTTTGAAGAGATCAATTTTGCATCTTTTGACCTAGATTTAGGAAAGGACATGCATGGGGCATGCATGTTTATAAACTTTGCACTTTTAGGGATCATTAGGGTCCCTAAATCCCTTTTGGAAGTTTTGGATTGAATACTTTATGAATTAAGTGCTTAATGGGTGATTTCATGCATTAAAGTTGCTATTAAGGACCTTGGACTTGAGATCTTGTCTTAGAGTGATGTCTCAATGGATAAAGTTGGAAACTTTATCAATTTAGACCTTGAGTATAATCAGATCTAAGCTTTGGAGCTCATGGAATAAATGGAAAAAGGGTTAATCCATTAAGCTGGAATATCCAGTATTCACAATGTGACACTGTTACTGTTACAACGTGAGGACTAGGGTCTTCCCCGATTATTTTGGACTGATTTCCGTAACAACTTGATGACCTATACATCACGATGTGACACGAGTTAGATCAAGACTAAGTTGAGCTGAGATGGGTTGAACTGTGATTGGGTTAGGACCGGGTTGATTTAGTTCCCCACAACGTGATCATGAGCTGGTCACAAGGTGAAGGTCAACTAATGGAACAGTTAACTGTTGACTTTGACCTATATTGTTGACCTGGTTTGATTTTTAGTCAAATGGCCAGTTTTAGAGGTTAGACTAAGGTGGGACCTTGTTTCATTCAATAGGTGGGTCATAGCATTGTTCGCATGCCAATAAGTTGTGTTCTTAGCTAATTTCGTGAGATAGGTAAATCTTCTCACTATATTGTTTAAGATGCTAGTTGTGTATATGATACTTGCATGGATGACCTCGGTGGCATCCCTTGGCATTTGTATGAAAGACCATGGGGTAGCCCGTGGTACTTGTATATAAGTCCTTAAGGTGGCCAAGGAAATGCATGGAAAGACTATGGGGGTAGCCAAGGAAATGCATGGAAAGACCATGGGGGTAGCCCATAACAACGATATGAAAGACCATGGGGGTAGCCCTTGTCACTTGTATGCAAGACCATGGGGGTAGCCCATGGCAATGTATGCATGATATGTGGTATTTTAGGGAACTCACTAAGCTTTGTGCTTATGGTTTTTTGGTTTGAATGTTTTCAGGTACTTCTAGTTCTAAAGGGAAAGATACGGCTTGACGGCACAACATTATCCCCCTGATGATTTCCGCATTGATGACTATTATTGTACTCTGATAAATATAATACATTTGATACTATGATGGGTTTTTTGACAAAGACTATGTAAATTGATAAATTAAAAATGAAAAATTTTTATATCTGTTTATGGGATGTTATAGCGATGTTGCTTAACTTTGTTTTGGACACTCTAGGTATTTATTATATGTTGGTGTTTATGATACATGCGATTGTAATAAGCTCTTGGAAGGGTTAAGATTCACTTTGTTTTGGGTGGTGATAACCTGTAACATCCCAAGTTCAGAAGTGCAAGTTCAGGTTTCAAAGTGTAAATAAGGATGGTCAACTCGATGAGTCCATGGGTAGACTCAGTGAGTTGAGTCGCGATTCTGGTCGCGTGTTAAGTGGCCAACTTGGCGAGTCGGCGGCTGGACTCGGCGAGTTGGTGCTGAAGAGAGAAAAACCTTAATCTTCGGGATTGCACCCTATTTAAAGGACTTAATGTCCTCCCTTAAGTCCCCTTAGCCCCCTTTGAAGTCCATAAAACCCTAGATCCGTTGGTGAGAGCATTGGAGAGCAAATTGGAGCTTTGAGAAGTGATTGGTGAAGAGATTTTGAAGATTTAGAGGATTGGAGCAAGGGGATTTGCAGAGATTGGGAGTATTCTTCAGTTAGAGCTTTCTTTTGAGGTAATAATTCGTTGCTTGAGCTTTTGTGCATCTAGATCTATCATTTGTGGAAGTTTTGGGAGCATGTCTAGTGTTATGATGGGTTTGGAGGTTGGATCTGAGGTTTCTACCTCAGATCTGCGAGGGAGATGATTCAGAAGTGCATAAAGTCCCTGTCCTTGAGTTGTTGGTGAAGCCTTCTTGTCCCAAACCCTAGCCTTGAGTGTTTATGGCTTAGATCTCTTTGGATTCACGTAAAGTTTGCCATTTTACGTGATGGATGGCTTGTAGAATAGTAGATCTATGGATTGGAGCCTTTTCATGGCTTGGAAAGCCTATGTATGGATTGAGAATTAGTGGTACTCGGCAAGTTGCATGGGTGTACTCGGCGAGTTGCATGAAGATAGGCAGGAACTCGACGAGTTGGAAGAACAACTCGGTGAGCTTGTTGAAGATAGCCTTGGACTCGGCGAGTCTGTTCTTAGACTTGGCGAGTCTAGTCGGGGAGTCCTAACCTTTTTTGGTTGAGCTGTGAATCGGTGAGTCAAGGGATGACTCGGTGAGTCGAGTGCGGAAGGACTCAGAGTTGTTAGACTCGGCGAGTTGAGTCGTATTATGGGAGTTTTCAAAGCATAGGGACTCGGCGAGTCAGCGGGGTGACTCGGCGAGTAGGGTCAACCAGGAAGGTTGACTTTGACTGAGGACTTTGACTTTGACCAAGGGATTTACCGGTTTGTCTTCTATAAGCATTTTGGTAAATTGGTGTTTATTGGAGTTGGTTGTTTGGTAGTGTGCAGTGGTGGAGTTTGTAGCAGTGGACGGAGCAGCATGATCTAGTTATCCAGTCGGCAATTTCATGTGAGTTATCCTCACTATATCGATGGGGTCTAAGGCACCAAGGCCGGCCCCTTTACCGGATGGAAAGCCGGATAGTTGTTGATTACTTTATTGCAGATTTATGTTACGATATGAGTATGAATTATATGTGTGACCGGAAGGTCTTATGAGTTACGAAGAGTATGCGATATGAGTAGGGATGCGATATGAGAAGTATTAGCTAAGTTGATAGATGTTATGTGATTCGTATGAGTAGGATTGCGATATGAGTATGAGATATATGTATGACAGGGAGGTCGTATGAGTTACGAAGAGTATGTGATATACATTGTCTTATGATATGTGATTTTTATATGTTATGTATGAACTGTATGTATGTATGAACTGTATGTTATGGACCGGAAGGTCAATGGAGCATGGACCGGAAGGTCAATAGAGTATGGACCGGAAGGTCATTATGGGTAAGACCGGAAGGCCAACCAGGTTTGGGACGGAAGTCCCCTGAGACATTCGGATCGGAAGATCCCATAGAGTTATGGCCTGGAAAGGCGTATGTGTTGCATGTGGTATTTTGGGGGTAACTCACTAAGCTTTCGAGCTTACAGTTTCAGTGTAATGTTTCAGGTAACTCAGGAGATCGTGGCAAGGCGAAGGCGTGATCGTACGGCTCCTCAAATTTTTTGTTGATGTTCTGGGATGCTCTGATAATAAATGAAATGAAAACCTTTTTGTAATGATTTTATGAATATGGGTTGATTTTGAAAAGTTTAAATTTATTGTAAATTTTCACGGTGTTACATAACCAAGAAAGGAAAATTCACTAGATTAAATGGAAGTTTGTGTTGGCTAGTAAACAAAAAAAAAAGATTGATATAGGAAGTCTAGCGGCTTTTAATGATGCTCTTTTTGATAAGTAGAAGTTGCTTATTTTGCATGAGTCATACGCATTGTGGGTTAAATGTTTGATGTTTACTCATGGTGAGCAGTTCGGTTCATACTAGTTGGGTGATTTAGTCTCAATAAAGGGGTTTGGAGTAAAATTGTTGGTTTCGTAACCTAGCTACATGACAAAGGGATTATATTTCATTCTAATATCCAACAACAAGTTGGAAACAAATGCAACCTCATTATGGAGAGACATTTAGGTGGGGAAGTTCCATTTATGATTAGATTTCTAATACTTCTTCTTTTGGAGAGTGATAAAGATTATTCATAAAGGACTGGTACATCAAAGACACTTACGTTTGGAACTCGAGACACAAGATTAAGGGTGGTGCTCAACAGATGCATATTTTATTCAATCTTTTCAACCTTCGGTTGATTGGGACCACTAGAGATGTGCTTGACGGCTCGAACACGTTCACATTTAGTGTGGCTAGAAAGCATATTAATGATGAGATGTTGCCGAGTTTTAACTGTTTCTATTAGGTTGAATAGGTTTATTCCTGGTAAAGTCAACATTTTTCAATGGAGATTACGATTAAATAAGAAGTTGGATTCGATAAATCTTGTCAACGGAGGGTTGGTGTTCATAACACTAGGTCGTGTTCGGCAAAACTAGCTGGTAACGGGTAGCTTGTAGCGTTTTATTAAACGCTACATGAAGTAGCATTTAGATTTGGAGCGTTTTGTTTTAACTAAACTCTAGAAGCTTGTAGTGTCAAACGAGACTTTCTGTTCAAAACGGAGCGTTTTGTCAAAAGCTATAAGTTTTCAAACACTCTGTGCTGAACACGTCTTATGTGTCCAATGTGTTTCTTGGGTCAAAACAAGTGGCCTCTCCTTCATTACTTATGTAGTAGCTACGTAGCTTCAGAGATTTATTACTACTTGGTGTGGATCAACTTTTAGCTCGGTTGGAGAAGTGGTGGATTGGATTGACATTGTGTAGCTATCCTCGACTAAAATGATGGCTTTGGATTCTATCATTCTTAACATATGGTGGGTTATCTGGAAGTTCAAAAATAACATCTTGTTCGGCTTCAAAAATTTAGAAATGACTCGCTTTATGACATGCGTATAGACTTTCTTTTCTAATTTCTTTGTAAATAAGATATAGAAACTAAAAGTTAATTAGGGTTTATGGTTACAAAACTCAATTATGTCTAACCCATGTAATTTGTTTCTTTTTCACCGGTTCCTTGTAAGGTTTTTTGTTTATATAATATGAAGAAGTTCAAAAACAAATGATTATTGGGCTATTCTACCTTCAAGATAGTTAAAGTAAAACTTTACCAGAAATCGAAAGTTAAATAAACTGGACTACACTAGTTTTAAAGTTTTATTAAAAGCCATATTGAATCTCCGGGTTCGCCCCATCCCTAGTTGCTAATTAGACTATTTACAATGTTAAAAAATGGTAATAACAAAAAGAAATGAAAAAATATAAATTTTTTCCTAAAATCCACGAAAATCGACTCGACTATGTAGTTTTCACTTTTTTTCATATTTTTTACTTACTAGGATATGATTTTTGTGTCCAACGAGTATTGTTAGGAGTGGTGTCACAAAAGTTGCACTCCCTTCACTGTCACGTATGCGACATGACATCCTTTACCACAAAAATGTGATTTCATGTCACATCCAAGGAGTGGTGTCACGTTTGATTTTTTTTATAATTAAATAAAAACCATATTTTTAATAAAAAAAACATTTATTTCATTACTTCAAAATAAAAATAACATTACATTTCATTGCTTAAATAAAAATCCCAAAAACTTCAAAAATAAAATAAAATAAAAACACTAGAAATTTTAAATCTACAAACTTCAAAAAAAAAATATATATATATATATATATATATATATATATATATATATATATATATATATATATATATATATATATATATGTTAAACGATTAAAAATAAAACACGCTACATGAAGTCGTCCTCCGAGAACTTGTCTTCCTGGTCATCCTCCAGATCCAAATTGAGGTTAATGTGTTGAATCCCGTAAATGTGTTCCACCAAGTCCATACGAAGATTGTGAAATGTTTCATTGCAATGAACCTCTGTTCTCTTTTCAATGTACTTGTCGCCCCCAATTTCTATTGCTTGCGTCACGGGAATATTCCTCTTCATCATACTCACATATCACTCTTCCTTCATTTTCAATAATCATATTATGCAGTATTATACATGTATACATGACTTCATGTATTTTTTTTCCTCGCTGAAAAAAATTGTTGGTTTTTTCAATATAAACCAACGTTTCTTGAGAGCTCCAAAATCTCGTTCGACATCCTTCCTAACTCTTTCTTGAACTTTCTTGAATTTTTTTCCGACAAGTACCATTTTGACACGTAAAAGATTTAACAGAAATTGCATACTCAGGATAGATCCCATCAACTATTTAACAAAAACTGCATACTCAGGATAAATCCCATCAACTATATAATAACCATATTTATATGGTTTTCCACGCAATTGTAAAGAAGAATATGGTGCAGATCCGTCGTATATGTTGTTAAATGTAGGTGAACGATTAAGAACGTTAATGTCGTTAAGGGATCCAGGAGAACCAAAAAAAGCATGTCAAGTCCACTGATCATGTGATGCCACAGCTTCAAGTATGACTGTTGGATCCCCATGATCACCTCGGGTAAACTGACAATGGTGTGAGGTAGGGTAATTTTTTCATGCCCAATATAGACAATCCAAACATCCTAACATTCCAGGAAAGAGATGTACATTAGCATGATGAGATTGCAATTTCATAATGTCATTACGTGTAGGCTTACATAAATATTTTGGACCATAAAACTGAATAATAGTTATGCAAAAATAGTGTAGACTATCTTGTGCAGTCCTGATAGCTGACATCCTAAAACTCTCATCCAACGCATCAAGAGGGATGTCATATGCTAATTGACGAAGTGCAGCTGTGCATTTTTGTAAAAGGGTGAAATCGGGTGTATCTCTAGCATCGGGCTGTTGCTCGAAAAAATCACACTCCCTCGTTAGATCTTCGACTATACATAAAGTAACATTTTTTTTAAAGTAGTCTTGTATCAGACGTTGGTTTGCATCTTCACGATTTCTACAAATAAATCTTCAAATTCTCTTTTCAGCATTGTCGGATGCCCTATTGCATGCCGCTTCATACGTTTGTTCTGCAAATTTAGCAACAACGACAAAAATATTGAACATAACATCAAATTCTTCAGAAGAATCGGACGAAGACATTTTTTGATTTTTTTGAGAGGTAAGGTAGTAGAAAAAAAATAAAGGGTTGAAAGGTTTAAATAGATGTTAAAGGTTAAAAGAATAAAAAATTAAAAATTAAAAATCCAAATTATGACCGTTTGTAACGGTCAAAATGGTAGGCCAATCAAATTCACCCATGGACCGCTCCCTCGGAGAACCGTATTGCTCCCTCAGCCGCACCTGGGTCACAATGGGGAGTGCGGCCTCAGTCGCGCCACTCCGGGTGGTCTTATCGTCAGTTAAACACATCATTTGTCCCTAACAACAAACATATTTACTTTATTTATCAATAATAGCAACATAAAACATAACAACTTACCGGAAGTAATGATACATTACCAACAGCGGCTCTTGAGTGGTACGGTTGTACGAAGCCACTAATTGTAAGGGGTCTCTAATTGAAAATTTCTTTAATATTATATTACTTAAAAAAAATTAAAACATAATAATACTACGTTATTTAAAGTATATTTGGATGCTACTAATCTTATTCTTGTTGTATACAATAAAAATCAACGTTTTGTAAATATATTATCAAATAGAGTTTAGGTCATTTTTAGCCACTGAATTTTTTTTAATGTTTTATGTTGGTCGTTATACTTTTTTTAAACTACTATTGATCATCAAACTTGTGTATTTTTTATCATTTTGGTCACTCTAATTGGTGATAGACGATGTATAACATTTATTAATGTTATAATTAGTCATTGAACTTTTCTTGATGTTTTGTTTTAGTTATTATACTTTGTTTAAGCTACTATTGGTCATTGAACTTTTTTATTTATTTTATTTTAGTCACTCTATATTTTATTATCATTTATAGAAAATATTTATTAAAAAAAAACTATAATTTCTTTTCCATTTCTCCACAACTAAACTTGTAACATCAATTATTTTAGAGTAAATTATATGGATAATCATTGTAATTTAGGGTAGCATGCATGTTTAATGTTTTCAATTGCTTTATACAACCATAACCTTTGTGCATTAAAGGAAGATTGACTCTCGTGATTTGGGCTTTTGGAAGAAGTATATTTGTTAGTGTTTTCAATTATTCATATGTACTAAGATATTTTCTGTTTTGGGGGTGCATTTCTACCAAAGATAAGAGTGATGGGTGAATAATAGCAAAATAGTCTCTTTTTTTTTTTAACTCATTAGGAGTGTTAGAGTTAAAAAAGCTAAGGACTAAACGTGCACCATATCCTAAATCACAACGATTATTTGTATAATTTACTTTAAATAATTGATGTAACAAGCTTAGTTATGGAGAAAATGAAAAAACAGTAAGTTTTTTTTTTATTTTTTATAAATGATAATAAAAAAATAGAGTGGCCAAAATGAAAAAAAATAAATAAATAAACAAATTCAGTGACCAATGGTAGCTTAAACAAAATATAATGACTAAATTAAAACATCCATAAAAGTTCAATAACAAATTATAACCTTGACAACATTGTTCGATGTTACACACATGTTATCTCCTGTTAGAATGACCAAAATGAACAAAATAAACAAGGTCAATGATATCCAGAAAAGTTCAGTGACTAAATTTGTTTACGTATTTATATGTATGTTTAAGTATTTTGTATTTTTTAAGTTCTACGTATTTATATGTATTTTTATGTATTTATGTATTTTTTAAAGTTTTTTATATAAATGTTTATGTATTTTAAATGTATAACTGTATTATATTCTTTGTTTATCAATCACAGGGCTTCTTGGAAACTTGGACAAAGGAGGGTAGAGTAGAAAGAATATGGGGACAAAGAAGTAAGGGGGAGACGATGAACATATGAAAAAGAAAGTGAAAATGCATTGATGTAATCGATTCAAACAACACGCCATGAATCTTTTTCTAATGCTAATTTCAAAATTAGAGAAGATTACGTGCTAATTTCTCGTTGAATAAATTGAAATTATAGAGTTGTTCCTTATATAATCCGTCGTAATATTTGGTATTTCACTTTTAAAAATTTCTAGACTTAGAAGATGCCACGTGGCATAAATGGGACTCTTTTATTAGAACGTAAATATTTGAAGCTTATGCGGTAACCATTATAACTTCATTTGATTGTTGATTAAAACATCGATAAATCATCTACCTATGATTCTTTTAAATGCAAATCACAAAAATTAAAAAAACATTTTATCCAGAAAAAGAAACAAGACCAGAGATGAATGGATGAAATTATAATATTCTACGAAGCTGTCTGTGATCTAAAACCCTTGATTTGAAGTTAGTCCAGGTGTAAGTAAAGGCAAACAACCATTACTATCCGCACTAACCCAAACAAATGTTACGATCTTAAATCACACGAAGGATTAATCACGAAATATGTTCAATCAAAACAAAAAAAATAAATAAAGATCCCAAATCAACACTATAGTCACTAAAGTAGAGTTTATATATACAATCTAATTTAATTATCATGACAACCACTTTCAAATAAAACATTAATTTGCCACGAAATGATACCTAGTGTCCACGTAACTCTCCACGTCCCACAAGAACGACCCAAAAGTCACAGCCTCCAAAACCAACCGCTTCAACCCACCAAAACTTATTTTAATCACCTCATCTTTAGAAGAATCCACCGCCCCATCCGCCGTCACCACAACCTCCGGCCTACCAAACAACGCCTCCGTATGTTTCTCAATAATACTCACCGCCTCTTTCGACCTAATCGTCGCATACCTTTGTAAACTCTCCCCATCAAACGACATCACATAGTTTCTCAACCGAGACGCTTTCACCTGCCCAAAACTGCCCGAGTTTGGAACTTCCACTTCCGGGTGGACATTAGGCACCCAAGGGGCAGAGTCTCCGGTGTTATCGGGCAGGACTTTTGTGGTTTTTTCAAGCTGGAAACGTTGGTCGACCCGTTTGAGGAAGTACCCGTACATTACGGATGCGGCATAGACTTGTCCGACTCTGAGTTTGCTTATTTCGGCTACGGAAGTGGAATCGGAGACACGGTTTCCGAGGATGAGAGATAAGTGGTTTTGGATCATTTCTAGGGCTTCGGGGGAATGAATGAGTTCGAGTTTTTCGTCTTGTGTGGGCCATGAGTCGATTGTCTTGAATGGTGTGGAGGGTTTTGGGGTTACGGATGGAATTAAGGAGATTTTCGCGTCCATGAATTTTTGTACGACTAATGCGTATAGAATCTCTTCGAGAGTTTTTCGCCTTTCATTTGCTTTCACCTCTGCAATTCTCCTACAAAAGTTTTCATTATAAATATACACAAAAATCATATTAGTGAATGCCCTATTCATAGACATAATAATTTTTAAAATAGGTTTAGTCTACTCACTTGTACAGGACAAGATCGGTGGTTGGGGCGGAAGGTTCTTCAGTTTGTTTCTGAGAATCGCGATCAGTTTGAAGCTGTTCGAGCTGCTGTTCAACTGCTGCAGGAACGAGGTGAGGGTGGCTGATGAGAATTTGTGATAGGAACTGTCCGATTGGGGATTCCAGCTCAAGTGGGGCAATTGGCGCATCAGATCCAGCAGAATCAGAAGATAATGAGGCCTTTATTGCAATTCTCTTCTTTTGACTTTGAAAAGATGCGCTTTTTAGTCCTGATCTGGGATGTGAAAATGAAAGGAACCCCTGCTTACCCAACAAAACAAAGTAAATTTCAGTTAGAACACATGCCCAAATATAGCATTGTATTTTAGGTTTTTCTCATCAAGACATACTGCTTTAAATAATCTACCCAAGGATAATAGTAAAAATTGTTATGAATGGATTATATAGTTGTACAAATAAATTTAAGCAAAAGTCATTTTCAAAGGGATCTTTTGAAGAACAGAGTAACCATGGGTTTGGGTTTGGTTTTGGTTTTGCAAGTTTCAGCCAGATTAGAAAGAATCAATCAGACTCCATCAGACTTCTTATCAATGCCATTAGAGCCAAAAGTAGACCTTACACAGTTTGTCAAAAAGAAAATCTTTGGGTGCTTTTGGTTGTGGAAAACTGTTTTCATTTTCCAAGAAAATGTTTTTAGAAAGCAGAGTTGCGTTTTTATTTTTAGTTTTCAATGAAAATTTTAGAAAACGCATTTTGTTGAACCGGTGGAGTTTTCATTTTCCATCTTAGAAATTTAGAAAACTTTGGAAAACTGTAAAAATCATTTTTCTAATTTGCATACAATTTAGAAAAATGAAATTTTTCATTTTCTTAAAAAACTTTGGAAAACTACATGAACCAAACGAGTTTTCAAAATTTTCGTTTTTCTTGAAAAATTTTCCTGGAAAACTGAAAATTTTTCTTGGAAAATTGTTTTCATTTTCCAAGAAATATTTTCAGAAAATGGAGTTGAGTTTTTATTTTCAGTTTTCAATGAAAATTTTAGAAAAGGCGTTTGATTGAAACCAGTGGAGTTTCTAAATCATATACGATTTGGAAAAATGAAAATTTTCATTTTCTTAGAAAACTTTGAAAAACTGAACGAACCAAACACTATTTTCAAAATTTCCGCTTTTCTTGGAAAATTTTCCTGCAAAACTGGAAAGTTTTGCAGGAGCAAACGCACCCTTAGGGTGCGTTTGGTTGTGGAAAACTGTTTTCATTTTCTATGCAAATATTTTCAGAAAATAGGGTTGAGTTTTCATTTTCAATTTTCAATGAAAACGCGTTTGTTTGGAACGCCTGGAGTTTTCATTTTCCATCTTAGAAATTTAGAAAACTTTGGAAAACTGTAAAAATCACTTTTCTAATTTACATACAATTTGAAAAACTGAAAATTTTCATTTTCTTAGAAAACTTTGGAAAATTGAACGAACCAACCGCATTTTCCAAATTTTCGTTTTTCTTGGAAAATTTTCTTAGAAAACTAGAAAATTTTCCACAACCAGACGCACCCTTAACTTTTCTTTGAGAATATGCAGGAAGGTTCTACCTATGAACAAAATGGAGCTATGTACTCTACACCAATAACCCCAATAATCACTTTTCAGATAACCAAAAGATTACATAGGCAAGATAATGATCTGCATATGCCAATTTGTAAACTAGTTTTATTGGATTTGTAACCCTTTGTTATGTTGTAACATCAATAAATATGATTCAAACTAACTTCAACTTATGCTGCATATATACACAAACCATCCTCATGCTGAAATCAAATTCAGTATTTGATCGTTTTTCTCTTCTATCAGCCAATCAAGGTTCATGATTCAAACAATATAAACTGAAAATTACTTCTAAACCTAAGAATAGTCCAAATCCATCTTCCCCCCCCCCCCCCCCCTTCTTGATTTTTTTTCTCAAGTCTTCTTGAAAAGAAGCAAAATTGAAATTGGTATTTTCATTTAGAACTCCAAAAACTATTTTACAATTCCATCGAAGATATATTATTCTAAGACCGACATAATTCTCATCAATTTTGATTTTCAGAAGTAAATCATTTCCAATTCCAACTTAAAAATCGAAACTTGATCATAAACTTGAGATATATGGACTATATAGTATCTTGATATCCTCAAACAAATCCACAGAAATCAAAAGATAAGATCAATACAGAGACTAATTAAATCACATAAAATTTCAATTTCTCTGATTAAAAGAAGTAGCATAATGATATACCTTATTCGAAACAGTAGCAAAAGCGATAGATCCCGTGCGGGAACGACGAATATCGGATTTAGTCGACGGTCTAATACAGGTACCGAAAGAAGTTCGAAGAGCAGTTGCTGTTTCCATATCCAATCGATTAACAGAAACCCTAAATACCTCAATTAGCTCCAAGGACAAGGAAATTGTAAGCGTTCGAAAGAGAGGGTAGGTAGCGACAAATTGACAATTACAAACCCAAAGGATAATCGAGCGACGAGATAATGAATTATTTGCAGGAGGAAACTATTATTTATACTGATCATATAAAAATGTTTTTATTGAATTTTCACTCCGACCCCTTAGTTATTATGTATTTACATTCAAGTCCTGTTGATATTACAAATTTCTTTCTGTCATTATAATCAAATAACTAAAATTGAAGTTTAGTAAAATTTAACAATTGTATATTAATAATATGCATGTAGTCGTTGAATAAGATTAGGAGTTAGAGGATCTTTTTTTTCAGGTAAATAATGTTAATAAAATAATAATCAATTAATTACTAATAATAATAAGTATAATTAATAAAAATATAAAGTATAGGACAAATAGTCATTTAACAGAAATAGTAAAACAAACATGTGCTAACTTGAAGAATCAAAAATATATAAAGCTTTAAAAATTACCCCAAAATGAAACTTTTTAAACCTAGTAAAAATTACAAAATATCATAAAGCCTTCAAAAAAACCATAAAAGTAACTTGAAAGTTTTTAAAAATAACAATATATCGGTCGGATTGAGAACCAAAGAAAAAATGGTTCAATTAGCATCAGTTTTATTTCTTTTTATGGATCGGAATGAACGGGTTGGTTTTACAAAAACTCGGTTAACCAGTTAAAATGAACAAAAATATATTGAAGATAAACATTTTGCATAACAAAATTTTATGGTCTTTTCATATCTATTTACACATCTCTAATAAAAACACATGGTGATATTATGAAGTTTTTTAATGTATTTTTACACATCTCTAATAAAAACACATGGTAATATTATGAAGTTTTTTAATGTATTTTTATTCATCTAAAACTATTGGGTATTATATTTTATTTTTCTTTGATGTGTATGGATTGATGTAAAAATTATGTTATATGTTTTTGTAATGTAGGAGTGATTCTAGAAACCGAGTTGATTCGACGGTTGAACCGGTTAAATCGAAAATTGGTCATAATACATTAAAAATTTATTTTTAAAACATTGATAATTCGTAGTTATTTTCATTCCATCAATTAAGATGTGTACACATTTGAGCACATCATGCAGACTTTTGACCCTATCTATACATCAAATTCATTTCATTTGTGATGAAAATTTTATAATATACATATTACATATATAATATAATATAATTAAAGATGTTTTTTTGTTGCAAGTTAAATTTGTTATGTATATCGAAAATCATCACAAGAAACATTTATTCTTCTATCATAGAGCAAACAAATATTTAAAATGATAAAGTATATCATTTATCAGTCCACGTGGGAGATCAATCATGGAAAGTAATAATATTTTGGGGCATACCAAACTTTTAACCCTAGATATTTTATGTAATATATCAACCATAAGGATTTCATCGCAAAATGAAGCAACTAGTTTATGTAGCCATTGTTTTGGAGAAAGTTTAACACGATGATTAATTATTGTATGATATTTCGGATACTTGCTTATGAAAAACATTAATTTTAAAATCTTGGATCACAAACGGACAAACCTACCAATGCACATAGATTAGTAAATCGATATCTGTGAGAAACTAAACTACATGTTGGTGATAATTCAAGGACTAAATATGTACTTTACCAAAAGAGAAATTGAAATAAATTAATGGTCAAATAACAGCCATGCCATTCACATTTTAATTTAGGAATTCCTCGTAAGAAAAATATAAATATATATAAATATTTTCAATTCCTAAGTTGTTATAAAAATACAATGTGTTTATATTAAGGTTTTTATATTTAATTATCAATAATTATTTTAAGATATTTTGTAAGATTTACTAAGTTTTTTTTTAAAAAGCAAATCTTCACTTCTATAAATTATATTTTATGTTATTAACAAAAAGATATATCTCATTAATTAAATAAAAAAATGACATGAATTAACACAACGTGCGTATACAATGAGAAAAAAAATGCAATGGCCTTCGACAAAACTAGCAGCCAAAATAACACAGCTTTGCATGTGCTGTCTTAAACAAGGATTCAATACCTTAACCAAAAATATTTTAAAGAGTAATCATTTTTCAGTAATATAAAAATTATTTAGCTTAGAAGAAATAATAATCAATCAACGTTTTCATGCAATTTGCCTAAAACTAAACAGATTTTCTTCATATTATCAATAATCTTGGACAAGTTATGCAAAAGGAACAAAAGTATCTTAGAATTGAGGCTACATAACGAGGTACGCGTCCTAGTTTGAACGGGACGTTTGGTTTCGTGGCTCATATGGCATCTTGAAAGTTCTAGTGTCGTCTAAGGTTTTGTGGTGAGTATTTCTTTGACCATCTTCTCTACTTATATCAACCCCAATATAACTACCAATTATTTCTTTAAATTCTTTTTATCTAGAATATAATACATTTTATTTTCCCATGATTCTCAATTAACATTGATAGAGGATACAAATACATAATATGCAACCCAATCGACAACAAATACGGTATTGGGGCCGAGTCTAATGGGCCAATTTTATACACAAGTGATATGCCGTGTGAATACGAGTTCGAATATATGAATATTCGAAATAGTAATATCATATTCATACACATACCAATTGTAAACTAATAATAATATAGAGAGAGAAAACAGTAGTGATTATATTGTTAAAAATGGCTAAGATTTGATGGAAAACCGTTAATACAAAGAAAGACAAATAAGACTATAAATAGGAAAACTATCTAGGTATAATGAGACTAATGGATTAAACATAAGTCCTAATATAAAAAAGCCTAAAATATATGTTAACATGTTCCATCAAACTCACAATGCAGTGGAAACAAGCATTGAGTGTTTGTCTTCAAAGAAACGAAAACGAGAAGCTAAGTGTGTCTTAGCAAACGTTCATATCTGCAAGCAACCAAACAATTTTCATTCTAGTAGTGTCGAACATTTTTCATCTAAACAGCAATACCAAATAATCTTCAAGAGAAGCAGTTGAACCATATAACCTGCACGAAAACATCCAAAGCCAAACAATATGCACGAAATACCAAACAATCTTCAAAAGAAGCAGTGGAACCAAATAACATGCACAAAAACATCCAAAATCAAACAATATGCATGAAAGCAGCCAAAACCTAACAATTTGCAAGAAAGCAGCCAAAATCAAACAATTTGCATGAGAGCAGCCAAAAACTAAACAATCTGCATGAGAACAGCCAAAAACTAAACAATTTGCATTAAAGCAGTCAAAACAAAACAATCTGCATGAAAGCAACTAAAAACAAACAATTAACACAAAGGCAATCAAAACCAAACAATTTGCACAAAGGCAATCAAAACCAAACGAACCCTAAAAGATAATACCAACAACAACCAAACAAAGAAAACTCAATATGCAAATCTGCATTAAACTAAACTAATGTACCCAATCCTCTTTATTCTTTTTCCTTTCCTCAAACTCACAATACTTGAGGAATAAGCATAAAAAGTTTGTCAAGCAACATTAACATCGAAACTAAAAAAAAAAAAAAAAAAAAAAAAAAAAAAAACAAAACCCAGCATAATAAAAATAAAGGTAAAATAGAAATACAAAATTTGCTCAATGGCACCATTCTCTAATTCTTCTTCTTGCAATAACATTCCTCTAGTAGAAGAAAAAAGTTAAAAATGTATAATTTATAGCTTTAATTTAATGCTTGAGTGTTGAATTTACCTCTATTATGACTCTTTAATAGCCACGACCAGATTGGTCAAGCCCAAACCCCATTTCTATTTATTCCATGAAGAGTATTTAACATCAAACACCTAATCTTTAACCATATTGGCCCAGATAAGATAAGATTGGCACCATTACTCTTGATTCCCTCTTGTTGTACAAAAGAAAATGCAGATAAACAATAACCCATTTAAAAAAAAGTTAATAATTAGTTAAACACATTGTTGTCAAAAACTACAATTGTAGACGACAACTACGACTTATTTTGTAACGTCACAAAAATAGTAATAAAATTTTTATTTTTAAATCATTAAATCCATATAAACATTTGTTCCTATTGGGTCACTCATTTGTATAGATTTGATGATGCAAAATATATACTTAATAGTTATAGTTTATATGCTCATTGTAGACAGTCAGTCTTGTCTAAGTAAGGGTAAATAGTATAACTTAGACAAGCTGATCTGTCATAGCTATTTTAGTTAGTTAATCTGAAGATATGTTGATGGAATTTCATATGTCGAAAACTGAAGAACATTCCCTGGTAACTAAAAGACTATGAAGACTCTATCAGCATTAAAGGCATAAAGACGCCATCTACTAAAGACAGATCATTGTGTCAAGATGCTGATGGTTATACACTGATGACGCACTGATCAAATGATATGTTGATGATACTCACTAATGGTTATTTATTATCTGTTGAAGTTGAAGCTGATCAGCTTGACCCTGACGCTGATGCCTGATCAGCGAGACTTCCTGAAGTTGTGCTCCAATCAGCTTCTGATGTGCTGGTGCTTATATCCGAATCTGGAGAAGATCTGATATGATCCATTCCTTATTTACATGTTCAGTTTCTATTTAGATTAGATATAATCCCTTGATTAAAAGGGATTCACTAGATTAGATTAGTATATATACAACATTAGGATTAACCCTAATGTTGAGCATCTTGTAAACGGCTTGGTGTCATAACCGTCTTTGTGACAACCCGTTTTCTTGATGAAAACGAACTCTTTCTTGGTGAAAGAGACAATTTGGAGAATCTTTTTTTTTCTTTACTTTTTTGTTCTTCATTGCTTTTTATTGTTCTTTCTTATTTTATATTTGATCTATGAATCTACAAAGGGTTTGAGACTTTCAGTTGGTATCAGAGCAGGCTAGAACATTCGTTCTAGGATCTGTTGAAGATTAAGAAACTCGAAAATCAAAAGGAGAAGAAAAAGAAGAAGAAGAAGAAATCATCCATATATGAAGAATATTTCAGAATCAAAGATGAGAGAGTGTGATATGATATATATGATCCAAAGGCTCCTCTATCTATGTTCTTCATTTCTAAACTTGATTTGAAAGACCAAATCATCGATCATAATCAAGAAGATAGTGTTGAAGAAGGAACTGACTGAAAGGAAGAAAGAAATATCATATCTGAAGGAGAAGATTAAAGAATATGGTGTGAAGAAGAAAGTACCTAAAGAATGTTCATCTTCAAGAAGCCCGACTTTTCACCCTGGCGAATATCACATCAACTCTTGCACCAACAAGCCTCATGCTGAGAAGCTTCAAGATGAGTGTAACATCCGGATTTTCAGAGGTATTATGGTGTAGGTTAATTTTGTGATTAAAGAAGAGACTCGATGAGTTAAGGGTCCAACTTGCCGAGTCGAATCGGGTTTCCCCCATGGATTTAATGAGTGGACTCGACAAGTCCGAGGAGGGACTCGCCGAGTAGGTGCTGGGTAGAGAAACCCTAATCTCCGGGGTTTGGGACCCATTTAAAGGCACTTATAGCCTCCTTGTACCCTTCCCAACAATGTCTTCGTCCCTTGAGAGAAACCCTAGAGTTATTTATGAGCTAAAGAGGAAAAAGGCTTCTAGGAGGTCATTTCTTTGAGAAGAAGATCAAGGGAGTTGCAAGGATCTCAGAGGAGAGTTGGTGGATTAGTCTTATCTTCATTTCAAGCTTCAGATCTGGTACAACTCTTGCCTCCCTTGTGTTTGAGCAGATTTCCTTGGTTGTAAAGTTGGGCTTATATCCATATTGATGGGGTTTTGGGTGCATCCAAACCCTTTTTCGAGTCAATTGTAGATCTGGACCTTGTGAGGTCCAGAGATCCAAAAAGTAGGTAGCCATGAATGAGTAACCTTGGAGCTTTGAAGCTTTAGAGCTTCAGTGGAGTCAATATGGTGTATAGAGCAAAATACACCATGCATGAGCCTCAAGTTCAAACCTTTACGTGACTTTTGGGTAGTAGGAGGTTAGATCTATGATTTTGGGTTGCAGATCTGACCTCAAATGGCTGAATGTGAAATCTGTGGGAGCCAACTCGCCGAGTCCATGGGTGACTCGACGAGTCGTAGTGGGTTTGACCGAGTAGTCTCAACCTAGTGTTGGCTCGCCGAGTTGGGAGTCAACTCGACAAGCTGAGTGAGTCCTAGGTAGTGTTCAGTTGATGCGAGGGGACTCGACGAGTCGCATGGGTGCACTCGACGATTAGGGTCAAATGTGGACTGTTGACTTGAGCTTGACTTCTGTTGACTTTGGGGTTTTGGTCAACATAAGTAATAGAGGCCTTGGAAGGGTAAAATGGTCTTTTATCCACTTTAGAGAGTTAAGAAGAGAAGGAACCACCCTTGATTATCTGAGTCGTGAAAAAGAATTATTATAAGATATATTCATCCTACGTGTTAGGCGGTGGCGAGTTCGAGATTCAAGTGTGAGGATAGCTGCTTTTTGCTTTCCATGTGAGTCTTCTCACTATACTTTACCTAGAGTGGTAATTAGAGTTATGTGACAGAGTATTTTGTATGCTATATATGTGATGTGATGCATGGCATTATTTCTATGTGATTTATGTTGTGTGTGTGTTCCAGAGTATACAGAGTTATGACCGAAAGGTCCACAGAGTTAGGACCAAAGGGTCCATAGAGTTATAGCCTCGAGTGGCTAATATGTGTTTTATGTGGTATCTTGGGGAACTCACTAAGCTTCGTGCTTACCGTGTTATGTGTTATGTGTTTCAGGTTCTCAGGATCACGGGACGGCACCGGTTGATTGTATACACCAGAGAAAGAGTTATGAGGATACTGGATTATTAATTACTAAAGCATGGAGTTATGTTTTGTGAATTGAACAAATGAGATTTTAATAAAATATGTCATGAGGATTTATATGATTTTAAATGAAAAAATTCTTTTGAAAATTTACGTTGTTACAAGTTGGTATCAGAGCCTTGGTTTGAGGGATTCGGATGCACCTTCGGGTATGTCTGAACTCAAACTGAGGAATTGAGGAAAGTTTTTCAAAATAAATGATTTTTCTACAGCGAGCAGGAGTTTTAAAAGAAAACGAGAAAGAGTAGTGTGTACAATCAGCCAGAGCGCAAACGGTGATTTCCCAAAATACCCTTACCTTATGTGTTGTGAGATATTATGAGATATTATACATGCTAGAGACAGGCTAGGTATTTCATATTTTAGGACTAGAGTGGCCTAATTTGTGATTCCTTAGTCTAGGAGTTGTTGTTATCTGTGATGCGCTTTCGAGTATGTGCTGGGTGAGAGTATCTAGAAGGAATCCTTGTAGAGAAGGGACTTGAGTAGAGAAGTAATCTAGGAGAAATACCTAGATGAGCATTTATGGTACCTACTGCGAGAATAGTTAGACCCGCGAAGGGTAGAGTTACTTGATTTCGGTGATATCTTTTGAGCGTGAGTAGAGCCAGTGGAGTTGTACCTAGAGTGGTTTCTCGTGTTGGTAGAGATTATTCAATGCCCGAATGCTGCTTGCTTCGTGCTTTGTAGAACTCTCGGTGATGGGAGACAGCTACTAAGTGAATATGACGATATTTAGGAGGTAGGTGGCCAACATCATTAGGAGTTCTTCAGCAGCTGATGGCGGAGAAATGTGAGAACCTAGGAAGAGCCTAGGAAATGACCTTAGTCAGAAGAGTACGTTGGCAGAGTAGAGCATTTCGCTGGGAAGCAAGTACGCGTATGGGGATTGGTGATTGATAGGGTTGAGCAGCTACTCAGGGAATCTGGGATGGTCTGTGTAGAGATTATGGGTAGATGTGGCAGGTAGTATGGGCTCGTACTACTAAAAGCAGAGGACCCATAGTCAGTGCAGGGAGTATTCCGGACATTCTGAGTAGCAGATCGAGAGGTGATGTCATGGTTCGGGTACCATGATCAGTAGCAGATCGAGAGGTGATGTCATGGTTCGGGTAGCATGATCAGTAGCAGATCGAGGGGTGATGTCATGGTTTGGGTACCATGATCGGTAGCAGAGCGAGGGGTGATGTCATGGTTTGAGTACCATGCTTCGTAGCGGATAGTTTTTGTGCTTTTTCCAGTTATCCTGTCATGTTTGGGTTATTCTATGGTCGGATGCGATAGAATATGGGGCTAGAGGGCCATGTTGAACGAGTTTCAACAGAGCATACCTTGAGAAGAGATTTGAGTTGATTTCTGAGAGATTTTTAGTGAGATGTCAGTTAGAGTCGCAAGACTCAAAGATGAGTGGAGATGGTATTATATGAAGGATTACGGCCTGAGTTGAGCAATCAGCCGATAGTGGAGACGTCACCTTCTATGATCTGAGTGGTGTTATTTCCGTTTCATGTGGGAAACATACGAAGTTTCGAGATCCTCGGTTTTGAGCTTGGGGGTAAGCCATGGGGGTAGCAGTGATGGCGATCTTCTACCGGAGTATTTGGCAGTATGTCTGCCGCGAGGTAATGATATAGCATGAGAAGGCTGTCGGTGGGAACTAAGATGGTCAAGGACCAGGACACACCCTACTCGAGTATAGTAGGTAACGTGTTAGCTGTAGCAACGGATGATCAAGAAGAGTATATTGGGGCGATTGCTTTTTGTCTATGATGGGTATCGAGAGTGGAAGTGGAGTCTCTACTCTTATGATGAGTGATGTGATAGAGCGTCGGTTGAGGAGTCGAGGATGAAGAGAATGATAGTTCATTATTTCCAGACAAAGATTCAGAGTTAATATTGGATAGTTGGGGAGGTCCGGTGATGGGAGGGTGTGAGTTTCTAAATAACTAAAGACAGTCATGATGGGAAGTTTTGAGGATTTCATCTGAGATTGGGGTTATTTGGAGTTGCTTGATCTCTATCGGGAGATCATCGAGCGTGCGTAGCACCTTCCAGGATTAGGTACGTGCGATGTTACTAGTGGGAACAGTCTGTGAGATAGATTGTTGGTGTGTCAAATGGTGATGGTTCAAACCCTGAGTGGGGGAGAACCCGGTATTCTAATGAGAGAATCAGAGGTTGGTTCAAGAGTGGTTAGAGAATTGGATATAGAGACCTATGGTACGGATTCGGAATACCAGCATTATTGGTGGTTAAAGTTTATGCATGAGGCTCGTGCTCATGAAAGGATGAGCGTCTCCACGGCCGGTGGCCGTTGGTCACGGAACTTGTAGTGGTTAGAAATTATTCGAGGTGGTTTGGCTTGTAAGGTTAGTTCGGCGGTTGGGAAATTCCGGTCCGATGTATGGGCTGTTATATGTAGTTTGGGAAGAGCAGATGTGAAATTAGACAACCAACCTCAAGGTCGGTCAGTGTATTCTTGCATGAGTTATGAGCAATAGAGGACAGAGTTTCGGATGGTTGTCATCATGTTCCGAGTCATTGTCGATTCATCAGTGTTTCATTTGAGAGTTGGGATACTCCGAAGTTGCGCGTTGTGTGAAATGAAGGATAGTTATGATCTCCTGAGGGAATGCTTTGAGGTATTCGTGTATGATGTCATAAGTATGGGGTCGGTGGTTGAGGCAGGACATCGTGATGTTATGCGATGGTGTTCTGGGGTATCCGAGTATGATGCCCTGAATTCCGAATTATTTTTTTTAGAGTCTTGAGTTTAAGGCGGCAATTGGTGAATCAAGTATCTACGATTCCAGTGGGAGCCCTTCGGGTATTGACATCAAGAGGGATCATTTAAGAAGGTGGATTGCAGCAGGGAAAGGTGTTTTGTTATGGAGGTTGTCGTCAGATATTATGATGCATAATTTGGATGAGTGTGGGTACCTATCTATGTTAGTTCGCGGAGCATGAGTTAGAGGACACAGTATGGTGTTAACATGAGTATGAGACTGTGGGATGATAAGCGAAAGCGCTGCTAGTCAGCGAGAGGGTGTTGTGATACTGCGGGGAGCTGTAGTACTCACTAGTCAGTGAGAGGGTGTTGTGATACTGCGGGGAGTCGGAGTACTCACTAGTCAGCGAGAGGGTGTTGTGATACTGCGGGGAGCCGTAGTACTCACTAGTCAGCGAGAGGGTGTTGTGATATTGCGAGGAGTCATAGTACTCACTAGTCAACGAGAGGGTGTTGTGATACTGCAGGGAGCCGTAGTATTCACTAGTCAGCGAGAGGGTGTTGTGATACTGCGGGGAGCCGTAGTACTCACTAGTCAGTGAGAGGGTGTTGTGATACTGCGGGGAGCCGTAGTATTCACTAGTCAGCGAGAGGGTGTTGTGATACTGCGGGGAGCCGTAGTACTCACTAGTCAGCGAGAGGGTGTTGTGATACTGCGAGGAGCCGTAGTATTAACTAGTTAGCAAGAGGGTGTTGTGATACTACGGGGAGCCGTAGTACTCACTAGTCAGCAAGAGGGTGTCATGGTACTACAGGAAGCCGTATGATTCCCAAGTCAGAGCATGACGCAGAGGAGTGTTAGGCTTGGGTAGCCTTATTATTGAGTTTTTGGGGACCTGGTGGTCGGACCATGAGTGAGACTGTGGTCTCCTTAATGATCAGGAATCGTTATATACTGAGTTAAGGTGTGGTTATCACAATCAGAAGGAATTGGGGAAGTGATGTACGCATGGTTTGCAGGTCATGACTCATGAGTTGAGTGGTTCATAAGGACGAGTGGTTCCAACTCTGGGTCGGACCAGACTCTCGAGTTTAAGTTTGGCTCTATTGATGCTTTGAGTAGGCGAGATGAGATTCTAGATTCTGAGATGGGTCCTAAGTTGAGGGGTATTGTTTATCAGCTGATGTCTTAGACCTGTGTAGGTCAACACTCGAGTATGGGAGGTACCGCGAGGCGCATATATCTAGGGAGTGGTGTTCGATAGAGGTCGAGGGTGAAACGATTTAGTGGGTTTGTGGTATTCGTTGGGGTAAAGAGAGCTTTGTGACTTGTGTGTCACCGGGACGAGATTGTTGTTGTGAGAAGGAAGTCGGTGAGACATTTTGGGACATGTTATGGGTGATCTTTGGAGGTTCAACTGTGGAGTCAGGAGTTGACTTAGTGCCCAGTATTGAAAAGGGATATGAGAAACGAAGAAGGGGCTTACGAATGTGATGTCTAAGGAAACTTCTAAACGAGTATGGTTTTTCCCTTGTGTCTGAGGGCAGAGTGTTAAGGATTATGTGTTCGGATGGGTTCTGATAGCAGTTAGTGGATGAGCCCTAGTGAGGTGTGGACCCTTCCGTTTCTTGGGGCGTGATTCGGATCTTTTAGCATGTTGGTATGAGTGAGCGGTATCCGATTGTTGGATTCGGTCTTGTGAGAATCAGAGGATCAGTGGGTTATCAGGGATGACATTCAAGGAGCGAATATCATGGTGATCGCTTGGGTAGGTGGTCTGGCGGTGAGTTAGGCCACTAGAGTTTCCAGATATTGGGAAAGAGTATATTAGCGGCCGAAGAGTTGGTTTAGTTTTGGGACTTGGGAGTTTTCTGTGTGGTTTTAGGTGTCCATTGAGAAAGATATCGGTGTAGTATGAGATCCTTCCGGTGGTGTCTTTCATGTTGATGAACTTTGTGTGGTTACGGAGTGATTTCGAGGGCGAAATCTAATTCAAGTGGGGGAGAATTGTAACATCCAGATTTTCAGAGGTATTATGGTGTAGGTTAATCTTGTGATTAAAGGAGATACTTGACGAGTTAAGGGTCCAACTCGCCAAGTCGAGTTGGGTTTCTCCCGTGGATTTAATGAGTGGACTCGACGAGTCCGAGGAGGGACTCGCCGAGTAGGTGTTGGGCAGAGAAACCCTAATCTCCGGGGTTTGGGACCTATTTAAAGGAACTAATAGCCTCCTTGGCCACTTCCCAACAGTGTCTTCGTCCCTTAAGAGAAACCCTAGAGTGATTTATGAGCTAGAGAGGAAAGAGGCTTCTTGGAGGTCATTTCTTTGAGAAGAAGATCAAGGGAGTTGCAAGGATCTTAGAGGAGAGTTGGTGGATCAGCCTTATCTTCATTTCAAGCTTCAGATCTAGTACAACTCTTGCCTCCCTTGTGTTTGAGTAGATTTCCTTGGTTGTAAAGTTGGGCTTGTATCCATATTGATGGGGTTTTGGGTGCATCCAAACCCTTTTTCGAGTCAATTGTAGATCTGGACCTTGTGAGGTCCAGAGATCTAGAAAGTAGACAACCATGAGTGAGTAACCTCGGAGCTTTGAAGCTATGGAGCTTCAATGGAGTCAAAATGGTGTATAGAGAAAAATACACCATGCATGAGCCTCAAGTTCAGACCTTTGCGTGACTTTTGGGTAGTAGGAGGTTAGATCTATGATTTTGGGTTGCAGATCTGACCTCAAATGGCTGAATGAGAAATCTGTGGGATCCAACTCGCCAAGTCCATGGGTGACTCGATGAGTCGTAGCGGGTTTGACCGAGTAGTCTCAACCCAGTGTTGGCTCGCCGAGTTGGGAGTCAACTCGACGAGCTGAGTGAGTCCTAGGTAGTGTTCAGTTAATGCAAGGGGACTCGACGAGTCGCATGGGTGCACTCGACGAGTAGGGTCAAATGTGGACTGTTGACTTGAGCTTGACTTCTGTTGACTTTGGGGTTTTGGTCAACATAAGTAATAGAGGCCTTGGAAGGGTAAAATGGTCTTTTACCCACTTTAGAGAGTTAAAAAGAGAAGGAACCTCCCTTGATTATCTGAGTCGTGAAAAAGAGTTATTATAAGAGATATTCATCCTATGTGTTAGGCGGTGGCGAGTTCGAGATTCAAGTGTGAGGATAGCTGCTTTCTGCTTGCCAGGTGAGTCTTCTCACTATACTTTACCTAGAGTGGTAATTAGAGTTATGTGACAGAGTATTTTGTATGCTATTTATGTGATGTGATGCATTGCATTATTTCTATGTGATTTATGTTGTGTGTGTGTTCTAGAGTATACAAAGTTATGACCGAAAGGTCCACATAGTTAGGACCAAAGGGTCCATAGAGTTATAGCCTCGAGTGGCTAATATGTGTTTTATGTGGTATCTTGGGGAACTCACTAAGATTCGTGCTTACCGTGTTATGTGTTATGTGTTTCAGGTTCTCAAGATCACGGGACGGCACCGGTTGATTATACACACCAGAGAAAGAGTTATGATGATACTGGATTATTAATTACTAAAACATGGAGTTATGTTTTGTGAATTGAATAAATGAGATTTTAATAAAATGTGTCATGAGGATTTATATGATTTTAAATGAAAAATTTCTTTTGAAAATTTACGTTGTTACACTGAGAAAGTTCGCACTAGCACTCCAGTTCAAGTTGTGAAGACTCCGTCTCATCTTGTCAAGACTCGTGCTTTATCTCCATCTTGAAACATCAAAAAGATCTTTTGTTGTTAAGTTTTCTTATGTATGTTCTTGTTTTAAAAATTCTTTTCTTAGAGAAAATTACTCAAATAAAAAGAAGTATAAACACTCAAGACCAAAGAAGACTTGGGTTCCACAGACGACATCTCCAGAATCTAGAAAATTGAAGCAAGTTTGGGTTATCAATAAATCATCTTCTGAGCCTGAAACAAAACCAACAAATGAAGTAAGAAAAGAGTTCTTTAATCAAAATCCTCTAAGGAAAAGGAAGGAAGATTTCGGAAACCTGAAGCTAATGGTCTTTCTTTTGATCAAATACGTTTCAAAAAGGAAAGGTACGTACAACCACCAAAATTTATTTGGGTTCCTAAAACCACTTGTTAAGAAATACTCCAAAATTGTCAAGCTCATATTTTTGTAGTCTTTCTCTCGTTGTAAAATAAATAAATTTTTCAGATTGTTTATGTTATTTAAATTATATATATATATATATATATATATATATATATATATACATATATATATATATATATATATATATATATATATATATATAATCATATTTTTCAAATTGTTATTTAATTAGATTTTTATAATTAAAAAAGGAGGATCTCATAACCATTTGGTCTCTTCAAGGAATCATCATGGAAGGATTGTGTTTTCATTGTCCAAGTAGGATCAAGTCTCAAACAAAATCCGTAACATAGCAAGGTTCAAGATTAATCGCATGATTTAATGGTTTCAAAATGGGGTCACGAAAGCTATTAGGTTTTTGTTCCTTGATGCTCTCTTCATGAAAAAGACTGTAAAATTCGAAAAATTCTTCAAAATTTGAAATTTTTAAATAACCACAAAACCATCATTTATTACAAATTGTTTTCAAAATAAGTTCAACATCAGAGAAATCTCAAAATCATGAAATAAAAACATGAGGAGTTTCACGGTCACACCTTCGCCTTCCCACGATCCTTAGAAGTACCTAAAACATAATCCAAAACTGTAAGCCAAAGCTTAGTGAGTTTCCCCCAAAATACCAGCACACAAAAAAACCAGAACAATACAATAAACAACATGCATATAGAGCCTTCAGCCTGACTGGAACGCCCCACTGGCCTTCAGTCTAACTGGTACACTCTTCGGGCCTTCAGTCTGGTAGGTACACCACCTTCGGCCTTCAATCTATCCGGGACGCCCTGGGTCTGTTGGTCTTCAGCACAAAGCAGGAACACCTCAACCCAACCACACATAAATAATAATAGATATCATATCAAGTACTAGCTAGCATGCACAGTCAATCAAACAGATCTAACATATCACTAAGCATATCATTATTCTATAATCAGAATACAGATCTAACAGATCTATATACATAGCATCAGACAATAACCAGGGTAACAATCCAATGGGCGGCGTTGGTGCCTTCGACCTAGTAAGTATAGTGAGGAAAACTCAACTCACAAGCAACAATGACTGATAATATCCAACTCCCAAATCTCAGCTCCTAACTCAAATGCCTACAACCACCATGTGACCAGTTCCATCAAACTCCGAAATACCTAAAATGCCCTCAAAAGTCAAACTTGGTCAACCATGGTTAAAGTCAAGGTAAACAGTCCATGTTGACCCAACTTGTCGAGTGCAACTACCAACTCGTCGAGTTCTTACATTATTCAATGAATCGGGAAAACCCTAGCCAACTCGCTGAGTTGGCTGGAAAACTCGTCAAGTTTTCCTAGCTTAACACATTTAGTCATTTTTCATCAAGTCTAATGCTTTAAAATGGAGATGTGATACCCAAGAGCTGGAAAACCACATAAAGTTGCTAACTTTACATCCATGTGTGTCACAAAGAGGCTCTAAAACTCAATAAAGGCTTAATAAGGGACCTAAAGCATGAAGCAGGCCTAGAACTTGTTAACGCTTGAAACTTTAAGTCCAATGAGGCCACAAAATGTCCAGATATGAAGTAATAATTTTATGAAATACTCAAACCATGAACAATCCCAAAAATGAGCCAAATATGACAATAAACTTCCAAGGAAGAGGTCTAAGAAATAGATAAGCAAGTTTTCGACTTTTTACCTCAAAAGAACTACAATACTCAAAGAGTTTCTGGATCTGAAGCCTTCCCATCAATCTAGACACTTCCAACCTCAAGTTCCTTGAAGATAACACAAAAAAACCAACTCTTCAAGCTTACACACTTAGCTTGGGAGAGGATGCACGAATATTAGGGTTTCTGGACAGAGGAAGCAAATAGGGAGGCCATTCATGGGACTTAAGGACTTTAAATGGGGTGTAACACCCTAAAAATTAGGGTTTCATAATCAGCCACCAATTCGTCGAGTTTGCCTCTCCAACTCGTCGAGTTGGTCCAAAAGGATTCGCGACCCAAAGCTCTTCAACACGCCGAGTTGAGGCCATCAACTCGATGAGTTCCAAAGAAAACTTGACTTCTAAAAATAATAAATCTCATACCTAGAAACTAGGATGTTACAACTCTCCCCCACTTGAACTAGGCTTCGTCCTCGAAGCCTGCTGCGATGAACAAATCCGGATAATGCTCCTGCATCTCAGCCTCCGGCTCCCAGGTCCACTCGGATCCCTCCGATGCTGCCACTGTACATTTACTAAAGTTACCTCCTTGCTACGTAGAACCTTTACCTTCCTTTCTAGAATAGCTACTGTCCTCTTGACATAGTTCAGGCGCTCATCAACCTGAATATCATCCAATGATACGACTGTATCCTCGTCTAAAACGCACTTCCGCAACTGCGAGACGTGGAAAGTGTTATGAATCTGACTGAGATCCTCCGGAAGATCCAATCTATAAGCAACCTCGCCAACCCTGGAAATAACCCGGAATGGTCCAATAAATTGGGGACCTAACTTCCCCCTCTTCCTAAAGCGAATCACACTTTTCCAAGGTGAGACCTTTAGTAACACCATGTCATCTACCTTAAACTCCAACTCAGATTGGCGCCGGTCAGCATAACTCTTCTAACAACTCTAAGCAGTCTATAATCTCTGCCTAATATGTTGAATCATCTCTGTAGTATGCAGAACCACCTCGGTCCGACCCATGACCCTGTGACCAACCTCCCCCCAACAGACTGGGGTACGACATCTCCGCCCATACAAAAGCTCAAAAGGCTGAGCACCAATAATGGAGTGAAAATTGTTGTTGTAGGAGAACTCTGCAAGAGGTAGGTAGGAGTCCCATCTCCCACCAAAATCAATGATGCAGGCTCGCAACATTTCCTCGAGAGTCTGAATGGTCTGCTCGCTCTGGTCGTCGGTCTGCAGATGATAAATTATGCTAAAGTGCAGTCTCGTGCCCAGTTCCTCGTGGAACTTCTACCAGAAACGGGAGGTGAACCGAACATCATGGTTTGAAACAATAGAGACTGGAAACCCATGGCGAGCAACGATCTCGCGAATATACACATTGGCCAACTTCTCGACCGACAAGCTCTCCCGAATTGCCAAAAATGGGCACTCCTTGGTCAATCGATCCATGATGACAAAAATAGCATCAAAATCCTTTGTCGTCTTCGGCAACTTAGTGATGAAGTCCATCGATATCTACTCCCATTTACACATGGGAACCTCCAGAGGCTACAGCTTGCCATGCGGCCTCTGATGCTTGGCCTTGACCGTTCTACAAGTCAAGCACTTCTCAACGTACCAGGCGATCTCCTTTTTCATGCATGGCCACCAATAACTAGATCTCAAATCCCGATACATCTTGGTGGCCCCTGAATGGATAGAGAACCAGGACTTATGAGCCTCCTCCAACACAATCTGTCTGACCCCACCGGACACAGGAACCCATACTCGACTGCAACGGGTCAACAACCCACGACTGCCCGGAAGAAATATGGTAATCTCACCCCTGATCCTCTCAGTCTTCCAATTTTCCTCTCGGACACCCTTAGTCTGAGCCTCCTTAATCAAAATCACAAGTGGAGAATCCACATATATCCTCATACATGTCACCGGAACAGAAGATCCATCCGACTTGCAGCTCAGGGCATCTGCCACCACATTCACTTTACCTGGATGGTAAAGGATCTTGTAGTCATAATCCTTGACTACGTCCGGCCACCTGTGTTGCCTCATGTTCAGGTTCTGTTGATCCATGATATACCTTAAACTCTTTTGATACCTGTAGATAGTACAAAGGACCCCATAAAGGTAATGCCTCCAAATCTAGAGGGCGAAAACCACCGCCCCCAACTCAAGATCGTGCGTGGTATATCTCGTCTCATGCGACTTCAGCTACCACGAAGCATAAGCTATCACCCATCCTCGCTGCATGAGGACTGCCCTTAACCCGGTGATTGACGCATCACAAAAAACCACAAAATCCTCGTTCCCTCATAGAGGGTTAAAACTAGGGCCTCGAAAAGTCTTTGTCGAAGGGTCTCAAACGCCGACTGTTGCTCAGGCCCTGACCGGAAATCCATCCCCTTCCTCATCAGACGAGTGAGGGGTACCGCAATCTTGGAGAAATCCTAAATAAATCTTCGGTACTACCCTGCCAAACCCAGAAAACTCTTGATATTTGAGGGAGACCTCGAAACCTCCCAATGCTTCACCGCCTCGATTTTGGCCGGATCGACCAAAATCCCATCTTGGTTAACTAGGTTTCCAAGGAACTGAACCTCTTGCAACCAAAACTCGTACTTTAAGAACTTAGCATAAAGTTGTTCTTGCCTCAAAACCTCTTGGAGATCGCGAAGGTGCTCCTCATTGTAACATCCATAAAATTCAAGCCAATTTAAAACTTTTTAAATCATTCAAAAACTGATAATTATTACAAACATGTTTTCAAAATGGTTTAATGCCAGAGTATCCCAGAATCAAGTCATAAAAACATAAGGAGGTGCACGATCACACCTTCGCCTTTCTGCGATCATTAGAATTACGTGAAACAAAATCAACAACTGTAAGCCCGAAGCTTAGTGAGTTACCCCAAAATACCAACGCCATACAATCATAATCATATCATATATACAAACAACATACATAATGAGCCATCATCCTGACTGGACCGCCTCGCAGGCCTTCAGTCTATCTGGACTGCTCTCCGAGCCTTTGGCACATTTGGACCGCCTCTCAGGGCCTTCAGCATATCCGGACCACTCGTCGGGCCTTCGGCCTAACTAATATGCCCTCCCAGGTCTGTAGTCTATCCGGTCCGCCCAGGGTAGTTGGCCTTCAGCACAAAGCAGGTCCGTCTCAACCTAACCCCAATCAAACAATCATGTGCACATAATATCATACGCTAGCATGTACATAACAGTCAAACCGATCTAACAGATCACTAATCATAGAAACATCCTATAACCATGATACCGACCTAACCAGTCAATAACATAGCATTATCCTATATACCAAGATACCGACCTAACCAGGTCACCAAGCATATCACCATCCTAACTACTAGGATGTAAATCAATAAGCATATCATGCAATTAACCCGAATACATTTCTGAAAAGGGTCGGCATTGGTGCCTTCGACCCTATTAGTATTGTGAGGACAACTCACCTCACACGTAGCTCCGAGTGATAATGTCAAATTCCTCCAAATACAGCTCTAACTCCAACACCTACATCCACTAATGATCCACTTCCATAAATTCCTAAATTACTAAAATACCCCTAGAAGTCAAACTGGTCAACCCTTGGTCAAAGTCAAAGTCAACGGTCAAGGTCAACAGTCTATGTTAACCCAACTCGTCGAGTGCAGCTCAATGACTCGTCGAGTCCTTCCAGAACTCGTGAAATTGCCAAAACCCTAGTTGACTCGCCGAGGTTCCAGAGAACTCGTCGAGTCCATGCATGTCTAAAAGTTGGGAAAACCCAAACTGACTTCTCGAGTCGTCTCACTGACTCGCCGAGTCCATGCAGAAACACACCACGGCCAATCTTCATCCGACTCGTCGAGTTGACCATGCAACTCGTCGAGTCCCTTCATTCCATTTCTCATTCAGACGATTTTAAGCTACCCAAAGCTCCAATTTGCAGATCTAACCTCCTAGGTCATGGTTTCCACATAAAGTTGCAAACTTTACGTACATGCATGGTCCTAAATGCCAAAACCAAGCTAAGGGAAAGTTTTAACCCAAAGAGAAGGGCCAAAGCTTGCTAAATTTGATAACTTTATAACTATAGGACTTAGAGGAGTTCAGATATGAAGTTACAACTTTAGATCATGCCTAATACCCGAAATGATCCACAAATATGCTAAAATGGCCCTAAACCTATGCATGAAGAGATCTAGCTAGAGAGAAGTCAAGGTAATGACTTGTTACCTTCAAGATGATGCCAAGATGAAGTAGAAATAGATCCACAAGCTCATCCTTGCTTCAAGCTCCTTAAACTTCAAGTTCACTTTGCAAGATCCACATTCTAAGCTTCTTAACACACAAAAACAAAGAGTAGGCGATATTAGGGTTTTCTGAGCTCAAGGGGGTGGTAAAGGAGGCTGAGGGAGGCTAATGACCCTTTAAATAGGGTGAAAAACCCTAGAAATTAGGGTTTCATTTTCCAGCTCCTACTCGTCGAGTTGGGGTACTCCAACTCGTCGAGTAGACCCCTTAAATGCACACGGTCTGAATCGTTTCTACACAACGAGTTAGGGCATCCAACTCGTTGAGTAAGTCTAAGAACATGACTATAAACTTTAAATTTTATACCTGGGAGTCGGGATGTTACACTTATGCTGCTCTATGGTCTTGGAATACACCAATATATCATCAATAAACACGATAACTGAGCGATCGAGCATCGGCCTGCATACCCGATTCATCAAATCCATAAATATCACATGCGCATTGGTGAGCCTGAATGGCATCACCACAAACTCGTAATGTCCATAACGGGTCTGGAATGCGGTCTTATCCACGTCCTCCTCCCTCACCCTAACCTGATGGTACCCAGACCTTTGATCAATCTTGGAGAACCAAGATTCTCCCTACAACTGATCAAATAGATCATCAATTCATGGAAAGGGATAATGGTTCTTCACCATTAACTTGTTCAGCTCCCTATAATCGATGCACATCCGGTGCGAACCATCTTTCTTCCTGACAAATATAATCGGCGCTCCCCACGGAGAACTGCTCAGATGGATGAATTGCTTGCCTAGCAGCTCTTGTAGCTGAGATGACAGCTCTTGCATTTTAGGTGGTGCCAATCGGTACGACGCCTTGTGTAACATCCCAAAATTTAAGACCAAAAATTTCATTTTAAATTAAATAATTACAAAACCATTTGTCTGAAAACATCCATAGTATCAACTCATATCAAAACTCATGTATCAATAGTCAAAACATGTCATGATAAAACAACATCAGAGTATAAATCCCAAAGATCTCTTGTGCGGAAAATGTATTGTGATGCGTTGCGATCATGCCAGCTCCTTTCCCTTCGAAGAGGAAGTACCTGAAACCAAAACTGAAAACTATAAGCACAAAGCTTAGTGAGTTCCCCCATCATACCACATACCATACAATAACATACTGCCTAGCATATCTGGGTGCTCACCTACCCCTTCGGTCTCTTTTAGCCGGTAACTGCCTAGCATATCTGGGAGCTGGCCTACCCCTTCGGTTTCTTTCAACCGGTAACTACCTAGAATACCTGAGTGTTGGCCTACCCCTTCGGTCTCTTTCAACCAGAAACAGGGACTATTTCACCCCTACCACTAGCACATATCATCCTATTACATAAACACATAAGTCACATACTGCCTAACATATCTGGGTGCTGGCCTACCCCTTCGGTCCTTTCGACCGGTAATAAGGTTTATCTTACCCCTCTTACCACTATCACATAATATCATAGCATACTATCACAATAAGAATAACAAATAGTGACATACCATACAATTATCACAAAGACAAGCATCTCAACTATAATCAACTACTAGTAGGCCAACATTAGTGCCTTTGACCCACTTCTACTGGAAGGTAACTCACCTCAAATGATGTAAACTAACTGAATGGTCCTCGGCTCTGAAATCAACCCCACTCAAATTCCTACACATAAAATATTTCCTTTAATTACCCTTCCATACTCATGACCCCTTAAGGGTCATGTTTGGTCATAGTCAAAGTCAATATTCTGGTCAAAGTCAACATTCCGAGTTGACTCAACTCGCTGAGTTGGCCCTTCAACTTACTGAGTTCCATAAATCATAAAACCCTAAAATCGCTATCCAACTCGTCGAGTTCTTTCATGAACTCGTCGAGTTCCTCCTATTAACAGAATTGGGACTTCTCCAATTAACTCGTCGAGTCAATCGTTGAACTCGTCGAGTTCTTCCTTTTTACAGAATCGGGACATTACAACCCAACTCGTCGAGTTCCTCAGTTTGTTAAGCTTTCTTAATGTATTAAGCCATTGTTCTTTGAATCTAAGTTCCATATTCAAGATCTGGGCCGAATACACATCTAGGAGGGTAAAGTTTCTGACTTTACCTATTAAGACCCATCCTAGAAGAAATGAGCCCTAACCCTAGCTTAAAATAGCTTAGTTCCAACTTCAAAAACCATCAAAACTTCAAGATAAGCCATAGGGTCATAGATCTGGACTCTAGGGACAGTTTGGTCATGTAAAGTTCCTATCTTTACTTGCATGCATAGACTACTTGGCTCAAAAGCCCAAAAACAAGGTCCACAAGTTGTATGGGACTTCTATGGCCATAAAGTTGGCACCTTTATGCCAAGAAATCCCTTAAAGACCCTAGATCTGAAAGGGTTTCCTGCATGGGACGTCCAAGTCCTAAAGACCAACATTCTTGGACAAAAATATGGATAAAACATCCTAAAACCACATATAACCATACTATAGACAAGATAGGAGCTTTATACCTTAGATGAACCAGAAATGAAGCTCAACTTCTGGATCTACTCTCCTCCTACACGTCCTTGCTCCCTCATCTCATCCTCCGGCTCCCGGGTCCATTCCAAGCCCTTGCGGTGTTGTCATTGCACCTTTAACAACTCTACCCTCTTGTTTCACCCTGACGAATATCACATTAACTCTTGCACCAACAAGCCTCACGCTGACAAGCTTAAAGCTGAGAAAGTTCGCACTACCACTCCATTTCAAGCTGTGAAGACTCCATCTCATCTTGTCAAGACTCATGCTTCATCTCCATCTTGAAACATCAAAGATCTTTTGTTGGTAAGTTTTCTTATGTATGTTCTTGTTTTAACAATTCTTTTCTTAGAGCAAATTACTCAAATAAAAAGAAGTATAAGCACTCAAGACCAAAGAAGACTTGGTTTCCAAAGACGACATCTCCAGAATCTAGAAAATTGAAGCAAGTTTGGGTTATCAATAACTCATCTTTTGAGCCTGAAACAAAACCAACAAATGAAGTGAGAAAGGAGTTCCTTAATCAAAATCCTCTAAGGAAGAAGAAGGAAGATTTCAGAAAGCTGAAGCTAATGGTCTTTCTTTTGATCAGAGACATTTCAAAAAGGAAAGGTACGTACAACCCCCAAAATTTATTTGGGTTCCTAAAACCACTTGTTAAGAAATACTCTAAAATTGTCAAGCTCATATTTTTGTAGTCTTTCTCTCTTTATAAAATAAATAAATCTTTTAGATTGTTTAATTTATTAAAATAATATATATATATATATATATATATATATATATATATATATAATATCATGTTTTTCTAATTGTTATTTAATTAGTTTTTTATAAATAAAAAAAGGAGGATCTCATAACCATTTGGTCTCTTCAAGGAATCATCATGGAAGGATTGTGTTTTCATTGTCCAAGTAGGATCAAGTCTCAAACAAAATCTGTAACACAACAAGGTTCAAGATTAATGGCTTGATTTAATGGTTTCAAAATGGGGTCGCGAAACCTATTAGGTTTTTGTTCCTTAATGCTATCTTCGAGAATAAGACTGTAAAATTCGAAAAATTCTTCAAAATATGAAATTTTTAAATAACCACAAAACCATCGTTTATTACAAATTGTTTTCAAAATAAGTTCAACATCAGAGAAATCTCAAAATCATGAAATAAAAACATGAGGAGTTGCACGGTTACGCCTTCGCCTTCCCACGATCCTTAGAAGTACCTAAAACATAATCCAAAACTGTAAACCAAAGCTTTGTGAGTTTCCCCCAAAATACCAGCACATAAAAAAACCAGAACAATACAATAAACAACATGCATATAGAGCCTTCAGCCTGACTGGAACGCCCTACTGGCCTTCAGTCTAACTGGTACACTCTCTGGGCCTTCAGTCTGATTAGTACACCACCTTCGGCCTTCAGTCTATTTGGGACGCCCTGGGTCTGTTGGCCTTCAGCACAAAGCAGGACCACCTCAACTCAACTACACATAACATAATAATAGATATCATATCAAGTACTAGCTAGCATGTATAGTCAGTCAAACAGATCTAACATATCACTAAGCATATCATTATTCTATAATCGGAATACAAATATAACAGATCCCTACACATAGCATCAGACAATAACCAAGGTAACAATCCAATGGGTTGGCCTTGGTGCCTTAGACCCAATAAGTATAGCGAGGAAAACTCACCTCACTAGCAACGCTGACTGATAAGATCCAACTGCCAAGTCTCAGCTCCTAACTCAAATGCCTATAACCACCATGTGACCAGTTCCATCAAACGCCGAAATACCCAGAATGCTCTCAAATGTCAAACTTCGCCATCCATTATCAAAGTCAAGGTCAACAGTCTGTGTTGACCCAACTCGTTGAGTGCACTCGTCGAGTTCTTACAGTATTCAGAGAATTGGGAAAACCCTAGCCAACTCGCTGAGTTGGCTGGAAAACTCGTCGAGTTTTCACAGCTTAACACATTTAGTCCTTTTTTATCAAGTCTAACACTTTAAAATGGAGATCGTATACCCAAGAGCTGGAAAACCATGTAAAGTTGCTAACTTTACGTCCATGCATGCCACAAAGAGACTCCAAAACTCAAGAAGGCTTAATAAGGGACCTAAAGCATGATGGAGGCCTAGAACTTGATAAAGCTTGAAACTTTAAGTCTAATGAGGCCACAAAGCGTCCATATCTGAAGTGTTAACTTAAGAAATACTCAACCCATGAACAATCCCAAAAGTGAGCCAAATATGACAATAAAGTTTCAAGGAAGAGGTCTTAGCAATAGATAAGCAAGTTGTTGACTTTTTATCTCAAAAGAACTAATATACTCAAAGATTTTATGTATCAGAAGCCTTCCCCTTCAATCTAGACACTTCCAACCTCAAGTTACTTTAAGATAAGACCAAAAGGACCAACTTTTCATGCTCATGTACTCAACTTGGGAGAGGATGCAGGAAAATTAGGGTTTCTGGATAGAGGAAGCAAATAGGGAGGCCATTCATGGGACTTAAGGCCTTTAAATAGGGTGCAACACCTTAAAAATTAGGGTTGCATGATCAGCCACCAACTCGTCAAGTTTTCCTCTCCGACTCGTTGAGTTGGTCCAAAAAGATTCGCGTCCAAAAGCTCTTTAACACATCGAGTTGTGGCCATCAACTTGACGAGTTCCAAAGAAAACTTGACTTTTAAAAATAATAAATGTCATACCTGGAAACCGGGATGTTACAAAGACGAGCATGTTTACCAAGGTGACAGGTCTCCTGTGAAGGTCTATTATGGTCTGAATTATACATTTCAAGAAAGTAGTTGTCAAAAGTTCTTGTTTGTCCAGGCTTTAATGTTGCAGGTACATGTCTATAAGAAACGGTAGTTTGGTCCTACACTTCAACTCTTATGGGACAATAAATTGTTCTGCAGATCTCGTAACTGATATAGTCAGACTAATGAGATAGTCAAAGAAATTCAAGTACTTTTGTTTATTATTGTTACATGGCAGTGTCATCTTACGCTGATCCTCCACTTGAAGACTTTTTCACTGATATTGTTCAAGGCATTTTAAAGTTCTCCCTCTCATGGAAAAGTAGGTAGCTACAAGGCTATGTATCATAACATCATGATACTAAGAAAAGTCAAATTCTACATCTCTAGCTACTTGTTTGCATCGCTTACTCTATTAAGAAATAGCCATTGCCAGGCATGCATAAGATGTCAATGCCAAGAACTAGACTTTTCTTTTACAAATCTTCACGTGATGAAAAGAATATAAGAGAACATGGCATGTGGTCAAAAAGCAATCAGAGTGGTGTTATGAGTAATCAAGTTGGCAACAAAAAAACATGGGTTCCTTTTTCATGGGTGGTCTACAACAATACACAAATACTACACATGGGTATATCAGTCAAATTCTGAAAAGGATGAATGTAATAACTATCATCTAGAAAGCATAGGATGTTCATATTAAGACAACTTATGGCTAGTCACATGAGTTTACATGGGGTAGCTTGGTCCAAGTATGTACAGTTGGAATGACAAAGCTTTACATAAACCATTTTCTTGATAACAAATATAGAAGGAATAAGAATTTATTAATCAGTTTTTCTTTACGATGATGATGCATTGCTGATGTATTGAAACCAATATTACAGATCTAGCTGACTAGATCAAGTTCGTCTAAAAATTGGTTCGTTGATTCTTATGTTCAACAAGAAAATTGTGTGTTTCTATGATGCATGTTTTCAACCGTTTTCATGGGATCTATCTGCCTCACAATTTCTTCTCAACGTCTCGTTAAATTTCTGGCATGATCATTCATGAATGAACTCTCAAAGGGAAATTCTTATAGGGTAGATGTAACACTCAAATTTTGGTAAGTTTCCTTTTAACCCTTTGATGCAAATTCCTTTCAATTTGGTCCCTTGGTTAGTACATAGGGCGTACTCAATGAGTACGCTTATCGTACTAGCTATCCTAATGATCGTTGGTTCCACCCTCGTACATAGGGCATACATGGAGTACGCATGGCGTACGTAAGGCTGGGATAAACCTTAATTTTTTGGGTTTGTGCCCTATTTAAACAAACTAAACTCATCTCTTGGATATTTTAGACAAACATCCACCTCCCCTTATCCAGAAATCAAAACCCCAAAGTGATTTAGTGAGTTTTGAACTTGAAAGAGTGTTTGTTGGTAGTTTATGAAGGAGAAGAAGAGGAGGAACACTTGTAGGAGTAGCTTGGGCTTGTAGTTCTAGGATCACCTTCTCATTTGCAAGCTTTTTGAGGTAAAAATCTCACACCTTGATGATCATATAGTTAGATCTAGTTTATGGTGTATTTTGTGCACTTTTGAACCTTTTATGTTTAAGGTGAGCTTTTGATCTACTCCACAAGAAATGCATGCTAGATATTAGCTCCATTCAATCCCCATATTCATAAAAAATGTCAACTTTATGGAGTATTTTGATCCATGCATGTATTAAGATATTTTTAAGCTCTTTTTGAGCTTTTGAATCCCATTAAGCCATGAATGAGTGTAAAGTTGCCAACTTTATGTGATAAGTCATCCTTAAGGGACATATCTGAGAGTTTAGAGAAATGGCTTAATGATTTAAGTACTTAATAAGGTAAGTTGGCACACTGGGTGTACGTTGGGCATATCCAGCTGGTACACTGCGAGTCACACCCCGGAACTAGACGACAGAAACGTCCAGGGGCTTGTGCGTGATTTCATCTTGAAATATCATTACAGTGAATCTAAATGAAACATAAGATCATCATCATCACACATGTAATATAACAACATTCATTGTTTACATCGAGTATTGTATTTGAATATTACATGCCTAAATAGTCAGAGTACGATGAAACAAAATATAACACAATATCCATTAGGTTGTTTTGTTCATCCTGATTCAACGGTTTCCTGAGAATACAAGTTATTTTGAAAACGGTCAACATAAAAATGTTGGTGAGTTCATAAGCATGTTTGTGAAAATGATTTGTATTCTTTGAAACCACCAGAAAATCCTATATTTTCTGCAAACTGTTTAGTATGTTTGTGTCAGATCTTGTATTAATGCATGTATGTTATTGTTTATTTGACTAAAAGGGTAAAGAGAATGTAGAGAGGATGTAAAGAGCATGTAAAGAGAATGTTCCTAGATAACCCGATGTTGTCTGTAAAAGAGAAAGCTGCCATACCAAGCCCCGAGGTTGAGTACCAGTATGAGTATGTTTCCGAGTAATCCAAGAGAAAAGAGAATGGTCTTCCGTAAACTTCATAACGTTAATTCCTCTAAATGAGCTGTCATAACCATACTAAATAATGACAATTTCGCCTATCTTGGCGTTGTTGGACGCCGGTTTTGATTATAAGGTTTTCGTCACCCTAGACTGAGTTAGTCTAATTGTAGCGAACAGCTCAGGTGTGGGGTGTCATCCCCGTATAGATCTATACACAAATCCCTGCTCTCCCTCCAAGAGACTCTAGTTATAACTATAGGCTACGATCATACACTTAATAGGTGTCAACCGAAAAAACTCACTAGATCCTTAATCGAATTTACGCGAAGAAAAGTATAAACTCATTCCAAGCCCAATGAACCATGTAAGTGAATCACTAAGGCATCGCTAAACATGTAAATCATTTCAAGGCCCAACTGGAACGAGCTTATATAACATGGGCCCGAAATACATATGAAAGGACAACTAAGGCCCATTTCACATGTAAGGTATTTACAGGCCCAAATACCACACAAATAGTATCCAAGGTCCGTCGCACATGTTAATGGGTCAATGAGGCCAATAAACATATAAATAATATACAAGACCTATCAAACATATAAATGGGCCACTAAGGCCCAATAACCTAGAAAATGATCAAATTAATCCGTTTGTTAGTTTATCATTGGTTTTGGTTCGAGTATTCACTAAAATAGCATAAAAGCCCACCTTTTTGTAAAAATGACGTTCTTGGCCCAATAAGCCAAAAATTTACAATTAAGGCCCAATTTTTGTAAGAATAACACTTTAGTCTCCATTTTGTTCAAAACTTGTGTTGATGACTAGTTTGTGGTAAAAATAACATTTTAAACCCATTTTTGTCAAAAATATCATTTTTGGCTTGATTTTTGTGAAAATACACATTTTTCTGGTTTTGGGCTTTTCTGACCTAATTGTTGGAAAATTCGTAGAAAAATCATCGTAATTCGAAAATTAGATCCGTAAAATCTGGAAGTTTGGAAATTTTGTATACTTTGTTCACAATTTTTCTCATAATTTTTGATGACCTCGAATTAGTGTAAAATTACTCACCTTCACAGGTTGGTCCGAAATTATTTCAAATATGATAGGCAGTTTTGAAAAATTCACCAGAAATTGTAGAAAAATCGTATGAAAACGTGAGAGTAGTCATTTTAAAGGTATAAACCTGAACACTGAGCATGTAAAATAGTTTTGAAAAATATTATCATTAAGGTGGTCAAAACAGTTCAAGATTGGACCAAAACTTTTATGTCAAAGGCTGAATTTTGAGTTTAGTTTATAGATCTTTGAACACAACACTCATTTTTGCTATTTTAAGTGTATAAATCCCATATATACTAGTTTACATGTATTATATGTGATAACACATACTTTTCTCAAGGTGTTCATGAAGATCCAAGTGATAAACTTCATGTTCTTAACATATTCTTAGGTTTATGAAGTAAACAACACATAATCACCAAATGGTTCAAGAAAACACACATAATCATGCATACACACATAGATCTACACAACACAACTTGTATTCTCCCCCAAAACAAAGTAAAAATCGAAAATAGGGGGTATGAACTCACTTGGCTTTGAAGTTTTCGGTTTTGATGAGGAATAAGGTGAAGATCTCGGCCCTAGAAAGTTCCTTGAAGAAGTTTTCGAACTTAGAGGGTTCTAGGAAGCAAGATCACGAAATGGCATGAGTTAAGAAGGGATTTTTGAAGAGATCAAGAAGTTAAATCATAGATCTAAGTAAAAACTTACCAAAGATGGTGATATTGATGAAGAATCCTCTTGAAAGCACCCACCAAGCTCAAAAATTTAGAGGAAAATGTAGGAGTTCTTGGGAGCTTCTTTAAGAGATTTTTGTATACAAGAATGAGTGTGGTGATGATGTTTGGATCTCATAGCCGAGATTTAAGGAGAATGGGAGAAGTAGGATCATTGGTCATTACATGAAGGGTTTGGCATGGAGATATGAGAGGTAATGCATAAATTACCTTCATATAATACTTAGGTGTCATGTTTAATAGAATCATTCATTAATCTCTTTTCGTTTCCTCATTGGGCTGATAATTGAGCTTAATTGGGCTTAAGATGGATGAAATTGAATTATTTTGGCCCACTCTTGGCTTTGCTCGATTTTGGTGAAGCCCAATACATATGTTTCGGCCCATTAGGCCCTCAAGTGTATCTCACGGCCCAATAGTATAAAAGAATGGGTTCTAACGTCCATTAAGGTTAATTGGAGTTATTTTTACGGCACAATAAGGCCTATTAGGGTTAGAATGAATCATTCTAGGCCTAAATGGTCCAAATGTTATAGATTTGATGAATTGATGATTTATTGGTCCCTTAGGCCCAATAAGAGAATCCTAGTCCATAATGAACTTGAGCCGGGATTTCTAGGGTTTTCCAACCCTTACTTGCACATATGAGATGAATTTGAACAAGCATAGAGTGTAGTATTCACTTAGAGTACAAGCCTTACAATAGACGATGGTTTCATGAGAATAGAATTTCCTAGCAAAAATGCCAGTTGTGACATTGCGCGTACTAACCCAGATGGATTACGTTAAGCGTACGAGCTGAGTACGCCCCACGTACTCAGTAGATGGGCTTTTAGGTTTGATATCCTCAGTATTGGGCCATAGTTTAAGTTTGTAAGTTTGGGCCTGGTTGGGCCATTAGAACTCTATTTTGGGCTTGGGGCTAGCATGTTGGGTTTCCTTGGATATTAGGCCTATGATGTGTTTTGGGCCCAATTTGGAAGATTGGGCCATAAATTGCTCTTTAGGACTTAGGCTTTTCAAATAGTTGAGTTGGGCTTTGGCTTTGGTCCGAGTTAGATAAAGGGTAAATTGGTCTTTTACCCTGGTTATGGGCCAAATAGATTAGAATTTTGGTGTTGGGTCGGAATCCAGTTAATAATTGGTTGTTATTGATTTTGATAACTCAGGGATTTTCCAGGCCAGCGGTTAGAGATTCAATCGATTGATTCAGCAGCTAGAGGTGAGTTTCCTCATTGTGTTTAGTAGGTTGAAGGCACCAATGTCGTCCCATGGTTTATTATGTTAGGATGCTAGATTTATTTGTGACTCTTGCATGTGTTATGTAGTTGTATGTTTGCCGGGCGGGGACCGATGACTATTCTGTATGCTATTATCTTTGTGATTATTGCATGTGTTGTATGATTATGTATTTATATGTTTATATTTATACTGAGCGGGGCCTGATTACTGACAGATTTGTATACCGAGCAGGACTTGATGCCGGGCAGGGCCCATTATATGTTTATTATGTATGGTATGTAGTATTTTGGGGAACTCACTAAGCTTTGTGCTTACTGTTTTTCAGTTTATGTTTCAGGTACTTCTGGTTTGAAAGGGAAGAGCCCAGGATGATTATAGTGCACACACCACCTCGTTCCGTATTTTATGATTACCCTGATGTTTCATGATGTATTTGATATACTTTTTTCCACTTTGGTTTTATGATGATGTTTTGGATTACAGTTTTATTAAAATTTAATACAAAGCTTTTTGGTCTTAATTTTTGGGACGTTACAAGTTGGTATCAGAGCCTTAGTTTGAGGGATTCAGACGTACTCTCAGGTATGTTTGAACTCAAACTGAGGGTTTGGTAAAAAAATTCAAAAATAAATGTTTTAGAAAAGAGTTTATAATAAAAGAAAAGGCTGTGGTGCATGCAATCAACCGAGCTCAAGTAAGTTTCTCCAAAATACCCATAGATGAATTATGATATGCTTTGATTTATGAATATGTGAATCACATGCTTGTTAGGGCTAAGGATCTGCTCAAGATTTCCATGATAGAATGCTAGGAGAGATGCCTTTTTATGCCTATTCTATGAGCTTGTATACTTGCATGCTAGTACTGATCAATCAGTGATAGGATGGCATGATTAAGTTATGCTTGATTTCGAATACTCGATGCTCGAATGCTGCTAGCTTTGTGCTTTTTAGGATTTCTCACTCACTTCAGCTAACTAGTAAGCGAATAGGCTAAGTTACATATTACAGAAACTAAATAATTTTAGAAGGTTAGATTTTAACTCTATTACACGACTCTTGTTTGAGTCCAACTGTTGTAGTGTGAGACATTTCATTCAAAGAATTATCTAGTGTCAGTGATATGTAATTGTATTTGTGAGCTAATTAGAGGGTGCTAGTAGGATTTCCTTCTGCAGCAGATGGTGGAGAGTGGCATGGTGGTTGCCCTAGGAAAACCTAGGAAGAGATTTAGTGTCGGGAGCCTTGTCTTGTGAACGATTATTTGTGTGGATAAGGAGTGACTTAGAGGATTCAAAGCAATCTTTAAGGAAAGTACGGATAGATGTGGAAGGTAGTATGGGCCCATACTACTAGAAGCAGAGGATTCGCACTCGAGTCAAGGAGGACTGTGATAAATCCAGGGAGCTTGTAGAGTATGAGACTCCTCGATATATATATATATATATATATATGCGTATTCTGATGGTTTAAAAAGTGTGTTTTTAGTATGGTGACTCTTCGAGGCATACCAGTTGGTGGTTCTGGTGTGGGCTCAGGCTCAGGCTCAGGCTCAGGTTCTGGAGTTGGGCAGTTGGATAAGTAGACATGGGAGTTCATTTCATCTGAAATTGCCCGTTGCATGGAGGTATCATGGAGGTATTGGAGGAGCATTTGGGCTCTTTCCGTTCTGAGATGGTGTCATTGATTGGGACACGTTTACTGGCCTTCAGGGAGTTCCAGGCTCGTAGGGATCCATATTACTACAGGGAGAAGGACTTGATTGCGAGCATGCATTGGTTAGCGGATGTCGTTAACGCCTTCCACACCAGTAGTTGTCCCGATGGGGCAAAGGTCAGACTTGATTCTTGTTTTCTGAAAGACATAGCTCGAGACTGGTGGGAGGAGGTTGGGCGCTCCGTTGGTGATGAGGTTGTTGATTCGATGAAATGCGATGATTTTACGACCAGGTTCTGAGCTGAGTTCGCAACTAGTGATTGAGGTGTAGTAGTTGGCAAGGGAGTTTCAAGACCTTCGCCAGACTACAAAGACGGCGGCTGAGATCACCGCAATGTTCCGTGAGAGGGCGCAATTGGTTCCGCAGTATGTGGTGGGCGAGGAGATGAAGAAGGCGACATACCATGAGATGCTAATGAGTGACATTCGGTAGTTTGTGAGCTGATCCGGTTGTAAGAAACTGGAGGATATGATTGCAAGAGCTAGAGAGAAGGATATTGATCTTGAGATGGAGAGGAAGAGGAAGTTGGGTTAGGCTTAGGTTTCAGGGGGATGGGGAAAGAGGCCTAGGATATTTGATTCTAGGTTGAGAGGCCAACAGGGTCGTAGCCGTTGTGGCAAGTGCAGCAAGACGCACAAGGGGGCATGTATGGTGGGTGGTTCTAGTTGCTTTAAGTGCGGCTGAACGGGTCATATTAGCAGGGATTGTGCTGCTACCACCACCACCCCAATATCTAATTTGATTTGCTTCCATTGCGATCAGAGGGGCCACAAGAATGCCCATTGTCTGAATTTGGTAGCAGCGGGACCAATAGTAGCACCCAATCCAGTGACGCTAAGGATCACCGATGGCCTCCAGGGCAAGGCGGATGTGTCTATGGTGAAGAGAAGGGCTTTTCAACTGACGGTCGAGGAGGCTTGCGTAACACCTGATGTGGTGACGGGTATGTATCTACTCCTCATCTCTTTTTTATTTTGAATTGTTTGCTTATATTTATGTGTTTTATTTTAGTATCGTTCCTTGTGAACGATATTTCTACTTTGGTATTGTTGGATTCGGGGGCTACCCAATCTTTTGTATCGCTTGCGCTTAGAAAGAGGTTTGTTGGAGCTCCGTGGGAGCTGAATTGTCTTTTAGACGTCGAGATTGCAAATGATCGATATGTCCGACTATCGAGGGTTCATGGTTGTGTTCTTCAGATGTTCAACGAGCAGTGTCCGATTGATTTAGTTCCCATTCCTTTGCGCGAGAATAAGGTTATCGTAGGGATGGACTAATTGAGCCCCAATGGAGTGGTGATCGATTTTGCGAATCAGTTGGTGCATATCCGGACCCCAAGTAGGGGAAAGTTGGTGATTCAAGGAGAGAAAGCTCAACGTGGGCTGACTTTATGTTCAGAAGCTAAGGCCAGACGCTATATTCAGCAGGGTTGTTCCAGATTTGTCGCCTATGTTATAGATAATTGGGATAAGGGTAAGACGTCTGTGGATGATGTTTCGAATGTATGAGATTACGCGGATGTGTTTCCGGAGGATTTTCTTGCGATGCCTCCAGAGAGGCAGGTGGAGTTTAGGACGGACCTGGTTCCTGGTACGGCTTCGATAGTCATGGCACCATATCGGTTAGCTCCTCTAGAGATGTAGGAGTTATCTACATAGTTGCAGGAGCTGTTAGACATGGGTTTCATTAGACCGAGCAGTTCACCATAGGGAGCATCGATCCTGTTTGTGAAAAATGAAGGATGGGTCTCATAGGATGTGACTTGATTATCGGGAGCTGAATAAGTTTGAAGAACCGTTATCCACTCCCGATGATTGATGATTTGTTTGACCAGCTTCAGGGTGCATCTTGGTTTTCCAAGATTGATCTTCGTTCAGGTTACCATTAGATGAGGGTCATAGAGGAGGATATACAGAAGACGGCCTTTCGGACTTATTATGGTCATTACAAGTTCATGGTGATGCCCTTCGGGTTCACCAATGCTCCAGCCGCGTTCATAAACCTCATGAACCGCGTATGCAGGCCGATGCTGGATCGGTCTGTGATTGTATTCATTGATGATATCCTAGTCTATTCCAAGACCCGGGAGCTGCATGAGGAGTACTTTATGGAGGGTTTGGAGACTCCGAAGAGGGAGAGACTTTTTGCAAAGTTCTCCAAGTGTGAGATATGGTTGCGCAAAATGTAGTTTTTAGGGTACCTTATCAACCAAAACGACATTCTGGTCGAACCGACCAAGGTCAAGGTCGTGATGAGGTGGGAGGTTCCAAGGTCTCCATCTGAGATTCAAAGTTTCCTTGGGTTAGTAGGTTATTATCGGAGATTAATCCATTATTTCTCCAAGATAATGGTTCCTCTGACTCGAATGACGAAGAAAACTGTCACTTTTCGCTAGGGGCCTGAGCAGCAGACAACTTTTGAGACCCTAAGGCAGAGATTGTGTGAGCCTCCGATTTTGACCCTGTCGGAGGGTGTTGAGTACTTTGTGGTTTATTATGATGCTTTGATCATGGGTTTCGGGGTAGTTCGGATGCAGATGGGTCACATAATCTCTTACACTTCGAGGCGGCTGAAGCGTCATGAGGCGAACTATCCAACACATGATTTGGAGTTGGGGGCTGTGGTTTTGGCCCTAAATACTTAGCGACGTTACCTCTATGGGGTCCACTGTACTATTTACACGGATCACAGGAGCCTGAGGTATCTGATAGATCAGTCGATTTTGAATATGAGGCAGCACCGGTGGTTGGATGTTGTGAAGGATTATGATTGTGAGATGCATTACCATCCGAACAAGGCCAATGTGGTGGTCGATGCTCTTAGCTAGGGGTGTAAACGAGCCGAGCCGAGCCCGAACCTAACCAAGCTCGAGCTCGGCTCGTTTAATTTGAAGAAGCTCGAGTTCGAGCTCGAGCTCGATTCGAGCCTTAAAATGAAGCTCGAGCTCGGCTCGTGAACAATTTAGTGAGCTCGCGAGCCTAAACGAGCTTAAACGAGCCTATATATATATATATATATATATATATATATATATATATATACACACTCTCTCTCTCTCTCTCTCTCTCACACACACACACACACACACACACACACACACACATATATATATATATATATATATATATATATATATATATAGGCTCATTTAGGCTCGCGAGCCCACTAGCTGAAGCTCGGCTCGAGCTCGTTTAATAAACGAGCCTCATATTTGGGCTCGAGCTCGGCTCGGGCTCGTTTAATTCGATCTCGAGTCGAGCTTTTAACGAGTCGATCCTGAGTAGCTCGCGAGTAGCTCGGCTCACTTACACCCCTACTCTTAGCCACAAGGCGGTCGCAACTCCGATCATGGATATTAGTTTGAGGATGACCGTGATTACTCCGCTTTTGGAGCGGATTCGTGAGGATCAGATCGAGGCCATGAAGGAAGAGCACAGGAAGAATAGGCGCATTGTGGCTCAAGTGGCTTCCTTTGATTATAACAGCCGAGGGTTACTGACTCTTCATCGGAGGGTATGGGTTCCGTATTGGGGCGGTGTGCGTCAGATTCTATTGGAGGAGGCGCACAAGTCAAGGTTCTCCATTCATCCTGGGGCGATGAAGATGTATAGAGATCTACATCATGATTATTGGTGGCTCTGGATGAAGCGGGATGTGGCTTGCTATGTGGAGAGGTGCTTCACTTGCAGGAAAGTCAAGGCCAAGCATCAGCAACATCATGGCAAGATGCAGCCATTGGATATTCCCGTTTGGAATGGGAGGAGATTACTATGGATTTCATTACTCGGATTACACACGGAATGGATTCGATTTGGGTCATCGTGGATTGATTGACCAAGAGCATGCATTTTATCCCGATTCAGGAGAGTATCTCTGCGGAGAATGGGGTGCCGGTTTCGGTGGTTTCAAATAGGGATATTCGGTTCACTTCTAGATTTTGGAAGAGATTCCACGAGGAGTTGAGTACTCGTCTCCATTTCAGCATTACATTCCATCCATAGACTGATGGTCAGAGCGAGTGGATTATTCAGACCCTAAAAGATATGATTCAATCATGTGTTTTGGATTTCGGTGGGAGTTGGGATACGTATCTTCCATTAGCGGAATTTTCTTATAAAAAAACCTATCACGCCAACATCGATCGACCTCCTTTTAAGATGCTATATGGGAGGAAATGCATGGCCTCGATTTGTTAGAGTAAGGTCGGTCAACAAGTCATGGGGAGTACCGAGGTGGTACTCAAGACCACTAAGTTGATACAGCATGTTCGGAGCAGACTCCAGACACTCAGAGTCGGCAGAAGAGTTATACCGACAATATCTGATCAGATCTAGAGTTCCAGGTTGGGGACATGGTTCTCCTAAAGGTGTCACCTTGGAAAGGTATCATCTGATTTAGGAAGAGGGCCAAAATGGTCCCCATATATATTAGTCCTTTCAGGGTTTTGGACCGGGTGGGTGGGGTTGCTTATCGGTTGGATCTTCTCGAGGAGCTCAGTCAGATCCATAGCACATTCCACTTATCTTAATTGCATAAATGTTTAGTGGATGATTCCGAGGTGGTACCATTGGATGATATTCAGATGGATAATCACTTGAATTACATTAAAAGACCGGTAGCCATTCTTGACCAGAAGAAAAAAAAACCTAGATTTATTTGGAGGAACAAGGTTTTTGAGTTGGTGAAAGTCCAGAGGCAGCATCGCAAGGGTTCTAAATGGATGTGGGAGTTGGAGGATGAGACGAGGGAGCATTACCTAGATTTATTTGGAGTAGCGGACTTCGAGGACAAAGTCTAATTCAAGTGGGAGAGAATTGTAACACTCAAGTTTTTGTAAGTTTCCTTTTAAACCTTTGATGAAAATTCCTGTCAATTTGGTCCCTTGGTTAGTACACGGGGCGTACTCAATGAGTACACTTAGTGTACTAGCCATGATGATCGCATGTTCTACCCACATACGCAGGGCGTACGTGGAGTATGCATCGCGTTCGCAAGGCTGGGAAAAACCTTAATTTTTAGGGTTTGTGCCCTATTTAAACGACTTCAACTTATCTCTTGGACATTTTAGACCAACCTCCACCCCCTTAACTTGAAATTGAAACCCTAGAGTGATTTGGTGAGTTTTGAGCTTGAAAGAATGTTTGTTGGTGGTTTGTGAAGGAGAAGAAGAAGAAGAGGAACACTTGTAGGAATAGCTTGGGCTTGTAGATCCAGGATCACCTTTTCATTTGCATGCTTTTTTAGGTAAAAAGCTCACATCTTGATGATCATACATGTTAGATCTTGTTTATGGTGTATTTTGTGCACTTTTGAGCCTTTTATAGTAAAGGTGAGCTTTTGATCTACTCCAGAAGCAATGGATGCTAGATCTTAGCTCCATTCAGTCCCCATGTTCATAAAAATGTCAACTCTATGGAGTATTTTGATCCATCCATGTATGAAGATCTTTTTTAATATCTTTTTGAGCTTTTGAGTCCCATTAAGCCTGCATGAGTGTAAAGTTGCCGACTTTACATGATAAGTCATCCCTAGGGACCAGATCTGAGAGTGTGGAGAAAGGGCTTAACGGTTTAAGTGCTTAATGGGGTAAGTTGGCACACCGGGGAGTACGTTGGGCGTACCCAGCTGGTAAACTGGGCGTACTAGCCTCGGAGGGAGTACGCTAAGCGTACGAGCTGAGTACGCCCCGCATACTCAGCATATGGGATTTTGGGCTTGACATCCTTGGTATTGAGACATAGTTTGTGTTTATAAGTTTGGGTCTGGTTGGGCCATTAGACCTCTGTTTTAGGCTTGGGGCTAGCATGTTGGGTTTCCTTAGATATTAGGCCCATGATGGGTTTTGGGCCCAATTTGGAAGATTAGGCAATAAATTGGGCTTTAGGACTTGGGCCTTTTGAATAGTTAATTTGGGCTTTGGCTTTGGGCCGAGTTTGATAAAGGGTAAAATGGTTTTTTACCCTGGTTATGGGCCAAATAGATTAGACTTTTGGTGTTGGTTCATAATCCAATTAATAATTGGATGATATTGATTTTTATTGCGCGAGGCTTTTCCAGGCCAACAGTTAGAGATTCATTCTAGTGATTCAGCAACTAGAGGTGAGTTTCCTCACTTTGTTTAGCGGGTCAAAGGCACCAATGTTAGACCATGGTTTATTATGTTAGGATGCTAGATTTATGTGTGACACTTTCATGTGTTATGTGGTTGTATGCTTACCGGGCAAGGCCCAATGCTGGGTGGGGCCCGATTACTGTTCTGCATGCTATTATCTTTGTGATTATCGCTTGTGTTGTATGATTATGTGTTTATATGTTTATATGTATACCGCTAGGGGCCCAAAGCCATATGTAGTATCACAACACATGCATCATAGTAATCAAAGTAACAAACAACCATTGTATTAATATGTCACACCCCCAAACTTGAACGGCAGAAACGTTCGAGGACGGAGGACGTCATGTCAAGTATCATAACAAATGAATAGTACAGAAAGTACACACCACCATAATATAAATATATTTGAAAAGTTTACATGATTGTATGTGTTATATGTTTGCAAAAGAAATCAAATACAACATGGTGATCCAAAATATTAAACTGACGCTGAGCGTAAGTCTTCAAAAGCAGTTGCTAACCTGGTTTAGCGATTTCCTGAGAATACAAGTTATTTCAAAGAAAAAGTGTCAACATTTAAGTTGGTGAGTTCATAAGTAGTGTTTTGAGAAAATGTATGTCATTCAAAAGTTCGTGTATGTTTTACAGAAAATCCGATATTTTCTTATGAGTGTATGAGATGAGTATGAATGATTGTTGTATAAATTGTATGTATTTGAACCAAGAAAATCCTATATTTTCCTAAAAGTGGAATGCAGTCTCAAATGACCAAGACCGTAATAGTAAGTAAATATGCCATACTTAAACTAGGAATGTATTGTTTTATTATTAAAATAAAACTAGTTGTAGCAGTGTTTATCCTGAATTCTGAACATGCTGATAATACCCTATAATATAGTTATTACCCCCCGAGCATGATTGAGTTATGTATCACTACGTGCATGAGTCATTGTTTCCGCGTATTGTGAGTTCCTCATGACCGTACTAGACGCAGTACCTAGTGTTGAAATTTGTCACCCTAGGGACTGTAGCTAACAGTCAGGGTGCGGAGTCGTCAGCCGCGTATAGATCTATACACACTTGTCACACTCTCCCTCCAAGAGACTCTGGTTATAGGTGGGGACGTTCATTTGGTACAAACAAAGCCATGTGACATCACATGATTGCTAACAACAAGTTCACGAGTAATAAGATGAAAAATCGTTTGTATGAAATTATTTCCTTTTTATACCGTGTTACAAAGGCGAAATGATGAGCTGAGTTTTCTTGTAAAAGCATCATGTTATAGTTGAAATGGTTACCCTTGATATGATGTAGTATGTAAACGTATAAATAAAACATATTTCTCCCAAGCGGGTAAAATTGTGTCGTGAGGTGTTTTGCATGTTAACAATTTCTTAAAATGGTTATAGCAATAGTAAGAAAAGCACAACAAAAGATTGATGTTTTCACTCGGCATTAACCGAGTGTTTACTTGTATTCCCCCTATAAAACATATAAAAAGTTTGAAAAAGGTGTAGGGGTATGAACTCACTTGATAAGAGATGAATCGGGCAGCGTTTCATTTCTAAGAGTGACCTTTCTTAACGTATCCTCGGGTTTCGGGTGAAAACCGGGCTTCACACGGGCAGGGCATCGGCTCGGGAATTTCAGTTCTCAGGATCTTCGGGGCTTCAGGACTCACTTCGGGTCTCGGGAATGATACCGGGGCTTTGGGGTATAACTTGCACGCAAAACGATGCAAAAATGAGAGAGGAAGGAAGAAATGAGCAATAAAACCCGACAGCCCTCGAATTCTATTTATAGGGTGCTGAAAGAGGGATTACGCTAGGCGTCTTTGGTTATGTTGAGCGTACGCGATGTCAGCGCTTACGTATGGCACTTGAGTGTTGGTCAGGTCGGTTGTAACCCGAGCCGGTTCATGCATCCAGTTACGCTGGGCGTACCCCATTACGCTTGGCGTAATCCGATTAATCAAACTTATAAATGGTGTAAATTTTGCATATGGTCTCCGTTTTCGATGTTCTTTATATCCACGTGCAGGCGGTAATATAATCTACAACTTTCGTTTAGACTCCATCAACTAGTTTTCACTTTATTTTTAATATTATATTTTTAACAGGTCGGGTGTCACACCCCGAAACCGATGGCAGAAACGTTCCGGGGCAGAGGATGTCATGTAAAGTATCACAACCAATGTACATAACAAGCATAGTAAACACAACCATTGCATTACATAGGAATATTTACATTTGTTTGAAAGCAAAGTAATACATATTATATATATATATATATATATATATATATATATACATCAGTATAACAAAAGTAAATACGTGACTTCTATACGCTCCGTCTTCTCCAAAAGATCGTGGGATACCTATCTAACGAGAACCTGAAAATACAAGCAGTTTTGAAAATATCAGCATAAAGCTGGTGAGTTCATAAGCACATTTGAAAGGAAAAGCGGTTATTTAATCTTGTGATAAATACTTCATTTCCTTTGATAAAGATTTCTGTAATATCGAAAACCATTGTTACTGAGTTATGAAATACATAAGCATGTTTTTCCAAAAAATCCCATATTTTCTAACATGTAAGTCGATTTCCATAAGATAAGAAAAACCCTGACTAATCACCAGCAAGTTAAGAAAACCATAAGTTAAGATCCCTAGAATACCCTCCAGTACGAAAGTAGATAGTTCTAATACATAAAACTATAGATTAAGAACTCTAGAATACCCTCCAGTACGAAAGTAGGTAGTTTTAATATATAAAACTATAGATTAAGAACTCTGGAATACTCTCCAGTATGAAGTTAGGTAGTCTTATTACATAAATAAGACTATAGAAGAAAGAAATAAATCCGTGAATAAAACTAATTAGTTTAATACGTATTGTGATTCGTATAACCATACTAATTTGACCCGTGACCTCCTTGACGTTCTTCAGGCGTCGTTCGATTCCAAAATTTTTCACCCAGGCGTGCCCGCCTAACTATAGCTAGCAGTTAAAGTGTGGGATTGTCAGTCCCGAATAGATCTATCCACAAATTTCACGTTTTCCCTCCAGGAGACTCTGGTTATACTTCCGGAGAGGATTTACTGGTACCCCGAAGGGTATAATGAAGACAAGTCTCACAAGCTAGTATTAACTGATTCACGGAATAATAGATCATTCTCGAGTTTCGAAATCATTTGGAACAAAGTAGAGTATAAATAATCAAATACGAGATAATTATTTAACAAGATACTCTAGATTAAACATGGATAAACTAAATCAGACATAGTTTATATTGACTTTATATGAATCTGAATCCGTAAAACAAGTAATAAAGATCTGAAATTATTCCCATAATAATTTAAATGATTTGATAAGTTCCCACACTGTTTTGAAAACTATGTAATTATATTAAGAAAACGTCCCTTATGCTCCGCATATTACAAAAGGGATAAAGTATCTAAAGTTTGTCAAAAATTCTTATAATTACATCAGTTTTAAGTTTCAAAAACCTTTATGATTTGCTTGTATCCCCGCCCTGAAAACATAAAAAAAAACTCGGAAAAGTGTAGGGGTATGAACTCACCAGACGAGAAATGTGCCGGGTAGGATGCTAAGTATCAGTTTAAGGCTTGAACACACGCGAGGATCCTATGTAACATGAGGAGATACATAGTTGTATCTAATTAGACATTGAACTACTAATTAAGTAAGATAATACACTCCGAGGCCTGAAAACACTTTATCTCAAGTGTTAGGAATGATCTGGGTTGCATCTAAGGGGGTGTAAGGCCTAGATATGGAGTTCGCTCTTCAAGAGTAAACTCCTAGGGGAGATGACGGCCCATAGACCATATCCTTATGAGTTTACGGACGTAAACTCGTGGGTGAGGTGTTCTTGGTTGCTTAAAGGCTTTATAACACTTGTGGAATTAGAGTTGTCGAGAAGGAACATACCCGAGACAACGGTGGGATCGGCGACTGCCTCATCTCGTCCCATAGTTAGAACTCTCCCGGTGTTGCCAGTTGTCACTGCCTTGGGGCAGTTTCTCTTAAAATGCCCGACTTCACCGCAACCATAGCAGGCCTAACCGACACCCGCTCCGGAAGCTTGATTGGTTGGTTGGGCTGGGTTTCGGCAGTTTCGAGCAACGTGGCCCTTCTTGCCATAGTTGTTGTAGAGCTTTTCACGATAAGGTCCGGGAGTACGATGGTGGTAATTGCACTTGTCGCACCAGGGGAGGGTACCTGTGTATCCAATGGTAGGAGCTTGAGTTGTAGGAGTTGCGGCAGGAGTTGTTGCAGCGTGAACTGCCACAGTTTGCTGTTTCTTCGAGGATCCCTACGAACCCTGACCCTTCCGTTTGTTCCAGAATTTCTTTTTATTTTCACCGCTCCCTTTAGCCGGTTCAGGAGTGGTGGGCACTTCATTAGGATCGATGCGCACTTCATTAAGATCGTCACCATGATCAATCAGAGTTTGCGCCATGCATTTAGCACTGTTGAATGTGTTTGGCTTCGCAGCCAAAACATTTCCCTTGGTTGGCTGGGTCAGCCCCCAGATAAACCTCTCAATCTTTTTGCTTTCCGGGGTAACCATTCCCGGACAGAGAAGCGCTAAGTCATCAAATCTAGAAGTGTAAGCGGCGATATCAGAACCCTTCATCTTCAGGTTCTAGAGTTTATGTTCCAGCTTCTGCATTTCGCCCCATGGGTGGTATTCAGCAAGTAGAAGCTCTTTCATGCTCTCCCATCCCATAGCATTGGATATAGGTAGGGTTAAGGATTTGACTCGGCCATTCCACCAAGTCAAGGCTTTATCGGTGAAAGTACAGGCGGCGAACTTCACCTTGTCAGTTTCTGAACAGGCACAGATTTAGAAAATAGACTCGATTTTCTCAAACCATCGAGTCAAAGCAATGACACCTCTAGTGCCATTGAATGGTGTGGGTTTCGCGTTCATAAAATCTTTGTAGGAACACTCCTTCCGGTGTCCCTGGCTACTTTCCTGGTTTTGAGGCTGAGTACCACCTCCTGGCCCGCCTGAACCACCGGGATTCATTTGAGACATGGCAGCAGCCACAGTGGCAGTAACAGCTGCTTGGAACATGGCGGGATCAAATGGAGAGGGAGGTGGTGGTGGAGGAGGATTTTTGTTCTTTGAGCTGGGTCTTTTCCTTGGAGGCATCTTGATCTAAAATGATCAGGAAAGAGAGGATGGTAAGTCCTCTGAATTCAATCAAGAGATATGGAACAAGAGATATCTCATTATGACAGATAGAGTGTTCTACTATGCGATAATATATAGAAAGGCTACCAAAACAAGGGATTTTATCTCTAAGGGGAATGAGTAGCAACACTTGAACGAGGATTTCTATAACGAAGTTGGATCTAGAAAATACTCCCATAGTATTTTATGTTTCGCTGTGACGTTGACTCATTTCTTGGATATTAGGTAAGTTTTAGGCCTGCTGCACCACAGTCACTTCCAAGCACATGTTGGTCGTGTCTCGAATGAATATAGTTGATCAGGCTATATTGACCCTAGACACGACTACATAACTGCCCAGGTTTAACCGCAGTGTACAACACCCAATTACTTATGTTTTGTTCTACTCGTGGTTACGGATTCCGATGGTTAGGTATTCTTGTATACTTTTTGAAAAATACTTGTATTTTAAAGTATACTTTTAGTTCAAAGCGCTTCAGCCCATTAGCGTTTATAGTTATATACCATGTAAGGTTCGGTATACTTAGTTCACTATAAACAAGGGCTCTGATACCAATCTGTCACACCCCGAAACCGACGGGGGAAACGTTCCGGGGCGGAGGACATCATGTAAAGTATCACAACCAATGTACATAGCAAGCATAGTAAACACAACCATTACATTACATAGGAATATTTACATTTGTTTGAAAGCAAAGTAATACATATTATATATATATATATATATATATATATATATATATATATATATATATATATATACACACACACACATCAGTATAACAAAAGTAAAGACGTGAATTCTATACGCTCCGTCTTCTCCAAAAGATCGTGGGATACCTGTCTAACGAGAACCTGAGAATACAAGCAGTTTTAAAAATATCAGCATAAAGTTGGTGAGTTCATAAGCACGTTTGAAAGGAAACCGGTTATTTAATCTTGTGATAAATACTTCATTTCCTTTGATAAAGATTTCTGTAATATTGAAAACCATTGTTACTGAGTTATGAAATACATAAGCATGTTTTCCCAGAAAATCCCATATTTTCTAACATGTAAGTCGATTTCCATAAGATAAGAAAAACCCTGACTAATTACCAGCAAGTTAAGAAAACCATAAGTTAAGATCACTGAAATACCCTCCAGTATAAAAGTAGATAGTTCTAATACATAAAACTATAGATTAAGAACTCTAGAATACCCTCCAGTACGAAAGTAGGTAGTTTTAATATATAAATCTATAGATTAAGAACTCTGGAATACTCTCTAATACGTAGTTAGGTAGTCTTATTACATAAATAAGACTATAGAAGAAAGAAAGAAATCCGTGAATAAAACTAATTAGTTTAATACGTATTGTGAGTCGTATAACCATACTAATTTGACCCGTGACCTCCTTGACGTTCTTCAGGCGTCGTTCGATTCCAAAAATTTTTACCCCAGGCGTGCCCGCCTAACTATAGCTAGCAGTTAAGGTGTGGGATTGTCAGTCCCAAATAGATCCATCCACAAATTTCACGTTCTCCCTCCAGGAGACTCTGGTTATACTTCCGGAGAGGATTTACTGGTACCCCGAAGGGTATAACGAAGACAAGTCTCACAAGCTAGTATTAACTGATTCACAGAATAATAGATCGTTCTCGAGTTAAGAAATCATTTGGAACAAAGTAGAGTATAAATAATCAAATACGAGATAATTATTTAACAAGATACTCTAGATTAAACATGGATAACCTAAATCAGACATAGTTTATAGTGACTTTATATGAATCTGAATCCGTAAAACAAGTAATAAAGATCCCAAATTATTCCCATAATAATTTAAATGATTTGATAAGTTCCCACACTGTTTTGAAAACTATGTAATTATATTCAGAAAACGTCCCTTATGCTCTGCATATTACAAAAGGGATAAATTATCTAAAGTTTGTCAGAAATTCGTATAATTACATCAGTTTTAAGTTTCAAAAACCTTTATGATTTGCTTGTATCCCCCCCCCCTGAAAACATAAAAAAACTCGGAAAAGTGTAGGGGTATGAACTCACCAGACGAGAAATGTGCCGGGTAGGATGCTAAGTATCATTTTAAGGATTGAACACGCACGAGGATCCTATGTAACATGAGGAGATACATAGTTGTATCTAATTAGACATTGAACTACTAATTAAGTAAGATAATACACTCTGAGGCGCGAAAACACTTTATCTTAAGTGTTAGGAATGATCCGGGTTGCATCTAAGGGGGTGTAAGGCCTAGATATGGAGTTTGCTCTTCAAGAGTAAACTCCTAGGGGAAATTTCGGCCCATAGACCATATCCTTATGAGTTTACGACCGTAAACTCATGGGTGAGGTGTTCTTGGTTGTCAAAGGCCTTATAACACTTGTGGAATTAGGCTAGGTTCAATTCTAGGGCATAGGAAGTGGCTATGACACCAAATGGACCATTTATGAGAGTTTACGGCTGTAAACATAGATTTTCCAGCCATAAACTCTAACTTTTCTCTTCCTTTTGTGTTTTGGTGGTTCTAGGTTAAGCACACATGATTCTAGTCCAATATACAAGCCATGGAAGGAAGTTAGGAAACCATTTGACCTCTTTAGAGGAGTTTACAGCCAAAGAACCAATCCTAAGGGGGTTTACGGCCGTAATTTCCTAAGATCATTGTTTCCTTGATGTTTAAGGTCCCTACTTCGATGGTGGTTGATTCTAGACATTATTCCAAGCCATGGGAGGTGTTTAAGGGGCAATTTAACACCTTAAATGGTGTTCACGGCCTATGAAGGAGGGTTTACGGTCCAAGAATGTTCTTGGGCCGTAAACTCATGTTTACTCCCCAAATGATAAGATTTTGGTGTTCTAAGTCCATTCATGTAAGCCCCTAAGTCATATCTAAGCACTAGAAGTGATTTGGAAGGGTTTGGGGGCTCCAAAACCCCTTTTAAGGGTGTTTACGGTTTGGGGCTATTCTAGGGCCCTAAACACATGATTTCCAAACATTTGGATGATTTAAACACGAATTTGCATGTTAAACAAGCTAATCTACAAGCTAGGATAGATCACTTACCAATTTGGAGCTTGAAAGGGGTGGTTTTTGGATCAAAAATGGCTTGAAGAGAGAGAGTGGAAAAGCTTCAAATGAAGTCCACTCACCCTTATATAGGGTTTGAGTTTGTGTCCCGGTGGAAATCTACCTGATACCGACGTTAAACGGAGCTTATGGTCGTACCCGATTAAGTTGTCGTAACCCGACTTAGTTGTAACTAAAAATTTTCCAAATGAATATCGAGGGTGTTTTCACGTGTCTCTAATGCATTTGGACACTCATGATGTCAAAATAAAAGTCCTAAATTTAATTAACTTAATCCAAAAGTTAACGGAAAATGTTAATAAAAACTAGTTTATTAACGGAAAAAGAGGTTACAATGACGGGGTAAATTTCAGGTTGTCACACCGGGACTGGAAAAGTCCGTTAAAAATCCATAACTTCTTCATCCAATGTTCGTTTTTGTCTGTCTTTTTACCGTTTCACTACTATTGATGAGACCTTCGATTCCCGTTTAAGTTGTGCCGGCTAAAAATCGCTCGATCTCTATTTCGAGTTTTTAGCTGTCTACCGCTATTCCGAAACTTTGAAAAATCATAACTTCCTCATATGAAGTCAGATTTGGGAGTCCTTTTTATGTATGTTCACGGCATAATGATATCCACGACTTTCATTTAGATACTTAAGGCTAAAAAGTATTTTATTGAAATTTCGTATTTTACGCTTAACAGTGTTTTACCGGTATTGTCGCGGGTCGGTCATAACTTTTTCGTTATAACTCGGATTGTACTGTTCTTTATATTTTTGGAAACCTCGTTATGATATATACCACTTGGTACATCCCAATTATGGTTTTATAAAAGTTTAATTTTGACCCTAATTTGACTGGTGTTACATAATATTAAAATGTTTACAAAGTATGTGATTCACAAAAGATTGACTCCAAAAGTAAATAACAAAACAAGACATGAAGCTACTATACTTCATCTTCTGAATCCCAGAGTGCGTACCTGTCTACTATTCTCCTGAGAATACAAGTTATTTTGAAAGAGTAGATCAACATTTAAGCTAGTGAGTTCATAAGTATTGAAGTGATGAAAAGTAAGTTGTAAGTTCTTTTAGAAAAGTTCACCAGTTCCTCTAGAAAATCCTATATATTCTGATGTGATGAATGAAAGTAAAAATGACTCTACAATTCCTTTTATGAGTACTAAATGGATACAAGTTATATACAATTTAGAGTAAACAGACAATCGATTGTGTGAATCTGCCCTAAGCCCCTTAACAAAACAAGGAACAGGAAATGAGGCGGAAGTCACACATCCCATTGTTTGTTAGATCTTCACTGTATATAACCCTGGCGTATTTATTTGGTACTTACGAAGTTAACTGTAATAGTTCTTTATATTTGTTGAAAACATTCTTTAAGAAAATCATATGTTTCCTTTAGTAAAAATGCTAACCACAATAGTTCCTTCTATAATCACTTAGTTTATACTAGCTATATATAATCTAACAAGAAAAAGACCCTTTTACGACGCGCAAAACACGACGCTCTTTGACTTATGTTACGCATTAGAGAACGACATTAAAAAAGTGTCATCTCTTCAAAAAATTTAAGGATTAAGCCGCGCATTACTAAGTGCCCTTAAATTAGTGTCTCATGTAAAAATATTAAAAACACGGAAGGCACTTGTGCGTCGTCTGTGAATGTCGTTTTATATTTTTTTTAAGAAACGCACGTCTCGGAGGGAAAATGAAATCCCTAAATTTTTTAAACCCCCACCTTCTTCTCCCTGGTCTCCACCCCTCATCCACATCCACTATCTCCAATCCTCATTTCCACTTCTACCCTCAAACTATGGCGATGCACCTTCCTTCTCGAAGAATGCTTCATTTACCACCATCGTCCGATTATGTGAGCCCAAGGAAAATGACGTATGATTAGGATTATTTGATCGGTGCAAGTCCCAAAGGAGAGGCTCTACTTCTATCAGCAATGGCGTCCTCCAACCCTCTCTTCCATCTCCACTTCATGAAGATTTCTCATGATTTTTTGTTGTACTTACAAGCCCTAGGTCCGATTTCAACAAATATCTCGTTCAATTAACACAATTCATCAAACCCTAGAATCATAAAGGAAACCCAGCCCCCATAGCTTTCTTCACACTTCACCTCCTCAAAGATCTATCGGTAATAAATCAAATCATTATTTACTTTATACTCTTCATATGCGACCTTGTAATCTATTTGATATAAGTTCTATTTAGGCTCCATCTAGAGGAAGTATCTTCGTATGCGACCTTCTAATCTCTTTCATCTCTTTTTACCTGTCAACGTGTTTCTCGGAAGCATCATAACTGGAACCGCACTTCATCAACTAAAAGAGTTCTTGGATCAACCGTCATCCCGGAGCAGATAAAGGAAACCATGGATCCTGGTTCATTGCTTTGGCCGGTAACCGAGCCTCGATTACAGTTCTACTTCTTACTTGGACTCGTGTACTCAACCATCACCCCTATTCTCTTTCCATTCATCATCGTCTTCTTTGCGTTTGATTATATGTTTTTTCGTCATCAGGTAACTTGATTTTGCTTATATCTGAAACATAATATAAAGTTTAAATTTCTGATTAATATCTGAATTGTGGAATTTTCATTTTGTAGTGTTAGATTATCAATGTGTAGCACCAGAAGTATGAGAGTGCAACATCGTTTTGGACAGATGTTCATAGGCTTATTATTATTGGTTTGATGATTTCACTTATGTTTTTCTTTTTCTCTTTCAACTGGGTCTTTTCCTAAAACCCTAACTTTTGTTTGTTCTTCTTCCATATTTTGGGTTATGGGGATAAATTCTTGTTCAACACTTCAACAATTATGAACTAACCTATTGAATCTGAGGGGTGACACTGTGGCATCTTTACTTTTGTTTGACTCAGTTTGAGAGAATGAATCTGAGGAGACAGTGTTTTGAGCCACTGGACTTTGTCTGCAATCAAATCCATTGTTCTTCTTCTATGTGAATCATCATTATGTCCATTTGGAAATGAAAATAGATCATTTGGTTTGTGAGAAGCATCATTAAGAACAAACGGGGAGTTGATTTCCTTAGATACTTCCTGCATGTTCAGGTCAACCTCAAATTAGACTTGGTCAAACCTGGATATCAAGTGTATTATAAGTTGATAACTAATGTCAATTCGTTAACAGACTAACAGTGAGATGTTTCAGTTTTTGTGTGCACTGGACCGAAACCAGGACTGAGTGGACAAAAGTTGCAGTTTTTGTCCCACACAAAAGACATAAATGCCCTCATCCTCATTATTTGAAAATGGAAATAACCTGCCTAATAACTTGATTTATTGAACAGGGGTTCATATTAATAAGGGGCTTTTTGCACTTGGAAATCTCATAAATGCCCTTGGTGATGAGAAAAAACGGAAAGAAGGTAGGTGCTCATGTTCCATATAGAGATAGTAAATTTACTCGCCTCTTGCAGGTTGGACACTATTAATTAACTAATTTTTTAATGCAACTCGGTTTATCGCTTTTAGCTTAATCTAAATATGTCTCAACACTTTAAAGTATGCAAACAAGGCTCAAAATATACAGAATAAGCTAGTGGTAAGTTTGAGTTATATGCTAGAAATAGCAACCTGCTTTCATCTATTTGCTTATTATAGAAAAAAATATTAAAGTGAGATGCTATAATACACAAATAAATCATTACTTTTTAAACAATTTAATAGGTGAATAGGGATCCTGTGTCTAGTGAAATGTTAAAGATGCGCTAACAACTAGAATGCTTGCAAGCAGAACTTTGTGCTCGTGGTGGAGGTTCTACAAAGTGGTCCCATAAACCAAGACGACAACCGCCATAATCATCGTACCCGCCGAAATCTTGTAGCCCCAACCGCGTCCCACATTGTCTTGTATATACACTAACACAGTCACCGCAAGACGACAACCGCCATAATCATCTGACCTAAAACCCGAAACGTTTGACTTTATGCCACCTCCACCTAACGCGATTGTGTAAAGTGCAACATAAAGCATTGCTAGTTGGCTTCCAGAAGCTTTAATGCATTGTTGTTTCCTAGGTTGATCACAATGAGGTGGCCTCATGCCTGGAATGCTTGTTGCTAATGTCAACAGTGTCACCCCTGTCATATGTCACAACAAAATTTTTAATTTAATATATATATATATATATATATATATATATATATATATATATATATTACTATTAAAGTAAAAGTAAATAAAAAGTTTGTAGCCTAATTGACCCAAAATGGGTTTAAGTTTAAGATCCTTATTCAACCTAAATGTAGGCAAAGTAGTTTCACTGGTTAATATTGATAATGCTCTTTTGTTTCCTTATATTTCATTTTTAAAAGAAAATATAATCTCTTTATCGTATTAAATTGTTATTTTCATTTTCAAGTGTTTGATTAGTTTCTTGTCTGCAGACTATGGATCTGGTAGGTGGACCCCAGAAGATTTTTCACAAAATCTCACAGGTATATATTATTCATCTTTTTAATCTTCTTGCTAATTTCATTGTTAAATGCTAATAAGGGTCCATCTTGAAGGTGTCTAATCCTTTTCATTTCCTTGTTATTTTATTTGTAAATAAATAATATATGTTTATTTGTATTCAATTTGTTATTCAGAATGCTCACATGATACTTCTGTTGTTGTGGCACATTCTTTATTTAATTCTCAAAGTCATATACTGTGTTTGAAGATACAAATCAGGATCTTTGTCGCAAACTTCATGAGTATCGCAACAGGGGTGTCACTATCGATCAACAATCTGGATCCAGGGAGGATATCATTCCTAAAACAAGATGCAACTATTTTCATGAAGAATGTTGCTTCTAGGAATGAATTATGGGACATAGTGATTATGGACCCCCCTAAGTTAGCACCTCGGAGGAAGGTATTTGAGATTAAATCATGCTATTAATAATTAAGTGTAAATGGTAAATGACATCTGGCATATAGATGGTATTGCATTAAGGCTCTACAAAGTGCAAGTGGAATGTATAGAAATATGAACTCACTACGGTGTGGTTAACAAAACCAGGTGGGTTTTTGATGACTTGTTCGTGTTCAGGAGCTATGACTCAGAAGAGTGGGCAGTTCTTGGGTGTTCTCCAGGTTAGAGTTGTTATATAGTATGTTTTTTCAGAGCAAGTTGTGTATGTAGTAAGTAGTAACTAAGTGAGATGTTTGTAGAGAGGCTGCATCAATGGCTGGTAGGAAGATAAAACTTGTACGCCAGTGAGATGTTTCAAGTTGGTGATTCCTTTTGCGTGAAAAATGAAGGGCATAAAAGGGGTTCGTAAAGTATTGATTAATCAGATTATCAAATGAGTGAAAGTGGTATGTTTTTATTTTAATTTTTTTATACAAAGGTAAAATTATTTGTATTTCATCTTCTTTTTTAATGACAATGAATATAGGCGATTATGGTGTGATAGAGGAGGAAACAACAAAAGAATTGGAGCATACTCTTTTCCAAGACTCCATAGATAAAGAGTTATGTGAGTTAAATAAACAATTAGAACATAAAGAATCAGATGTGCCATTCTTCATTGTTGGTGTCATAGGACTCATACTTTGCTATCATAAAACCTTCTTTAACTTGAGGTCTCCTTCCGGATCTAATTTATACATAATACATGGAATCTTTAAGTTATTGGACATGCTTTTACAAGGGAAAATTTATGTTATGCATATTTGTTACCCAAGTCTACAAGGTGAATCTTTAAGTTATTGGAATTACATAAATCAAATTCACTGCCTCCTTGTTTGTAGATGGTACATTGGTGTAAGAAACATCCGCTCATCTTTTTGGTGGTTGGCCAGTCCATAGAAATGCATGTCATGTTAGGTATTGAGTTGACCAAAGTAGTTGAATGAGCAAGGTCGTGCACAGGAGGTGGCTATAGAAGCAGCAGTGTCAGCAATTATTCATCTCAAGGACAGTTTAAATGAGTGGGAGAGCAAAGTGGGAGATGGTGACTGTGGATCAACAGTAAGTCCAAGTCCACATCCAGATTTTGGTATTATCATCTAAATCCTAACTTATATATATATATATACATATATATATATATATATATATATATAATAATTTACAGATGTATAAAGGTGCAACAACTATTCTTCAAGACTAACTATGCACAGTGAAAGTGCGATTGGGTGATTATTATCTAGGTTAACTAAATGGGATATTTATCTAATTAATACCCAGATTTTTTCAACTTATGTTTGCTTGCAGATGATTCTCAAATATTCTTAATGATCTTTATATAACTTATTTGCTGCATGAAATCAGGGTTTTATGATCTTTAGTATATTAAGTTTTGTAAAAATGTAACTTTGTGCAGTTTCTATGAGTATTTACTTAAAGTGTGGATACAAGGAAACAAAGCTGCAACTATGAAGCCTTATAAGTGAGTTGGTAATTTTAATTCTAGATAAAATTACAACTGTAGCTGTATATATAAAACAAACTAATGAGTTATTAAAACAGAGACATGTGGGAGACATCAATGAAAGTTCCTGAATCTGGCTGAAGAGGTCTGTTATTTTTGTTGCTTTTTTAGTTGCTAATAATTTTGATATGTATTATTTGCAGCTTGCTAGGACATGCTATAACTTTTATCAGTCCACACCAACAAAGTTGGCTGGAGAAAACTACTTCCTCCATTCAGGGCAAGTTAGTAGTTTCTCATGATGATGTGTTGTTTCTTTTGTAATTAAAAGCTTTTTGGTTTCAGCTTTTTGATTGTGTGATTAATAAAAGTTTTTTGGTTTCAGCTAATGTTCAAGTCATTATTTGTCATCTACACTCGATGGAAAACAACCAATTTTTTGACAATGAGGATTTGTTTTTTACATGATATCTGAAACAAGGTGTCCCTTAATAGCAATGTAATAATAGGTTAGATAGTTAGGGATTGTATTTTATGCAATTGATTGTATTTTTTGTATATGATTATTTGTATGACATTAAATTTTATGCAATGGATTGTATTTTTTGTACATGATATTTTATTTTCTATTATGAGACATTAAATACAAATTAAATTTGAAAATTAGTAAATCTATAAATAATATTTTTTTTAAACATTTAAAATTGTGATACGCAAAAATGTGTGTCATCTTCATTTATGACATGGCCTTTCTTGACAGCGGCTTTCTTGATACGCATTGTGTGTCATTAACACGCGCGTCGTAAGGTTACGACACGCGAATGCGTGTCGTCTTCCTTTATGACAGGGCCTTTCTTGATACGCATTGCGTGTCGTAAACGCACGTCGTAAATGAGCGTCGTAAATGTGCGTCGTAAATGCGTGTCGTCTATAGACGACGCGCAAAAGCACGTCGTCTCTCTTTATGACAGGCCTTCCTTGACGCACATTTGCACGTCGTCTGAGCCCTTTACGGCGCGCAATGAGCATCGTAAAAGGCTGTTTTTCTAGTAGTGTATCGAACGGAATTAAATGGGTGAATCTGCCCTAAGCCCACAACCAAACAAGGAACAGGAAGTAAGGCGGAAAGCACACATCCAACTGCCTATCGGATATTAATTATATATAACCCTGATGTATAAACTAAGGTATTATAGAATTAATCACTAAAGTTCCTTTAAGTTGTATTGGTTTAATAAATTTACTGATAAGTTTCTAGTTTAGCCTACTAAATGTTGTAACTGAAAAGTATGTTTCTGTACTAGAAAACGGTATATTGAATTTGTATGCTATGGCCTGACCCATACCTGATACTCCTTATGATTTCTTGGTCTATACAGGATATATATATATATATATATATATATATATATATATATATATATATATATATATAGCTAAGATCGAATAGATAGTAGACTGGGTGAATCTGCTCTAAGCCCAAAACCAAACAAGGAACAGGAAATGAAGCGGAAAGCACACATCCTACTGTCTGTCGGATCTGATTAATATATATCCCTGATGTATCCACTAAGAAATCACAAAGTTAGCCTTATAGGCCCCCTTTTTACTGAATGTTCATGTTACTAGGAAGTTATGTGGCGCTGTTCTATTTGTTAAGATAACTACTAGAAGTAATGAAATCATGTACCCTAAACGCCTCAGTCGATGCTGTTGTGAGTTTTATATATATATATATATATATATATATATATATATATATATATATATATATTGCTATGTTTTATTTATTATTGTCTGGTGCTTTGTAGATGTACCATTTATAAATAAAATCCGGTACTTTGTAGATGTACCCCATATATATATATCCTTATACCTTGTATAATATCATATTTTGTTATAAAAAATGAGTTAATGATACATCCCCTTCCTAGGTTACTGGGAGTGTAAAGTAGAAGTTCATGAATCATGATTTGCTCCTCTGTTCTGTTTATAGTATGTTCCTCCATGTCCTAGTTATATTATGTACTGAAACCGTAAACTATACCTATTATAGTTTACTAGTATGCTTGTTTGAACTGTTATTGACTTGAAAAAAAGACTCAATTATCTACTGAGTTAAGCATGTACCTTAAAAATAGAGTTTGATAAACAGCAAACTAACATCTTTTTAAAAGTGTTTTTGAATTGATTTGATCACTTATAGAAGCATAAGAAATCATTTAATGTGATGGTTATCAAAGGTAAAATAATAACACAATACTATTGTGTTCAACTTGTATTCCCCCCCCCCCCCTTAAAAGCATTTTTAAAACATGTAAAATATTGATTAGAGGGGTATGAACTCACCTTATGTGGGTGATTCAACTGAAGATTTGAGTAAGGATGAGAAGTTCAACGAATGAAGTCCCGAGGCACAAACGAGTCCTAAATGACATATATTGATACATATATGTATATAATTAGTGTTTAAAACAACTAATCATGAAGGGAAACAACATTAGGAACTAGGAAACACCCTCAATTGAGTGTTAGAATCACATGTGATTGATCACAAGGATTTCACGACCAAGATCTAGGAGTTCATGGCCATGGGAGGGTTTACGGCCCAAGATCCTTTGAAGGGTTTAAGACTCTATGAAGGGTTTACGGCCGTAAACCCTTCAAGATCTTGAAGATCTTGCACAAAGTGGTTGTTTCATGGGTGGAAATCAAGAGCTTCTAATGGACAACAAGTAGATGAAATCAAAGGGTGTTCTTTTGGTGAAAAATATGGTGATTTGAAGATCTAAACCAAAATTGTTGAATTCATGGATGAAATCAAATGGTTTCACTTGATTAAGAAGGATATCAAGTAAATATGGAAGAATAACTTACACTTTTGAAGATCAAGGAGGATATCCTTGATGATACTTGAGAGAGAATGGAAGTTCTTGGTTGGAAGATATGAGAAATGAAGAAATAATGAATCAAATCTGTCCATATAGTGAATTGATTGCGGCCGAGGAGTTTACGGTCCAAGGTTCACGGTCCGAAGTGGTTTACGGCTCGGTGTTCACGGCTGCTAGGAGTTTGCGGGAATACGAAGGTTCTCGGTTCTTTAAATCATTTCACTTCTAAACCTTAATACTCTTAGTTAACTAGGCTTCAACACTTACAACCCAATAAACCATCTAATTTATGACCATGGAAGGATTAAGTTTGACCAACGTTGACTTAATGGGAATAAAAAATTTTCGGGTTGTCACATCATCCCCCATTAAAGGGAATTTCGTCCCGAAATTAGCTTTCTTAGCCGTATTCTTAGGGTTGTGCTCCTCTGAATGGCAAAATACCCACTCGTAGACCTGGGCAACTTTGCCCTGGCGCTCATGATAGGATTCATACCTGGTCCATCTATCATCACCTCGTGTATACAAGTCGTATATAATTAGGATTAATAAGACGGTCGGATGTGCGACTCTGCCCCAGGTCCACAACCAAACAACGAACAGGAGATAGGGCGGAAACATACATACTAAATTTGCATAATCATAGTTATATACCACCCTCGCGTATACACTTAATAGTGATAGGTGGGTTGTATTCGTCCTTAGCCTTTGTGCTTGAACTTGATCTGTTGGATGAGTGGTAGTTCAGGAAGGTCTGCTGAGTACACGTCGGTAAGGTTTCGGAGGGCAAGGTACTCCTCGCATGAGTACTTCGGGGTATAAAAGAAAAGAGACGATACTGAGGTCTGGGTCGGGTTGTCGTTATGAATGACAAGGGTTTCATTAATTTGATGGTTAAGGCGATGGAATTTCGAAACACATGAACTTAGTATGGTGAGGACCACACCAATCCATGACGAATGATGACAACGGACTTTTTAAAGATACAAATGTTAGTTCGATTTGAAAGAAACTTTTGTTATAAGATGGTGTATCCCGAGTGTGCTCGACAATGTATTCTGTGCAAACTTTCTAGTGCTTTTAGTTTTCTCCTTGATATAACCACTGTCACAAATCGTACCGCGATGAGCAAGTACTAACAATGAAAACTGCTTTGATAACTAGTTTTGATACTTTATATTATGATCCTCCTTGGTACCTCTATGATCACATGGCATATATAAGTTATGTATAATTAAGATGAATAAGACAGTCGACTGAGTGACTCTGCCCTAAATCCACAACCAAATAAGGAACAGGAAATAAGGCGGAATAACTCACTCTAAGCCTGAAAAATCTTAGCTATGCACAACCCTGATGTACATGCTAAGCCATCATAGCTCACCTGTACGAATCTTTAGTTCTCTTATGAATGTTGTGACTTGTTCAGACGAGTGAGTTATTATAATTACTTTTAAATTTTCCCCAAGTTTTAATCTTATATTAAATATAAATTAAAATTTTAAAGTAATTTTATTTAGAAGATGTACCAAAATCTCAAAAGAGGGGTTCCTCGTTGCTCCCTTATGTCTTGTCGTCATATTTATCCTTCTCCTCCGTCATTTCTCTTTGTTGGGCAGTCTCTCTTGATATGTCCCATTTTACCACATGCATGGCATACCTGAACTATACCAGCATCGATGGTTGAAGTAATGTCGAGTCGGAGTTCCACAGAAGCGAGCTCCTTCATCATTTCTCTCTATTGGACATTCCCTCTTGAAGTGTCTAGATTTGCCGCACTCGAAACAAACCAAGATTACTTGGGAGATTGGTCGTGTCGGCGCCCTACAGAAACGGGCAGTGTGCCCCTTCTTGTGGCAATTCGTGCACTACATCTCCCGGCAAGCTCCGTTGTGGTGGTAGGTGCATTTGTCGCACCTTGGAAGATTTCCAGCATATTGGTTGACGGGGGTTGTAGTGGCAGATGAAGTGCCAAATGTGGCGACTGCTGTTGTGACTGCAGGGGTAGTTACGGGCTGTCGCCTCTTGGTGGGACCTTGAGTTGACTTTTTCCCTTTTTGTCCCAGAACTATCGTATCTTGTTCTTAGGTTTGTGGTCTAGGGTGTCCTTGTCAGCGGACACTTGCGGGTTCCCTTGATTGTTATTGTGATTAGCATAACCGGCACCGCTTCAGCTTCCGCTGGCATTATTAAATGTGTGTCATACAAGCTTGTCGTTTTATAATTATTTAATAAAACGCGCATTCGTCCGTGGGGGGAAATGAAATATCCAAAAATTTAAAAACCCTGCCTTGTACATAGGTCATGAGTTTTAAAACCACCATCACAACGTTACTTACGTATAGGTATGTGTTAGGGTTTCTCATTCACAACCATCGTCTTTTCCAGACCTCCAAATATAATAAATCGGATGTTGACCCGTCATCAAAATCGTCATTCCTCAGGCCCTAAACATTTCATCTCCATTGTTTTCCATTTCACGTGCTTTCTCAATTGACTCTAATTGATTTCATCTCCATTCGAATTAGAGAAAAAAGGTGGATGATTTCAAGGGTCGACTTTCATCAGTCGACTCACAAAGTCTGTGTTAGGATTTCTTTGTAGGTTTTTGTAGCTACGACTCGACTCTCCTCTTCTCTACGGACCTAATTAGGACATCTACAGGTACGAATCACTCCACTGTTGACTCAAATTTCTTCAATTTCTTTTGAATTTTCGGATTGTTGAGCATATAGTGAAGGAAACAGAGATTACCGAGTAGGATTCCTTTCACATAGGCGATTTAGCTTCACATCTTTTCTCTTGATTTTGTTTATCAATTTTTGTAACTTCCATACATTTTGAAGGAAGCAGAGATTACCGAGTAGGATGCGTTCTTGGTGTATTTGGATTTTGTTTGAAAAGGTCACTTCTATCCTATTATTTCAATTGATTTGGGTTTTGTTTGAGCTTGTGGAAATAGGGTTCCAATGGACTTCACTTTTTTAGTAAAACCCATAAAATTAGAGCCAATTTAAAACTTTTTAAATCATTTGAAACCATTTAATTATTACAATTTGTTTGCAAAATAGTTTATACATTAGAGTTCCCAGAAATCACAATCATCAATCAAGGAAGTGTACGGTCACGTCTTCGCCTTCCCGCGACCATCCGCTGAACCTGAAACAATAAGATGAAACTATAAGCCCAAAAGCTTAGTGAGTTACCCCCAAAATACCAACGCCATACTGATAACCATATCATATAAATATATAAGGAATAGAACAGCTATGCATCACGAGTCTACAGTGTGACTGGTCCACCCGCACCGGGCCTTCAGTCCATCTGGTCCACTCTCTGAGTCTATAGTATGAATGGACCACCCGCATCGGGCCTTCAGTTTATCTGGCTCACTCTCCGAGTCTCAGCACGTCTGGACCGCCCACTCGGGGCTTTCAGCCTATTCAGACCGCTCGTCGGGCCTTCGGCCTGACTAGGTGCCCTCCTGGGTCTACAGTCTATCCGGTCAACCCTTAGTATGTTGGCCTACATCACGAAGCAGGACCCGCCTGAACCCAACCCCCATACTAATCAAACAATCATGTGCATGTAAATATCATACGTTAGCATGTATATAACATATAGTCATACCGATCTAACAGATCACTAACACAGCAACAATCCTATATACCAGGATACCAACCTAAACCATACCACTAATATAATGCCATCCTATCTAACAGGATGCAGATCTAGCAGATCAATAAACATATCAAGCAAATACCCGGATACAAATCCGATGAAGGGCCAGCCTTGGTGCCTTAGATCCTGTTGATATAGTGAGGATAACTCACCTCACAACTGACGCGTTGAAGTGATAAGCTCCACTCTCGGATCACTGTCACAACTCCACCACCTATATTCACCATAAAACCATATCCATAAATTTCCAATTTCCCAAAATGCCCCCAAAAGTCAACTAGTCAACCCTTGGTCAAAGCCCAAGTTATGGTCATGGTCAACAGTCCATGTTGACCTCAACTCGTCGAGTTCCTTAAATAACTCTTCAAGTCGCCGAGTCACTGAGTGACTCGGCGAGTTCCTAATGTGTGTGGCCGAAAACTCTTCCTTGCAACTCGCCAAGTTCATGCGTGCCAACAACCGGGAAAACCCTAACTGACTCGCTGAGTCACCCCACTGCCTCGCCGAGTCCACGACAATCTTCATCGGACTCGCCGATTTGACCATGCAACTCGCCGAGTCCCTTCAGTCCATTTTCCATTCATATGCTTTTTAAGCCATCTTAAGGTTCCATATTGCAAATCCAACTTCCCAAGTCAAGTTTATCACATAAAGTTGCAAACTTTACGTGTATGCAAGGCTCTAAAGTCTTATAATGACAAAACTAAGCTTGTAATGGATTTTTACACTTAAGGAGGGGTTCATACTTGCCAAAGCTGATAGCTTTATGTACTTAGAGACCCAACAGAGTTCAGATCTGAAGTTAAAACTTCATATCTGAGCTCATACCCAAGAATAGCTTCATAATACGCTAGAAAAGCCCAAATCTTTAACCAAATGAGATCTAGAATGAAATGAGGTCAAGGTACCGACTTGATAACTTCCAAAAGATGTCAACTGAGGTAGATATTAGATGCCTACATGTTCCTTGCTTCTAGCCACTTTCTCTCCAAGCTCTCCTTACAAAGATCCTCCTTCCAAAGCTTAAAACACACAAGAATGATGCATACAGACGGATTAGAGTTTATGGAATATCAAGAGGCTATAAGGGGAGGCTGAGGAGGCCAATGATCCTTTAAATAGGGTGCAAAACATCGAAATTTAGGGTTTCATCCTCCAGCTCCTACTCATCGAGTCCCTTCATGGACTCGGCGAGTAGGTCACTTAAACACGTGGACCAACCCGCTGCTACTCGACGAGCCAGGCAACCAACTTGTCGAGTAGACCTTCAAATCATGAGAATTTATAACCACAAATTGATACTCGAGAATTGGGGCATTACAATTCTCCCCTACTTGAAATAGACTTCGTCCTTGAAGTATTCTGCGGTAAACATCCTCGGATACTGCCCCCGCATCTCTGCCTCCGGCTCCCACGTCCACTGAGACCTTGTTTGGTGCTTCCCACTGTACCTTTACCAAAGGTACCTCCTTGCTCCGCAGAAACTTCACCCTTCTCTCTAGAATGGCCACATGCCTCTCAACATAATCCAGGCGCTCACCGTACTGAATGTCATCCAACGATACTACCTCCTCCTGATCCATGACGCACGTTCGCAACTACGAAACGTGAAAGGTGATGTGAATCTTAGTCGAACCTTTTCATAGGGTTTATCCTTCATGCCACTTTGCCATCTTGACAAAATCCTGATGAACTAAAGTATTGGAAACCCAACTTTCCCTCTTCCTGAAGTGAACCCTTTTGTGCTGACAGGATATTTGTCCCAAAATATCATACCAAATTGATCCACTAAAACACGAACACACATTCCTGGCCCAATCAGCCTCAGGCTGGAATACCAAACATATCAGGTCCAATCAATCATAGGTTCGGGTCATCCTCAAGATGGAATAGCCTAGATTAGAATACCTCTTTGAACATAACTCGGGTCTACTCATAACTTGAGATCCAATGATCTATCCTTGCGTCTCATCCACCATCCTCAGATTCGTCACAACCAAGTGCAACTCCCCCGAATCTTCAACAATACATCCAATCCGAACGCGCTCCTACAAAATACATAACCAACACAATCTCTATGCTCATAACCTATGACTGGAATACCCTTACATGGTCCTCAGCATAGGTATGGATTGCCTTCGAGCCCATAGCATGAGTCTGGTATGCCCTCTCTGGCCCTCAGCTCATGACTGGAATGCTCCCGATGACCGATTGACACTACTGTCGTCACTTCATTTGCCCAACACTCCGGCCCTACAGATATCCACTTTCCTCCGCCGCTTGAAGGGCCTAATCAACACTCCTCTCATCAAAAAACAACATAACGACACAAAAACTACTACTACACATGAATCCCAAATCATAAACCCACTTCAACTCTTCCTGCTACCATATGATGTTTCTCAGGCGAAGTCGAAACCTCCTTGGTCCCAACTTGTTTGCCACTACCTGAAACATCGGAAACCTCGCCAATTACTTAACCAAAAGAGACAAACAAACAGCAGTCCCATGTGTCTCCCGAAAAGAAACCAGATGGCTGGACTTGCTTCCACGCCCTGCCATCAACTTCTGCCAACATAATGAACATTACATGACCCACATCACCCTCACATCCAACCTAGTCTCCCTTGAGCCTCCGTGCCTACGAATTTCAGTCGGCCCGCACTGGGTATCTTGGCCCACTGCATAAATCAGGACCGCTTCAACCCTATCCAAATGCCATAGACGATCATGAGAAAGATCTAACCCGGTTCCCAAAACTTGAATGACATGATATTCTAATCCCAAGCCTTCCTAAGGCTGACGAGTACCCAATTGGATCTACTTCCTAGTCCCTAACTGGAGTATTACCCGATCCAAGAAGATTAATCCTTTAAGGCACTCTGAACTAATGAGATCACCAAGATCCTCTGTACTCCATCCGATCTCTAATAACAACTTCCGATCAAACCCAAAAACACATTGGAGTCCTCAGCCTACTCCAACAATATGTTCAATACCTGGGGACAGACATGTTGATTGTTATAGCATAGTAGCATACTCAATACCCGTACATAGATCTACAAACACAAATAGAGTCTTCAGTATGACTGGACCGCCTCACCAGGCCTTCAGTCTATTTGGACCACACTTAGAACCTTCGACATGTCTGGACCGCACCATCTGGTCCTTCAGCCTGTCTGGACCATTCTAACCTGTTGACTATCTCCGTAGACCACCCATCTTGGTGATCCTTCCCATGCAAACTGTTCTCATCCTCTTAGGGTTCCGAACTCCTAATCCATTTCATGGACTTAAACTCCGGCCTAACCCTAGGCCTCATGTCGATCATCCACCCTCTCGGAAATCCATGGTCTCCCCCGGACCCGCGTGTCTATCACATACGCTGAATAACCCGCACACCCGTGCTGCAAGCACTGCCGAGCCCTGGCAGCTAACCAAACTCTCAATCTATCAATCCAAAAACCCTCAGAGTCGAGCACAACCTCGACCAAATACTCAAACTGAACTCAATTCTTGACTATAACTCCAACCTGGTTCCCCAACTTCTGTTATCAAGCACCAAGAAGACGTGTTTCTTATGCTTAGAAGTTTTGCTAAACCCCCAATCAACACAACCCTCAAACCAAGCAGCCACTAGGGCCTCCATTCTCCCTGTCGGGTTGTGAAACTTATCCCCATTTCAAAACCTCGCCCGCTCTGCATCCCGAGGTAACTTTCCCCCACTTAGATTCGACTAAGCCTTCATAATACATGAACATTAGAGAATTCCCAATCCTTCTCACTTCCCAACGATCGACCCGATGACAACCAACTCTTTCCCGCTAGTGCCCCATCACTAGCCAATCCCATTCGATCACACACTTCTTAAGAACCAGATGAAAACTTCCTGAACCCCAGTGAACCAACAGTCACTAATTCTTGAATGACCTCACACTCAAGTCCTGAAGACCACAAGATAGATGCTTCAACTAATACCTTGACAACGAGTTACTTCTTTTGGCGCTTTAGTCAGTCAATCACTAACGGTTACTAACCGCTGAATCCGGAAAATGCTGAATAACCCTTCTATGGGACCCTATCCGCAGACCTCCCACATAAAACCCCTTTTCCAAAGGTGTTTCAAACCAGCTTCCCGCTCTCGGTCTCTAGAAATCATTCTTTTCAAGGTTTGCACCCTGGCTCACTTACCAGCTCAAACGCCCATAGCTGAACTACAGCAGTTGAAACAACCTCTGCCCTAAACGGGGCTATAAACTACTCCCAAGACATAGTCTACAACCACAAAAGTGTAATAGATCGCACAATCAATCCTTACCGTCAGATACAAGAGATCCAAGTCAAACCAGACCTTACAAATACTTATGCCACGTCGACCCATCTACGCTCACTAGTGCTGAAATAATGTTGCCTATTCTTGCAACCAACTGACCCCGAGCTGGAATACAACCTAATCCTGGGGTCACAAGTCTGCTCACTCCTTCATGCTCGAAAAACTAAGAGGGCAAAATCCTTGCTCTAAAAAATGAAAATCCAATCCCTCATTAAACCATTCCCCTTCCAGCTACAAAACCCCAGCTGAACATAATCATCACTTCCTTCCGGAGTTCCCGCGACTCACATTTCGACCTCGATCAAACCCCCGAGCCTCAAATATAGAAACCCACATTCTAGCCACTCTCGCTCAGCCCGCGGAAATATAACGAGTACAAATCATCTCCCTGATCCTAATAATTGCATCCCTCTACTCATCAGAATATGTATCAGTGACAACTCTAAGTACCGGAAAGCTCGACCAGCTCCACTCCCTGCGGTCGTTACAACTGCGGAAGCTGTTGCGGCAGCCGTCTCAGCAATGGTTGCATGGCGCTCGACAATATACTCCACCATGGCGGTCTTGAAAGACCCAAACATCTCTCGAATCTATCCCCGAAAAATCTCGATCGCCTCCTCCCGTATGATCTCCCTGACATGATCCTCTGACAATATTGGCATATCCTGGCTGCCAGTTCTCGATCCTGATCTGGATTCGGTCTCAAATCATCTCGAATAATCCATACCATAACATGGAACCAACTTCCAACTAAACCCCAAGGTTTGTGACTTCCTTGCTACGCGTATGGGTCCTGTGCTTTCAGTAGTACGGGCCCATACTACCTTCCACATCTACCTATATTTTTCTTAAGTATCACCACAACACCCTAACAATATACACAGACAAAGCGAGCGCTTAATCCTCACTCCTAGTGGAAAGCTAAATATCTCATAACTGACCTACCAGTCCCCCGCAATCCACCCATCCATGAAACTTCCACCAACCCTGCAGCACTAGTGTATGCTAGTCATACATAACGTTGGACCCTATAGACTTTCGAATATCCAATCCTAGCCTAAGCCCCCAATCAGACAAGAACAACACATAAGGCCAAATCAAACATTCTTAGGCTATAAGATCTTATTTATGTTTAACCATGATGCATACACTAAACAACTACAGTAATGATGTCAATCTCATATAAAGGAAACCCTAGGCTAGCAGGCATCATGTCATCAGGCAATTCTATTATGCAATTCCTGAAGATCCCTAGCCTAGTACTAGCATGTTGTTCTAACATATCATAATATCAAATAACCGTATGGTATTTTGGGGTCTACTTACTGGCTCCGGCTGATCGTACACTTCACATCCTCTTTTACTTATTTTGAAAACCATTTAAAATCCTTTTGAAAATCTTTCCTTGATTTGAGACTGGATTCACACGAGTGTTCCGCCAATTCACTCAAACCAAGGCTCTGATACCAACTTGTAACACCCATAAAATTCGAGCGAATTTAAAACTTTTTGAATCATTTGAAACCATTCAATTATTACAATTCTTTTCAAAATAGTTTATACATCAAAGTTCCTAGAAATCACAATCATCAATCGAGGAAGTGTACGGACACGCCTTCACCTTCGCGCGGCCATCTGCTGAACCTGAAACAATAAACTGAAACTGTAAGCCCGAAAGCTTAGTGAGTTACCCCCATAATACTAATGCCATACATATAACCAAATCATATAAACATATAAGAAATAGAACAACCATGTATCACGAGTCTACAATGTGACTGGTCCGCCCGCACCGGGCCTTCAGTCCACCTGGTTTACTCTCTGAGTCGACAGTATGAATGGACCGCCCGCACCGGGCCTTCGGTCTATCTGGCCCACTCTATGAGCCTCGGCACGTCTGGACCGCCCTCTCGGGGCCTTCAGCCTATCCGGACTGCTCGTTGGGCCTTCGGCCTAGCTAGGTGCCCTCCTGGGCCTACAGTCTATCCGGCCCGCCCTAGGTATGTTGGCCTACATCACGAAGCAGGACCCGCCTCAACCTAACCCCCATACTAATCAAACAATCATTTGCATGTAAATATCATATGCTAACATGTATATAACAAATAGTCACACCGATCTAATAGATCACTAACACAACAACCATCTTATAACCAGGATACCGACCTAACCGGTCACTAACATAACATCATCCTATATACCGGGATACCGACCTAAACCAGGCCACTAATATAATACCATCCTCTTTGCTAGGATGCAGATCTAGCAGTTCAATAAACTTATCAAGCAAATACCCTGATACAAATCCAATGAAGGGATGACCTTGGTGCCTCAGACCCTATTGATATAGTGAGGATAACTCACCTCACAACTGACGTGCGGAAATGATAAGCTCCACTCTTGGATCATTGTCACAACTCCACCATCTATATTCACCATAAAACCGTATCCATAAATTTCTAATTTCCCAAAATTCCCCCAGAAGTCAACTAGTCAACACTTGGTCAAAGCCCAAGTCAATGGTCAAGGTCAACAGTCCGTGTTGACCTCAACTCGTCGAGTACAACTATCCAGTCATCAAGTTCCTTGAATAACTCTTCAACTCGCCGAGTCACTGAGTGACTCGTCGAGTTCCTAATGTGTGCGGCCGAAAATTCCTTGGCCAACTCATCGAGTTTCCTTGCAACTCGCCAAGTTCATATGTGCCAACAACCGGGAAAACCCTAACTGACTCGACGAGTCACCCCACTGACTTGTTGAGTCCGCGACAATCTTCATCAGACTCGCTGAGTTGACCATGCAACTCATCGAGTCCCTTCAGTCCATTTTCCATTCAGATGCTTTTTAAGCCATCTTAAGGTTCCATATTGCAGATCCAGCTTCCTAAGGCATGTTTATCATGTAAAGTTGCAAATTGTACGTGCATGCAAGGCTCTAAAGTAATATAACGACAAAACTAAGCTTGCAATGGAGTTTTACACTTAAGGAGGGGTTCATACTTGCCAAAGCTGATAGCTTTATGGACTTAGAGACCCAAGAGAGTTCAGATCGGAAGTTACAACTTCAGATCTAAGCTCATGCCCAAGACTAGCTTCATAATATGCTAGAGGGGATGCCATTACCACGTCTTGGCAACCCAGATTTCTATATACATACATATATATATATATATATATATATATATATATACCTCATGATCCTGATGTTACAAATCCAATCAATGACATACTACAACATTGCAACGGGTAGCGAAGAATCTGCAACAACAACATCAAAGTCACTAATAACAGGGGTTTGGCTTTATAAAACAAATAATAAATAAATATTTAGAATAAATAAATATTTAGAATAAATAAAGAGGAATAAAAATCAAACTTGGGAGTAAATTCCTACCCAAAACAAAATTAATAGAGCATAGCAGGTGAAAACCGCAAGACTGGGTAAGATCAAGCAACATATGTTGGTAGATTTGACAAAGGAACATATGCAAGAACAACATGATAATTTTATCGATATATAAGTGAATAAATTGAGAATAATTCAAACCTTAGGTGACTTCAAACATATCATGACATGAATTGGCATTCAGAATAGCTTGTTGAGGGGGCTCCTGTCCACTCTCCGTAGATGAACATGATGCGTTTTCGATATCAGAGAGCAATTGAGCTGATGCCCTTACCTTCAAAAATCAAAATCACGAACCCTCACTGCGATTGTTGTAACAACGTGAATTTTCAAAATAATTTTTCATTTTTAAAAAATTCATTCATTCATAAAATAATGTCAAACGCATTGTATCAAATGTTATTGTCACAAAACATCTCCCCATAATCTCTACAAAAACTTCAATGCGTGTGTGTACGAATCATGTCGGCGTCTTCCCGCGCTAATCACTAGTACCTGAAACACATAACACAACAACTGTAAGCATAAATTCTTAGTGAGTTCCCCAAAATACCACATACAGCACATACGCCACTCGAGGCTATAAAACGACCCTCCGATCGATGTGTTTCAGCGGGACCCTCCAGTCCCGTAGCTCGTTGGACCCTTAGGTCCGGTCATAGATCGTTGGACCCTCTAGTCCAGTTTATATCATCATACCACATATGAATATCACATAGCACATAATCTCATACATAACACATAAGACCCTCTGGTCATCGCATAGTACCACTCTAGGTAACGTATAGTGAGAAGACTCACCTCGATGTCTCGGTAAATATCTGACTCGGACATAGTGTGATCTAGCCTCCGCTTAATCACATAAAGTAATACTCTCATAAATACAACTGTACTCAACCCTAAAAGTCAACAAGGTCAATGGTCAAACTTTGACCCGACTCGTCGAGTGCACTAGGGCGACTCGGCAAGTCTACACGTATCCATTGACTCTCTTAGATCCTCTCTTGGCACGTCGAGTACTTCCCTTGACTCGAAGAGTTCCACCTGGCATGAATCGCGGGGCTACCCCGACTCAACTCGCCGAGTCTCAAGAACAACTCGGCGAGTTCCAACTTGAACTCAGACCCCTGACTCTCCCTGACTCACCGAGTCATTCCCCCAACTCGACAAGTCCACTCGCTGAGTGATTAACGGGCAACCTTCATACTACTCGTCGAGTCTGTTCTTCGGACCCGGCGAGTTCATGCCATGTACAAACTCAAAACAACTTTTGAGGTCAGATCTGTTCCATACAATCATAGATCTGGCCTCCCCAAGCATGATAATCACGTAAAGTTCGGACCTTGACACACATATAACATCTAAATGGTCCAAAATGGTGATTTAGCCCCAAAAATGACATTCCAAGCTCATGACTCCCAAAATGACTCATAAAGCTCCAAGGGTTAAGGTCTCTGGACCTCTTTGGGTCCAGATCCAGAACACAAACTCAAGAAGGGACCAAATACACCACTTAATCAACCTCTAAAAGGGTTAGAAAACCCTAACACTAAGAATCAACACCAAAACTGAAGAAAGTCCGAGAATAATACCTCAATGCAATCTCTAAGAGCTCAAAAACCACCAAAATCGCACCTCCTTCAGTCTCCTCTTGCCTTGAACACTTCCTTCTTGCAAAAACACCCACAAAAGTTCAAGATTGGCCTCTCCTTCCTCACAAACGCTCTAGATCTCTTTAGGGTTTCTCTCTAGGGGTTGGTGGCCACAAATGACGGCCATAAGTCCCTTTAATTAAGTCTCAAACCCTGGAAATTAGGGTTTCATTAAATAGCATGGACTCGCCGAGTCCACTCATGAACTCGCCGAGTCCAGCTATGAACTCGCATACGAATCCGCGACCATACTCGGCGAGTCTAGACGCCAACTCACCAAGTTCCCCCCTAAAACCCAAAAATAAAGGAAGAAAATATCATACCTGGGAATCCGTGTGTTACAATTCTCCTCCACTAGAATCAAACTTCGCCCTCGAAGTCTCACTCTGCAAACAACTCCGGATGCTGCTCCCGCATCTCACGCTCCGATTCCCAAGTCAACTCTGACCCTTTCCGATGTTGCCACTGGACCTGCACCAGTGGCACTTCCTTGTTCCTCAAAACCTTGATCTTCCGATCCCTGATCGCACCGATCTCTCGGCATAATTCAGGCTCGCATCCACCTGAATATCTTCTAATGGCACCACTGCCGACTCGTCGGCTATACACTTTCGCAACTACGACACGTGGAAAGTGTCATGAATTTGACCCAACTCTGCTGGCAACTCCAAACGATAGGCTACCCTGCCTACCCTCGCGATCACCCTGAAAGGACCAATATATCGAGGTCCCAACTTGCCCCTCTTCCTGAATCGGATCACTCCTTTCCAAGGAGAGACCTTCAGGAGCACGAAGTCACCGACCTGAAACTCGAGCTCGGACCGGCGTCTGTCCGCATAACTCTTCTGACGACTCTGAGCGGTCAACAACCTCTGCCTGACCTGCTGGATCTGCTCTGTCGTCTGAAGCACAATCTCAGTGCTGCCCATCACGCGCTGCCCTCCCTCTCCCCAACAAATAGGGGTTCGACACCTTCTCCCATACAATAGCTCAAAGGGCGGCATGCCAATGCTCGAATGATGGCTGTTGTTATAAGAAAACTCCGCCAAGGGCAAATACGTGTCCCAACTCCCGCCGAAATCCAACACACATGCCCGGAGCATGTCCTTGAGCGTCTGAATCGTCCGCTCACTCTGCCCGTCAGTCTGTGGGTGGTTTGCGGTACTAAAATGCAGTTTCGTACCCAATTCCTCATGAAACTTCTTCCAGAATCTGGAAGTGAAATGTACATCTCGATCTAAGACAATCGAGATCGGCACTCCATGCCGCGATAGCACCTCTCTCACGTACATCTCTGCCAACTTCTCCGCGGAAAAGCTCTCACTGATGGCCAGGAAGTGAGCACTCTTTGTCAACCTGTCCACAATCACCCAAATTGCATCGACACCCCTCACGGTCCTTGGCAATTTGGTGATGAAATCCATGGTAACCTGTTCCTATTTCCATTCGGGAATCTCTAATGGCTGCAACTTACCATGTGGACGCTGGTGCTCGGCCTTCACCTTGCGACAGGTCAACCACCTCTTTACAAACCATGCGACATCCCTCTTCATACAAGGCCACCAATAATCCTTTTTCAGGCCCAAATACATCTTAGTGGCCCTGGGATGGATCGAGAATTTCGATCGATGAGCCTCCTCCATCAAAATGGTACGCGTTCCGCCCACAGACGGTACCCATATCCGACCCTAAAATGTCATAAGCCCCCGGCTATCGGTAACAAATTCCGATACCAGCCTGACAACTCGCTCCCTCTTCTGGCTCTCTGGCTTCACAGCCTCAGCCTGGGCCCCACGAATATCATCCAACACCAGGGTCATCACTGACAATCTCAAACAAACATCTCGAATTGGGGCGCCCTCCGCCCTACAGCTCAATGCATCGGCTACCATATTAGCCTTGCCCGGGTGGTACAGGATCTCACAATCATAATCCTTGACCACATCCAACCACCTCCTCTGGCGCATATTCATGTTGGGCTGATCCATCAAATACTTCAAGCTCTTGTGGTCCGTGTATATCGTACACTGAACCCCATATAGATAATGTCGCCAGATCTTGAGAGCGAACACTACCGCTCCCAACTCCAAATCATGAGTGGGGTATCTCGACTCATGAGGCTTAAGCTGCCTCGATGCATATGCAATCACATGCCCTCTCTGCATAAGCACCGCTCCTAATCCGGATATCGATGCATTACAATATACCACAAAATCTTCCATCCCTTCCGGAAGGGCTAACACTGGGGCTTCGCATAATCTCCGGCGAAGTGTCTCGAACGAGGTCTGCTGCTCCGGTCCCCATGAAAACACAACACCCTTTCGGGTCAACTTGGTGAGTGGCACGACGATCTTGGAGAAATCCTTAATAAATCTCCAATAATAGCCGGCCAAACCCAGAAAACTCCTAATCTCGATGGGTGCCCTCGGCACCTCCCATCTCATGACCGCCTTAATCTTGGCCGGCTCGACCAATAATCCATTCTGGTTAATGAGGTGTCCCAGAAACTGAACCTCTCGTAGCCAGAACTCACATTTGGAGAACTTGGCATAAAGCCTCTCCGATCTCAGAACTCCAAGGATGTCCCTCAAATGCTCCTCATGCTGCTCTCTGGATCTCGAATACACCAATATGTTCTTTGATGAACACAATCACTGAGCGATCCAACATCGGTCTGCACACCCTGTTCATGGGATCCATGAACACCGCCGGTGCGTTGGTGAGTCCGAAAGGCATCACCACGAACTTGTAATGCCCATAGCGAGTCTGGAATGCTGTCTTCTGGACGTCCTCCTCCCGCACCCTCACCTGATGATACCCAGACCTCAAATCGATCTTGGAGAACCAAGATGCTCCCTGTAACTGATCAAACAAATCATCGATCCTCGGCAATGGGTAATGGTTTTTGACCGTTAGCTTATTCAGCTCACGATAATCAATGCACATCCGGAGCGAGCCATTCTTCTTCTTGACAAAAAGGATAGGCGCCCCCCATGGCGAACTGCTCGGCCTGATAAACCCCTTCCCCAGCAGCTCCTGAAGCTACGAGGATAACTCCTGCAACTCCGGAGGCGCAAGGCGATAAGGCGCCTTAGCGATAGGCGCAACTCCTGGAACCAACTCAATACCAAACTCTACCTGCCTCTTCGGAGGCACACCCGACAATTCCTCTGGAAACACATCCGGAAACTCGTTCACTATCGGAATCTCATCAACTGAATTCAGTCTCTCCGAAACAACCCTCGCATCCATCACATATGCCACAAATCCTCTACAACCCTGCTGTAGACTCTGTCTCGCTCTGGCGGCCGAACAAAATGCTGACCCCGCACGTGTACCCTCATCGTGCACTGTAAGAACTCCCCCATTAGGGTCTCGAATCGTCACCACTGACGCTCGTAGTCTATCACAGCTCCATATCGGCTCAACCAATCCATACCCACTATAACACCCACGTCCCCCATCGCGATCGGAACCAGATCTATCGGGAACTCCACACCGAAGACCTCAAGGACACATCCTTGAATCACATCCGAAGCATACACTACTCGCTCATCAGCTATGGAAACTCGCAGAGGCCGATCCAATGCCTCTCGACAGACACTAATATGCTGACTAAATGCTATGGAAACAAACGACCGACTCGCACCCGATTCAAATAATACCAATGCAGGCACAGAACTCACAAGAAAAGTACCTACGCATATCATCATATAAGCATAAAAACTCATCTTAAATAAAAGATGAAAAGAGAATACATACCAGCCACAACATCGGGCGCCGTGCAGACCTCCTCCGCGGTCAACTGAAATGCTCTCCCACAAGCCTTCGGGGCCTCGGCCTTCACCGGCCGAACCTCGGTAGCCCTAGCAGCAGGTGCAGATCCCTGCGCTGATCCCTGAAGAAGCTGCGGGCACTCGGCCTTCCGATGGCCGGTCTGGTTGCAATGAAAGCAACCCGAGAATCCCTTGGGGCAATCCCTCGCGATATGCCCTTCCTTCCCACACTTGCAGCATATCCCAGCCCTGCACGACCCCTTGTGACTCTTACCGCACTTCCCACAAGTGCGGCCCTTCGTGCCTCCAGATCTCGAATCAGCGGGTCTAGCCCGCTTGGCTGCCGGCTGAGACTGAGCCGGTCGCCGATCCATCCTCTGAGACTCGGCCTCCTCCCTGGCTTGAGTCTCCAACCTGATCTTCCTCTTCCGGGCATTTTCCTGGAGCTCAGCAAATGTCCGGTAAGTTGAGTTCGCCACGAACTCCCGAATATCTCTCCTCAGCACACTCAGATAACGGCTCATATGAGCCTGCACAGACGACACGTGCTCAGGGCAATACATCGCCCTCTCATGAAACTTCCTGGTGATGACTGCCACAAAATCAGTACTCTGCTTAAGGGTCAAGAACTCCTGAATCAACCGTTCCCTCTCCACCAGGGGAACATACTCCTCTCTGAACATAACGGTGAACCTCTCCCAGGTCACGTCAGAAATCTCAGCCAAAGTGAAGTTCGCCGTCACGAACTTCCACCAATCCTTCGCTCCCAGGCGGAGCTGGTTCAAGGCGAACCGAACCCTCAAGTGCTCTGGACAAGAGCACGTATAGAAACATCCCTCGATGTCAGAGATCCACCTCATAGCGGCAATCGGGTCCTGCGTCCCGTCGAACTCTGGTGGCTTCGTGTTGCTGAACTCCCGGAACAACAACGAGTCACCTCCCTGGGGTCTGGCAGCAGCAACAGCAGCAGTAGCTGCAGCTACAGTAGCCTCAGTCAATGATGCGTACCGCTTATCAAAATTCTCAATCAACGTGGTCTTAATGTCCCCAAACATCTCGGGAATCTCAGCCCGGATGGCAGCAGCAACCTCCTCATGAATCAATCGACGGATCTCCTCGTCGCTGACACCACTGCTCTCAGGTGTGTGTCGAGTCCCAACCATGATGCTTCTGAAATACAACAAAATTATCAGAGACTCGATCGAGCATACACATACTTGATGACGCAACCCTACTTGTCCTCCGTTGTCCAAAAGATTCTTACTTGGAATGCCCACTGATCCGATGTCTCCAGTAGTACGGGCCCAATACTTCTGACCACACCGCATCAGTATTCACTCCAAGTCCTCCTCCTTGGATCTTGGATTACAAGTACTCTACTCTCATGAGCTCCTAACTGCTATCTACTCGCTCTCAAAGCATCTCAACAGCAGAAATCTCCTAGGCTAAGGCATCACAAATCAGGCCACTCTAGTCCTAATATGTATACTTAGCCTACTCTAGCATGCATAACATAACATATCTCATAACACATAATGTAAGGGTACTTTTGGGGATTCCCGTTCGGGCGCTGGCTGATCGTACACACGGCTCTGCTCTGTTTGTCTCAAAACTCTTTTTACTCTTTTCAAAAATTTTACTTCATTATCAAGATTTTTCCTTAAATCCTCAGTTTGAGTTCAGATACGCCCGAAGATGCATCTGAATCCCTCAAACCAAGGCTCTGATACCAACTTGTAACAACGTGAATTTTCAAAATAATTTTTCATTTTTAAAACATTCATTCATTCATAAAATAATGTCAAACGCATTGTATCAAATGTTATTGTCACAAAACATCTCCCCAGAATCTCTACAAAAACTTCAATGCATGTGTGTACGGATCATGTCGGCGCCTTCCCGCGCTCATCACTAGTACCTGAAACACATAACACAACAATTGTAAGCATAAATGCTTAGTGAGTTCCCTAAAATACCACATACAACATATACGCCACTCGAGGCTATAATACGACCCTCCGGTCGATGTGTCTCAGCGGGACCCTCCAGTCCCGTAGCTTGTTGGACCCTTAGGTCCGGTCATAGCTCGTTAGACCCTCTGGTCCGGTCTATATAATCATACTACATACGAATATCACATAGCACATAATCTCATACATAACACATAAGACCCTCTGGTCATCACATAGTACCACTCTAGGTAACGTATAGTGAGAAGACTCACCTCGATGTCTCGGTAAATATCTGACTCGGACATAGTGTGATCTAGCCTCCGCTTAATCACATAAAGTAATACTCTCATAAATACAACTGTACTCAACCCTAAAAGTCAACAAGGTCAATGGTCAAACTTTGACCCGACTCGTCGAGTGCACTAGGGCGACTCGGCAAGTCTACACGTATCCATTGACTCTCTTAGATCCTCTCTTGGCACGTCGAGTACTTCCCTTGACTCGACGAGTTCCACCTGGCATGAATCGCGGGGCCACCCCGACTCAACTCGCCGAGTCTCAAGAACAACTCGGCGAGTTCCATCTTGAACTCAGACCCCTGACTCTCCCTGACTTACCGACTCATTCCCCCAATTCGACAAGTCCACTCACTGAGTGATTAACGGGCAACCTTCATACTACTCGCCGAGTCTGTTCTTCAGACTCGGCGAGTTCATGCCATGCACAAACTCAAAACAACTTATGAGGTCAGATCTGTTCCATACAATCATAGATCTGGCCTCCCCAAGCATGATAATCACGTAAAGTTCGGACCTTGACACACATATAACATCTAAATGGTCCAAAATGGTGATTTAGCCCCAAAAATGACATTCCAAGCTCATGACTCCCAAAATGACTCATAAAGCTCCAAGGGTTAAGGTCTCTGGACCTCTTTGGGTCCAGATCCAGAACACAAACTCAAGAAGGGACCAAATACACCACTTAATCAACCTCTAAAAGGGTTAGAAAACCTTAACACTAAGAATCAACACCAAAACTAAAGAAAGTCCGAGAATAATACCTCAATGCAATCTCTAAGAGCTCAAAAACCACCAAAATCGCACCTCCTTCAGTCTCCTCTTGCCTTGAACACTTCCTTCTTGCAAAAACACCCACAAAAGTTCAAGATTGGCCTCTCCTTCCTCACAAACGCTCTAGATCTCTTTAGGGTTTCTCTCTGGGGGTTGGTGGCCGCAAATGACGGCCATAAGGCCCTTTAAATAGGTCTCAAACCCTGGAAATTAGGGTTTCATTAAACAGCATGGACTCGCCGAGTCCACTCATGAACTCGCTGAGTCCACTCATGAACTCGCCGAGTCCAGCTGTGAACTTGCATACGAATCCGCGACCATACTCGGCGAGTCTAGACACCAACTCGCCGAGTTCCCCCATAAAACCCAAAAATAAAGGAAGAAAATATCATACCTGGGAATCCGGGTGTTACAATTGTACACCCACATTGTAAGTTGGGGGAAACCGAAGGTCACAAACAGGAGATGAAATTGGGGGAGGTCCACCATGGCTCAGATGACAGTTCTGAGGAATAGCACGAAATCCAATCATAAAAATCACTGGCATAAAACTCAATTTCTAGGGTGGGAGGTGGTGGCACCGCCGCGTATGGATGTATTGGCATAAGTAAGCGATGGTGGAGGTGGGAGAGAACGATAGTTGGCATGAAAATGGAATAGAAGAACCACCGGATGTCTCAATAACACACACTAACACCGAATACAACTCTGAGATTGTGAAGGAGGGTGAACGATGTAGTGACGGAAGATGCAAGGGAAAAGATGAGGCTTCCGACAATGATCAATTGGGTTCAAGATTTGTCACGATGCTTCTGGATATGAAGAGGGGTAAAAGACAATAAGCCGATGAACATTACCTGGCTGAACAGGATAGTGTTTCTAAGCCTGTACAAAATTAATACAATATATTTACATTTTTAAAGCTTCAATATTTTTGTTAGTCATGAATTCTACGGGTTATAACCCCGTTTTAATTTCCCCATTTTGTCGTCTCCTATCTATCCAGATCAATCGAAAAAACCGAGGCATGGATCATACGCTTAAAATCTTCAACTCGGATGTCGTCATCGTGAAGTCCCACACATTCCTATACAGTGGCAATTTCGTCAATTCGCTAAAATTGCTTGCCCCATCCTTCCCTTCCACTTGCACAAAAAAGCGATCCACCTCCGCGTCAACAGCACGAGGAGGAGCCGGCGGCCGCCATTTACAAGCTTCATATTCCACCGATCTAAACCCCAGCTGCTCCTCAAACATGGCAGCTCCCACTTCAGATGGTCTCATTGACAGTCGCATCGCCAGAATCACATCCGCCATTCGTGTCATCCCGGACTTTCCGAAGCCAGGTTTGCACCCTAACTTCTAAATGTGTGTGTGTTTGAGATATATTAACTGATGTTGCATCTACAAAGTATGGATTTAGAATTTGTTCTCTATATATGACACAGGATCGTTGCTAGTTGAAGCCTTAATGAGGTTTTTTTGTGTGTAGGGATTTTGTTCCAGGATATAACGACGTTGTTGCTTGATCCGGTGGCGTTTAAGGACACTATCGATCTGTTTGTCGAGAGGTATAAAGACAAGGACATCTCGGTTGTTGCTGGTAATCTTTCTTCTGGCTTGTTATCATGGTCTTCTGTTCATTTTTTTTGAATTTGAATGAGTTTTTACTGTGATTAGTTAGTATTTGTCTGTATGAAAAGGTAGCTAATAGCTATGGCTTTCTCCTGATTCAGTTCAGTTTATATGATCTAGTAAAGACAAGATTTGTAAACATTAATCATAAAAACTAGTTTAGTTATGTACAGGTTTGGGTTCTACAAATTAGCATAGTTCTCATATCTATCTATTCCAAACTTTATTTCCAATTTAAATTCTATATCAGAAACCTACAAAAGGTAAAGTTGGTGTTAGATTTTACAAAATCCATCAGTTTTTTTTTTTATATGGAACAGAGGTAGTATCTTGTAGTTTTCTTTCTCCCCCCTCTTAACTTGTGTTCCATATGCACATATTTTTCACAAGAATGGATTGTTCAGCTGTCTTAATGAGAATGCTTAAGTGTCTTAATAAAAGTTCTACGGTGCTGTTTCCTTTTGACTTTTTGGATTATGTAAGCTACACATTGGTGTTTCTTTCTGAATTAATGGAGAGAAACTCATTAGCCTGATTTTGGTTTTATAATGTAGGTGTTGAAGCAAGAGGTTTCATATTTGGTCCTCCAATTGCATTGGCCATTGGTGCAAAATTTGTCCCAATGAGAAAACCAAACAAATTACCTGGTACACCTTTTCTCCCATTCTTTTACCTTACCTATCAATTTCATTTCTTTCTGTTACACCATTTATGTACTTTGAAAAACCCACATAAAGTACACATTGCTATACATAATTTTTTTTTTGTTATTATCTCAGGTGCGGTTATATCGGAAGAGTATTCATTGGAATATGGTACAGACAAAATTGAGATGCATGTTGGAGCTGTACAAGAAGGAGAACGAGCTCTTGTAATTGATGATTTAATTGCAACTGGAGGAACCTTGTGTGCTGCCATCAGTCTACTTGGTAATATTTTTAAAAATTCCCTTTTTTACAAATTCATTACTTTCAGTTTCTTTATTTTTTATTTTTAATTCCAGAGCGGGTTGGAGTCAAAGTCGTTGAGTGCGCATGCGTCATTGAATTGCCTGAATTGAAGGTACCGTTTTCAGTTACAGTCTGTCACAGACAGTATACTATTGAAATTACTATAAATTAATATCATATTTTTGTTGATTATAGGGTCGGGAGAGATTAGGAGACAAGCCACTGTATGTGCTCGTGAGTTGAATTTGATCTTTGATTATTTACTAAAAGCTTTGATTGACCAGAGTACTGGTGCTATGATCCTAAGACTCATGGGGAATTTAATATGATTTTATCAATGAGATTTGTTTCGGTTTATGAAAACTTAAATAAAATGTTGATTTAGGCTTTTGATTGTTAAAACAGTTGGAGTTATAATTTAATATTCGGTATGCTTTTTTTTTTTGACAAATCTGTCTCTAAAGAACCGTTACAATGTCTTTTAAACCAAAAAAGATAAGATGTAAAAATCTGAATTGGTTCAATGGATCGTTGGTTTAAGATTACCATGATACTCTTATGAATTTATAATGAGATGAGTATATGGAAAAAAAGAGCAGGGAATTTAGATCATTTCTGAATGAATTAAATCTCTAGAACCCAATATTCTCATTGTGGTGTTTGGTGTTTGATGGATTGTAAAACACCAAATTTTGTCTTTTAGATAAACTAATTTATCTTCTTAGTTTTTATTTATTTATTTTTTATAAGTTATTTTTGATAAGTTAAAAAATACCTTATAAACTAGTTTTTTTTTTAAAACCACTTAAACTAGTTTTTCACTGAGTTTTTTAATTTTTTTCATTTTCTTAATTATAAATTATAAGAAACATGTTTTTCTAAATACTTTTCTATGTTATTATATACATTTGACTTAACTTATTAGTTAATTTTACTAACATCATATTTTATCAAAAAAAAAAAAAAAAAAAAAACTTTTCCCCTAATTTGTTTTTCACCAGCCGGCTAGTTTTTCAGTTTATATGCCAAAAATCTTACTATCATGTCTGTTGCTTCAGATCAATCTTATTTGTTCTTATTTGGTGTTTTCCCTTTCCTCAAATCTGGTGGCTTAAATTGCTTCTGCAAACAACAACAATCCACCAATCATGATTATACTACTCAATAATCATCATTCATAATCATAGATATATTATGAGTAAATATAAAATTACCTCAAACTTCATTTTTTTCATCATCTCCTTACATGCATTTGGATCACGTTTTCTAAGGATGTTCCACAAAACTTCACCATCTTTCCTATATTGTCCTCCATCTTCCATCCGAAGTCATTTTACCACCATATGCCTGAATTGTGTCCACCTGTCACCATTCCATCATGATTAAGTAATCATTACGGGTGGGCATTGGTTGGTTTTGACCTAAAACCTAACCCAAAACCGATTTATTGGTTTTCGGAAAATCAAAACCCAACCCAACCCATAATCGATGGATTCGGTTTCTTGGTTTTCGTTTTTTTTTCCGGGTTCGGTTTTGGGTTTAAACCCAAACCCAATCCTAACCTAACTATGAGAGAATAGAGAACTTGGTATTTCCTTATATAAGTGATGATCAAGGCATATGTTTTATGTGAGAAACGATGTGGTGCAATTTACCTTCTTATAAGGAAGTAAACAAAATAAAACTCTTCAAGTTGAGCATAATCTACTAGATAGAACTCATACTTTTCATACAATACTTAGGTACTTGTACTTAAATGTTAATCTAATATTTGTAATTGGCTTGCATATCTTTACTGAAGAGTAACCAGTTGAGCATGATCAAGTTGGAACTATACTCTCGAAGTTTAGTTGATTAATTATGCTAGGAACATAATGCACTTGTATTATGAAACAATGTTTGTTTTGGAACAATATATGTTTTAATTTAGTTTGTCTAAATATTTGCCTCAATTAATTTATGATTGATTGACTATTTACTTAAATCTTTTTTCATAACAATCACCTTTATATTCACAAAATGATCAAAACTCTTTTATGAGACCAGATCTCTTAATTAGAATTATTAAGTAAATATCAATTTTTTTATAAATAACAAGTTTTATATGCAAAATACTTTTGACTTAAACTTGTTTTAAACCAAACTCATTTTTGACATTGTTATCTTTATTATATAAATGACATTCACATATTCCAACTTCAAGAAAGGAATCTTTGAAGACAAATAATGTAGTTTATTTGACATATGTAAATCTTATTTATATATACAAGATTCCTAATGATATTTTTACTAAGCAGTAGGGAAAATAAATTATTAAGGAACTATACACTATGGTATACACTTCCTTTCAAATAATTGTCTAAGATTTGCACAAGATACAAATCAACTTTATCAATAACTATAGTAGTTTCAATTATATTTTACACGGTAAAGCATAATTGTGAAACTTTTGTTTAAGTTTTCGAATATAAAGTTGAAATGCAAACCAATAAGAACTATCTAAGGCCTTAATGATAATAAAGGATGAATTAAATCCTACTTGGTATGATTTTCTTTCTAATCGATAGAGATGTCCTATTTTTATTTACTTGGGATAACAACTAGAACACTATCGTTTGTACCTTGAGTACAAGCACCAACTAACTAGCACATATAAATTTTATTTATAAGATTTTGTATGGAAAGGCTCCATCCCTATCTTATTAAATGTTTTATGGATTTAAAGCCTATGTTGGACTACAACTTTTAAACCCAAATTCTACTAAATACATATTTACATATAATACTCTAAATGTGGCTTAGATTATTATAAGCAAACCCACCAAGACTAAGTTTTTCTTATTCCTCTGATAGCTAAGTTAGCAAAAAGCAAGCCTCTAATGACAAAGCAAATGGGAGGTACATGGAACTTGAAGTAGCTCAAGAACCATCACCAAATGTAGTAATAGTTGGCACTAGTTTTAACAAGGGATTGTTAAACTTAAATAATAGCTATTCACAAACACAAATTGTTCGCTTTAGTGGTAGAAATCATATATGACTTTAGAAATGTGCAATCTGTCATTGATGAGCTTTTCTCAATGGTTTCTAGCAAATCCATCAAATACCAAGATGATATGTCAGATCTTGAATCTAATTAATGACTTAGAGTCATGAACATAAGACATAATCCGTGTATGATAAGCAGGTATGGTCTTGATTGAACTTCCTCCTTGTAACTAGGCTAGAAGGAGTAAGTGATTATTCTAGAAAGAATACATTACATGGATAACTATACACATTTAAAGCAAGATTTGTTATAAAAGGAATTTATCATACTCATTTCATTGACTGTGGTTCTTATCATACTCATGACATTGACTTTGTTCAAACCTTTTTCACAAGTAGCTATGACTAGATCAACAAGGATATTGTTTACTATAAATTTATATTCTCAATATGAGATATAGCAAATAGATTTCAAGAAAGACCGATTTTATTAATAGATATATACTAGAAGATATCTATATAGATTAGCCTGGAGCTTTTATTAATCCATGTTATCCTAATAAAATGTGTAGAGCTTGAGATCCACTTGTGGATATAAAGAAAACATCTTAACATTACAATCATTATTTTAATGTAAAGCCATAATGTATGCTTTTATATCAAAATGGATAGAACATGTGTGTTCACTAAGAACTAGTGGGAGCATAGTGACATTCCTAATCTTGTATAAATGAGACATACTTAATTATAAGAAATTACATTATGACCATGCCAGACCTAATCACCTTGACTAAGTATGTATTTCTAAAAGGAAAGACTTGGGAAGGACAAGATACATTCTTGGAATGTAAAATCCATAGAGATAGATAAAATGAATGTCAAGAGTTTAATATACTTATGCATATATTGACAATATCTTGAATGAGATCAAGATAGAAGATTCCTTTAGAGGAAACTAAACATTGTCACATGGCACTAAGCTTGAGCCAATCTCAAAAGGACCTAGCTCATAGGTTTGAATTAGCTGAAATGATTTATATTTGATTTGCTTGGCAAATGAATCCATCATTTATGACATATTATGTATAACACCTGGTATATGACCATATTATGACCATATCATAATATACCAATTGAATACACGGTTAAGTCATCGGATGACTATAGAAAAATTCTTAGAGTACTTTGGAAGAACTAAGAGAATGTATATGAGACAATTATTTTCGATTGAAATCTTCATGTAAAGAGCTACATAAGATTTTGATTCTAAACAAATGTATTTAATTATGATTTATAATTGGATTATGACTTCATTATGAGTTGAAGAGTAAGTTTAGTTGGAATGAGGTCCAAGCAAAACAAAATGACAAAATATACAACAAAATAAGACTACACTACTTTAAAAGTTGAAATCTAATTTGATTGGATGAATAAGTTCATTGAAAAACTATGTTGATCTCTTCCATTCAAGGATCACATAGAAGTCTTTATGACTTCAAGAGTATACTTAATCAAGCTAAGAGACTATATGTTACGAAAGAACACCAATCATACACTCCAAGATATTTAGCTATACCTAGAGTGAAGTCAAATATAAACATGATAGTATTCGCATAATTCACACAAATCAATTTTAGTTGAACCCATTAATAAAGTCCTTTTAAGCTAAGTATGAATGGTCACAATTTGGCTATAAGACTTTATTATTCTTGAAATGGGATTTTGATTTGGATTTAGTATTTAGATATTGGAACATTATAACAACAACTTTTATATAATGTTTTTATATACTGGGATATGATAAAAAACATCAATACTTGTTGTGTTCTATATTAACATGTTTAATCCATGAATAATCTTATTATTCTAAAATTTCATAGTAGGTTGTAATTGTGGGAGCAATTATGAAGTAAGACTAATATGAATTGGATTTGTTGACTTTCACTGGATGAAGGTAGGCAATGTGTTGTAACCAAGTTTCATAGGTACTTGTCATAGAACTAGTATTGAACTGACCCGAATCAAGATCATCTCATGGATCGCTATGAATGATACTTGATTAAAAGGTACTATCTTTGTATCATTAACACTGAAGATACATAATGGGACTTAAGTGTAGGGAGTATTGTGTTTTGATATGGTCAAAAGTTGGTCCTTAACCGGGAAGTTCTAAAATCCATTTTCAGGTATGGTACGAACTATGCAAGAGGCTTATTAGACAAGATATGATATTTCTTCCTCTTATGTGTTGAGAGTTAGACATCTAAGGTGCCTTACCAAAAGTTAAACACCATATGAGATTGATTGTGATTCATATCTCATGTTTAACATGATGTCTGTGACAAAGGGATAACTGATAAACATACCTTATACACTAATTGTAGCTTGGAGCTTTTTGGGAATTGGGCGTTGATAGAATGGAACAAAGTCAAATGTTGATGGGGGGCAGTGAAATGTTGCTAGAGTTCACCACTGTCCATATTAGTCTAATATGAATCTTGCGCAAGTAGGAGATTAAAAGATCTAGTATGCTCAAAAATCATATTAAAGTGATATTGCTAATTAACATATGATACTAATGGGTCACACTAACAACAACTTGATGTAATAGATTATTTATTTGAAATTGGTTTTAATAATTATTCAATAAAGTCTTATAATTAAATTGGAAATTATTTATTTCTAGGCAAGAATAATTTTCATTAGCAAGTAACATTATATATAATTCATATGGTATGAATGAACAAGTCATGCACAACATATTGGACTAGATAAATTTTCTTTTCTTTTACCAAAAAGTTAAAGTTTATATTTTATAAACTTGGTTTATAAAATATAAAAGGTTTTTGTCTTCTTTTGGTTTCTTACTTTTGAAAATTAAGAGACAAAAGATGGAGTGTCCTTTTGACTAGTTTATTCAAAAGAAGAGCATGGTCTTATACTTATTTAATGTAAAGTAATGAGAAGCATGGGGAACCATCTAGCTAGTAGGTGCATGGGTGCTTAATGATTAAAGACTCATGAATATTATGTATAGTGAGGATTTCATTCTCTTGTTTTAACACATGCAAAAATTTGAAATTTGTTCTCTTCATCTCACTCTCTGTAGTTTTTTTAAGATAAGATGAAAATTACTTGCTTTTATATTCTCTTGAAGTTCATACTTTGGTTATGAAATTCAATCTTAAGAGTTAAGAGTTTTAGACTAGCATCTACATCAAGTTAGCTTTTTGTTGGTGTCTCTAAAGTTCATCGTTCTTCATCAACTTCCATGCCTCCCAGGAGGATCCAAAGAACTACAAAGGTTGTTCTTTGTTCTTCTTTTTCTTTGGTTGTGTTTGTTTTCTTTCCAAAATTTGCATGATGATCCTTGGTGGGTTTAACTTGTTTGTGTTATTAAAAAATGATCAAGTATTCCGTTGCTAAATATTATGTTTTTGAAACTAGTTTTTGAATACAAACCCAACACGTTAGTCTTTGGGGTAAGCTACATGTTGAGTTTAGTTATTCCTATAATCAATAAGCATAAGAATTAAAAAGTTGGATCAAATTTCAATCCATAGGTTCAAATAGGATGGTAGTTAGACTTTAGAATCTATACAATCTAGATTAAGGATCTCTAATAGGTTGTAGCCTCAAAAGTCCAAATAGAAAAGTTATGTTGTGATAAGTAAGGATAATGATTGGGTTCCTTAAGGATAGTTGGGTAATGGTTGTGAGTCTTTAAGATCACTAAGGTTGATCGTGAGTCTTCAGCATTGAGGGGGGATGATGACAAGAGCAATTTGGCATCGAAATCCCAATAGTTGGATTGCCTCCTTATAGGATTTCGTCCACTCCTAATTACATAATCCAATAGCCCAGTTTCATAACTATCAATGATTTGCAAAACAACCCCTCCATTATTAATCAGTTCCTTTAATCCCAAAATTAACACCAAATTAATTTCTAATCAAATACTAATTAATAATATGATTTCCAAATAATATATTAATTTTATAATATATTAATAAAATCAATTTGAGTACTAATTTATTATTTCAAATAGTAAATCCTACTCTCTCTCCATTAGTCATCCTGTCAAGTTGCATGAGTGAAGGCAACCCAAAAGGACCATGCTACTATCAAATCAAGAACATACCAATTATAGTTATGGGCTTAGACACCTAATCCAATAGTCTCCCACTTAGATAAGTCTAATAACTATGATTGCAATATGACTTCAAAATTTGATGAGCAATCGTAACTTTCAAAAGCCGCTGTTGAACTCTGATCTAATCAATGACGTGTTCTTTAGATAAGTGATCAAATATTTTTCCGTTCTATAAGATATCGTATGAACATGAGACATGGATTGTAATCAATCTCTGTCTAAGATTTGTTTCCATATTTCCGATTCATGACGACTGAATCAGACTACAATTGAACACATCAAAATCCAGGCTTAGCCAAGCGCTTAAGATGTCATCACTAAATCATTGAAGGGCCCACAGATACCACTTTTATCCCATTTAGGGTAAAAGGAATGAATAAACTTCGACTCATATGCTTGTATTCACTCATCAAATCATATACACAACAATACCTTTTATAACATCAAGTTACTGACGCGTTTACGTATTATCAATGCACAACCAACTCGTAAACAACAACTCATATGTCTCCGTTTCAAAAATATAAGATATTATCTTCTCAGAATTACTTGTGATAAAATCCATGAAGTAATTCTCTGAGCATGGGTTATCCAATACTCAAATTCCTATTTCAGGAGTACTCATGAACACTGTAGGAAACTTGTGCCATGTCTAAGCTCTTAGACAATCTATAGTCAGATTCATGACAATGTTTTTTTTGGAAAGATCATGACAGTCTTAGTTCACTACTCACTTCCAAAAGTATGATCGACTGTGGATGTTTGAATAACCCAATTATTCGGGAAGTAAATCATGCAAAGTGAAACACAAGAATAATCTAATTAACTATGATCTCAAAATTTTTGAATATAATTAAAACACTTATTATTTAATCACCATATTAATCAGAATTTATTCATTGTATAATGTTTTGAGTAATCAACTTAATAATTAAATTAAAAACAACATTTATGCCATGATCCGAGCACGCACACTATGTTTATCTATGGTCATTTCCTTTGTGAAATAGATCAATTGAACACATTTCCAACGAGCTCATTTTAAAATTCCAAATCCTTATCACAAGTGTAAGATGTGACATCCCCAAAATCATGGCCAGAAAAGACCGATTTTGTTTATGCTTTGTTTAAAAATCAGAGTAACATTTTAAATAAAAGTGTTGCGGAATTTGTCCCAAAACAAAATATGATAAAGATTTATCAAAAGCATTTCCAAAGAAATGTATTTCATTAAAAGACTTGGGATGTCACGTTCGATACAGATCAAAAGCATAAACAGTACAATATAAGCCTTACTACATTATTTCATATCTACAGGCCTATATCCGTAATCCCTCATCCAAACATCACATCTATGCTCATGCGCAACTACCTGTAATACAAGAAACTGAGTGGGTCAGGCTGGGGAGCCTGGTGAGCACATAGGGTTTTCAACCCACAATAACTAAGTTTATTAATTTCATCAATCAACAATAACCCGATTACCCATTCCCGTTATCCTCACTTTACGTCCCTAAACACCTATCATAAGGGACCTAGCTTAAGGATCATCATCGGGATGGACACTACTGCTAAGGGGACTCCTTAGCAATAAATGTCCTAAAGGCAACCATGTGGGGGATGGAGTACACCGGTGAACATATCATTCACAAACACCTACAGGTTGCGAGCCTGCTAGCGTTCCACTGGACTGTCTAGAAGAGTCCATGGTCGTCATCCATACTCTGCTAGATGACAGAATCAACAACATCAACATCGAGGCCTCTCATCATTTTAGCACACATCACCTATTACATCTACCCATGTTTTACCCCAACATTTTCATAGATATAAAATACATATACAGTTTAAATCATTGAAAACATGTATAAAAACGTTCATCCAACATAGATAGAAAGTATTAAGATAATATGCACACATAGCACGTAATTTATATAAAATACTTCATATCTATGTGTAAGCTGAAAGTAACTATGCACTCACCTGAAAGGTGGTGACTCAGCACTCGGACAACGCTTCGATACTCTCAAAACAATTTTCCTTCGATAAAACCTAGTACCAATACCACTAGGGTTTAGTCTAACGATAACCGCGACAAATTAATAGTCTGACTATTATTACTATTATATAAGTGTTAAATAACACTAAATATAACTCATAATAATAGCCCAAATAATTATTTTAAGGAGCTAATAACATTACTATAATTATTTGAAAGCTATATTAAAAATTACGTAAGCATAGCTCACTTACATCGGATTTTAAAGAAAACCTGGCTTTATTTGGAGCAGCGTTTCGAAACCAAAAGACTCTTTTTCTCGGGACTCCGGGAGCCTCGGGGCTTCCTTAGGGTGCTAGGGGTTCACTTAGACTTTAGGAGACTCAAAAGGGGCTAGAGAGAGAAAGTTCTTAGAGAGAGAATGAGATTTGGTGCAAGAAAACCGGCTGCCCTCGTTGCCTTTTTATAGCCTGCGAGGCCTCGGACTACGCTGGGCGTAGTCCTTGGCTACGAGGGGCGTAAGGCTCGGATAAGGCTTCCAGCTGGCTTCGCACGTGGATCGATCTCGGAGTGGATAAGAACCGGAGTACGCGGGGCGTAGTGAAGCGATATGTCATCATCCGAAGCGAGCACCGTGGTCAGCAAGCGACGGCTTAGATGCAACCACGTCATCGATTTAGCAACAGACTTCGTAATTTTACTTTCCGACTTCTAAAAATCATAACTTTCACATACGAGCTCCGTTTTCGACGTTCTTTATATCCACGCGAAGGTGGGAACGTACTCTACAACTTTCGTTTAGACTCCGTCGGCAAATTTTGGCTCTATTTTAAAAGTTATATTATTAACAAGTCGGGACAGGATTGGTCCGTTAAAAATTCATAACTTCTTCATCCAACGTCTGTTCTCGCCCATCTTTTTCTCGTTACGCTACTCTTAATGAGATCTTCGATTCTCATTTAGGTTGTGACTAATATTCGAATTTCGGGCTGTACACTGCTAAGCCAAAACATCGAAAAATCATAACTTCCTCATACTAAGTCAGATTTGGGCGTTCTTTTTATGGACACTCTCGATTTAACGCATTCTACGACTTTCGTTTAGATTGCTAAGGCTAAATCTCGCTCTATCGTAAATTCACTATTTTCGCTTCCCAGTATTGTGCCGGTTCCGTCGCGAAACTTCAACGGGTCATAACTTCTTCGTTATAACTCGGATTTCGGCATTCTTTATATCGCCGGAATCCTTGTTTCGACCACTACAACTTTATATAAAGATATCGGGCTTATCTCACACTTTAATTTTGACGCTTATTTTTATTCTTCATTAATTACACATTTATAATTAAATAATAAGCACATAAATACACATAATTTCACATAATACTCAAATATTTCATCTTTATTACTTCAAAAAGAGTTTCAATAGTTGGCCTAGACTATTACATTGTCAAAAATGCTTAGCCCTGAAACCTGGGCGTTACAATTCTCCCCCCCTTAGGATGATTCCGTCCCGGAATTATGCATCAACAAACAGATGTGGATAGCGACTCATCATGTCATCCACTGTTTCGCAAGTGAGATTCGGCCCATTCGAATGTTTCCATCGGACTAGCACTAAGTCGACCATCTTGCGTCGTAACTTCTTAGTCTTACGGTCAACAATTGCCTCAGGCTCTTCGATCAGCCTTTTATTCTCATCCATCCTTAACTCTGAGATTGGAATTATGTCGGGAACATCTCCCGTGAATTTCCTCAAATAACACACATGGAAGGTGTTATGTATACCATCGAGTTCTTCGGGTAATTCGAGCTTGTAAGCTTGGTTCCCAATCTTCTGAAGAACTTTGAATGGTCCTATGAACCTTGGACTCAACTTTCCTCGATTCCCGAATCGTATAAGTCCCTTCCATGGTGAGACTTTTAGCAAAACCGAATCCCCAACTTCGAAGGTCATCGGTCGTCTTTTCTTGTTAGCATAACTCTTTTGGCGATCTTGAGCTGCTTACATTCTTTCTCTGATCACTTTCAACTTCTCAGCAGTCTCATGGACTATCTCAGGGCCCATAAACTGCTTCTCTCCAACTTCAAGCCAACAAGACGGCATACGACACTTCTGTCCATACAAGGCTTGATAAGGTGCCATCTTGATGCTCGAGTGGAAAATGTTGTTGTAGGAAAATTCTACCAAAGGTAAGTGCTCGTCCTAGTTCCCTTGGAACTCAAGGGTACATGTTCTCAGCATATCTTCCAGTGTTTGAATCGTTCTTTCGCCCTGGCCACCGGTTTGTAGATGATAAGCAGTACTCAAACACAACTTTGTACCCAACTCCTCTTGTAGACTCCTCCAAAACCTCGACGTGAAACGACTATCATGATCTGATACAATCGTAAGAGGAACACCGTGAAGTCTTACAATTTCCTTCATGTAAGCATTTACGAGCTTATCCATAGACCACTTCTCGTTGGCTGCTATGAAGTGTGCACTCTTGGTGAAACGATCCACGACCACCCAAATCATGTCGTGACCGCTCTTCGTCCTGGGCAGTTTGGTCACAAAATCCATGGTGATGTCTTCCCATTTACCCATGGGTACAGGTAAAGGTTCTAAACTCCCATACGGTTTCTGATGTTGTGCCTTAACTCTCGCACATGTCATACACTCGGCCACATACTTTGCAACATCGAGCTTCATCGTCGGCCACCAGTAGTAGGGTTTTAGGTCCCTATACATTTTAGTGCTACCGGGATGAATCGAGTACATGGTCTTGTGTGCTTCTTCCATCAGAAGGTCTTTTATTTCTCCTGTTTTAGGCACCCAAATCCGATCTTGGAATACCTTCCGTCCTCGACTGTTTGTACCGAACATTAACATTTTGCCCAAACATTCTTCCTTTCGGTCATTCTTCTCTAAAGCTTCTTCTTGAGATTTCTTGATGCTTTCCACGATTGTCGAGACAACTTCTATTCTCAATGCTCCTGGCCTTTTTCTTTCAAGGTTAACTTTCCGACTGAGAGCATCAGCGACAACATTTGCTTTACCGGGGTGGTAAAGTATCTCACAGTCGTAGTCCTTGAGTAGCTCTAGTCAGCGTCGTTGCCTCATGTTTAATTCTTTCTGATTAAAGAGATACTGGAGACTCTTATGATCAGTGAAAAGCTTGCACTTCGTGCCATAGAGGTAATGCCTCCATATCTTTAGAGCGAAAACTACCGCTCCCAACTCCAAATCGTGAGTGGGGTAGTTCTTTTCGTGCTCTTTCAATTGTCGAGATGCATATGTTATCACCTTTTCTCTTTGGGTCAGAACACAACCCAACCTGACTCCAGATGCGTCACTGTAAACCACGAAGTCTTCAACTCCATCGGGTAGAGAAAGTATCGGTACTTCACATAACTTCTTCTTTAGCTTCTCGAATGCCTCATCGTGTTTCTCACTCCACGTATACGTAGCTTCTTTGTGGGTCAATGCTGTCAATGGAGCAGCTATCGAAGAAAAGCCTTGGATAAATCGTCGGTAATACCCAGCTAATCCTAGAAAGCTTCGAATATGTGGGACTTTTCGGACGTTCCCACTTCATCACATCCTCGATCTTTGCGAGGTCAACCATCATCCCTTCTTGGTTAACGACGTGACCCAAGAACTGGACTTCTCGTATCTAAAATTCGCATTTGGAGAACTTAGCGTAAAGCTTCTCCTTCTTTAACACTTCCAACACTTCCCGTAGATGCTTGCCATACTCCTCTTGGCTTTTCGAGTAGATCAGAATGTCGTCGATGAACACTATCACAGATTTATCGAGGAATGGTTTACAAACCCTATTCATCAAATCCATGAATGCTGCTAGAGCATTGGTTAGTCCGAATGACATGACCAAGAACTCGTAGTGTCCATATCTCATTCTGAATGCAGTCTTCTCACTATCCTGCTCTCTTACCTTGAGCTGATGATATCCTGACCTAATATCGATCTTTGAGAAGTAGCTCGAGCCTTGCAGCTGATCGAATAGGTCATCAATCCTCAGCAAGGGATACTTGTTCTTCACCGTTGCCTTATTCAACTCTCGGTAGTCTATACATATTCTCATACTTCCGTCCTTTTTCTTCACGAATAACACCGGAGCTCCCCAGGGTGATGAACGAGGTTGAATGAAACCGTTGTCCAACAGCTCCTAAAGTTGCGTCATAAGCTCCTTCATCTCCGTCGGTGCTAATCGGTAAGGTGCTTTTGCTATCGGTGTCGTTCCTGGTAACAAGTCTATACGAAACTCCACTTGCCTATCAAGTGGTAATCCGGGAAGATCTTCGGGAAAGACTTCCGGATAATCACATACGATCGGTATATTCTGCACCTCCTTCTTTTCCTTCTTAGCATCAATCACAAATGCCAAATATGATGCACATCCTTTGGATAAACATTTTCTGGCTTTCATCAGGGAGATGATTCCAAAATTCACTCTGCGTTTATCCCCGTACACCATAAATGATTCCTTCCCGGGTGGGTTTACCCTTACTATCTTCTTTCGGCATTGAATCTCAGTATCGTTGGCGCTAAGCCAATCCATACCCAAAATGACGTCGAAACCATTTAACTCTATGGGTAATAGCTCTCCGTGGAATTCGTTTCCATTTAGATCGATGACGATGTTCCTAATATGATTACTAATAGGTACGAATTTGCCATAAGCAACTTCTACAATCAGGGCATTATCAAGTTTTTCTACAGGCAATGCTAATTTCCCACCAAATTTATACGACACAAAGGAGTAGTTGGTTCCGGAATCAAATAGTATATTTGCAGGAAAACCATTTACAAGAAAGGTACCTGAAGCGACGTCTGCTGCCTCCTTTGCAGCCTCGAGCGTCATCTAGAAGGCTCTCGCCTTCGGCTTCGGTGGTATGTTGGGTCTTCCTGCCTCCTTCTTCTTCGGGCAATCCTTTGAAATGTGCCTCTCCTCGTTGCACTCATACCAGACCTTCTTAGTGAACGTGCATTCATTGGCATAGTGCCCAGGCTTTCCACACTTAAAACAAGTGACTCCTCCGTCACATTTCCCCTGGTGCTTCTTCTTGCATTTGTCGCACCATTTTGCTTTGACTCCTCCTCCTCTCGAAACAGACTTTGAGAATTTACTCTTCTTACCGAACCTCGAGGATCCGTCAAATTTTCTTTTCTCTCCCACCTCCGCTCTCTCCAGACCCTCCTCTCGTATCTAGGTCTCCACATTTTTAGCAGCCCAGATGGCGGCTTTTAGAGTGGTATTTTGCTTGACCATTGGACCAAAGTCCGCTGGTAATCCGAGGGCAAATTTTTTAACCTTGGAGAGTTCAGTTGGGACGAGGTGAGGAACAAGCTTCATTTTCTCAGTAAAGCTTGCAGCGTATTTAGTAACACTCATTCTTCCCTTCTTCAGATTCTGGAATTCGTTGTTGATCTCCAGAAGATCCTGCTCAGAGCAGTATTGCATCTTCAACTGTACCATAAAATCCTCCCACGACATCTTGCTTGCTTCACCTTTGGGCATTGAATCAGCTAGTAGCTTCCACCAGCTTAGTACTCCAGATTTCAACAGAGGAACCGCAAGAGCGGTCTTCTGCCTGTTGCTACACTCGCAACTCACAAACATCGTCTCCATCTCAGAGATCCAGTTCATGACTTCCACCGGCGTCGGCTTCCAAATAGACTCGGTGGTTTGGACGCCATGAAATCCTTGTATTTGCATCCACGTTCGTCATTTCCTCCATCCTGGTGGTTTTGCCTAACTATCGGTGGGTTGGCTTGACCAACAGTCCCACTGTAGTTTCCTTCCTCAATCTGCCCTTCGTTCAACTCGGGCTGTTCGATCTGAATAGTCGCTTCCTCTCGATTTTGCTGGAGCAAACGTATGGTTTCCTCCATTTGACGATCCAACATCGCCTGGATCATCGCTTGCACTCCGACCATCGTTATTGGCTCAGCAACGGCTTCCACAACCGGTATTTGCTCAATCATTGGGGGTTGGTTTCTGTTCCCATTTTCATTTACGTTTCCGCTATGGGTCCTTGCCATCTTGATCTATACACCGAATAAGGTGAATTTAGATCTTTATTTTGGACTGATGTTCAAATCATCCTTATCTCTTCGAAATTTTTACATGTTACTTCTAATATCGTAGTCGTATGTTTAGAATCCTAAACACATAAGGTTTCCAGATTCGGTCGGCAACAGACCATAGATCCGAACAAATAACAGCATATCAGGCACAAAGCATTTAGCACATAAAAGCATTTTAGGCACAATTCCTAAAATAAGCTAGTGCTGACACCTCACAATCATCGCTTAGCATTCTAAGTTTAAGTCTAGAAATCCTACAAATTCCTAATTCGCTTAAACTAATGCTCTGATACCAACTGAGACATCCCCAAAATCACGGCCAGAAAAGACCAATTTTGTTTATGCTTTGTTTAAAAATCAGAGTAATATTTTAAATAAAAGTGTTGCAGAATTTGTCCCAAAACAAAATATGATAAAGATTTATCAAAGAAATGTATTTCATTAAAAGACTTGGGATGTCATGTTCGATACAGATCAAAAGCATAAATAGTACAATATAAGCCTTACTACATTATTTCATATCTACAGACGTATATCTTAATCCCTCATCCAAACATCACATCTATGCTCATGAGCCACTACCTGTAATACAAGAAACTGAGTGGATCAGGTTGGGGAGCCTGGTGAGCACATAGGCTTTGCAACCCACAATAACTAAGTTTATTAATTTCATCAATCAACAATAACCCGATTACCCGTTCCTGTTATCCTCACTTTACGTCCCTAAACACCTATCATAAGGGACCTAGCGTAAGGATCATCATCGGGATGGACACTACTGCTAAGGGGATTCCTTAGAAATAAATGTCCTAAAGGCAACCATTTTGGGGGATGGAGTACACCTGTGAACACATCGTTCACAAACACCTACAGGTTGCGAGCCTGCTAGCGTTCCACTGGACTGTCTAGAAGAGTCCATGGTCGTCATCCATACTCTGCTAGATGACAGAATCAACAACATCAACATCGAGGCCTCTCATCATTTTATCACACATCACCTATTACATCTACCCATGTTTTACCCCAACATTTTCATAGATATAAAATACATATACAGTTTAAATCATTGAAAACATGTATAAAAACGTTCATCCAGCATAGATAGAAAGTATTCAGATAATATGCACACATAGCATGTAATTTATATAAAATACTTCATATCTATGTGTAAGCTGAAAGTAACTATGCACTCACCTGAAAGGTGGTGACTCAGCACTCGGACAACGCTTCGATACTCTCAAAACAATTTCCCTTCGATAAAACCTAGTACCAATACCACTAGGGTTTAGTCTAACGATAACCGCGACAAATTAATAGTCTGACTATTATTACTATTATATAAGCATTAAATAACACTCAATATAACTCATAATAATAGCCCAAATAATTATTTTAAGGAGCTAATAACATTACTATAATTATTTGAAAGCTATATTAAAAATTACGTAAGCATAGCTCACTTACATCGGATTTTAAAGAAAACCTGGCTTTATTTGGAGCAGCGTTTCGAAACCAAAAGACTCTTTTTCTTGGGACTCCGGGAGCCTCGGGGCTTCCTTAGGGTGCTAGGGGTTCACCTAGACTTTAGGGGACTCAAAAGGGGCTAGAGAGAGAAAGTTCTTAGAGAGAGAATGAGATTTGGTGCAAGAAAACCGGCTGCCCTCGCTGCCTTTTTATAGCCTGCGAGGCCTCGGACTACGCTAGGCGTAGTCCTTGGCTACGCGGGGCGTAAGGCTCGGATAAGGCTTCCAGCTGGCTTCGCACGTGGATCGATCTCAGAGTGGATAAGAACCGGAGTACATGGGGCGTACTCGTCCTCGGACGCGGGGCGTAGCGAAGCGATGTGTGATCCTCCGAAGCGAGCACCGTGGTCAACAAGCAACGACTCAGATGTAGCCACGTCATCGATTTAGCAACCGACTTCGCAATTTTACTTTCCGACTTCTAAAAATCATAACTTTCGCATACGAGCTCCGCTTTCGACGTTCTTTATATGCACGCCAAGCATGATGTTGAGTCGTCCCCTTTTCAGCAAGAAAACATTCAAAATCTTTGTTTTTGAGTTCCAGGCCATTATCGCTCCTTATATTACGAACAACCTTTCTGAGTTGCGTTTCTATTTGTTTAATGAAGAGCTTGAGCATTGGTGTAGCTTCAGACTTTTGCTTGAGAAAGAAGGTCCATGTGAACCTTGAGAAATCGTCTACTATAACCAGAATATATTTGTTTCCTCCAATGCTTTCGATGCACGATGGACCACATAGATCAATATGCAGTAACTCCAAAGGTTCTATTACCTTAGTGTTGATAATTGAAGGATGACTCTACCAACTCTGCTTTCCCATTTCACACGCTGCACAGAGATGTTCTTTATCAAATTTTAGAACTGGCAGCCCTCGAACATGATCACCTAAGACTAATTTGTTGATGTCCTTGAAGTTCAGATGAGAGAGTCTCCTGTGCCATAACCAACTTTCATCGGAGTGAGCCTTTGTGAGTAAACAGACTGCTAGTTTACCTTTTATCGGATTGAGGTTCAGGGGATACATTTCTCCTTTTCTCTTTGATTTTAACATAACGTTGCTTGACTTCTTCTCGAAAATTTCTGAGCCTTCATCGTCGAATGATACTTTTAACCCGGTACCAACCACCAGCTGTGATACACTGATGAGATTGTGTTGGAGCCCTTCAACGTATGCAACCTTCCTTATGGAGAATTTGTCATTAGTGATCATTCCGTAGCCTTTAATAGTTCCAAAAGAGTTGTTGCCATACTTTACAATACCACCATCTTGGAGAGAGCGAAACTCCCTTAGTTCCTCCTTCCTTCCTGTCATGTGATGCGAGCAGTCACTATCAATGTACCATTCTTCGTCAAACTGCTCGTCATGTATAACCTACAAAAAATTAAGCAGATTTAGGAACCCAAACTTTCTTGGGTCCTTGTGAGCCTTTTACAGGACATGGTATAGTAAGAGAAATATCAACCATATATGTGCGTTTAATTAAAGTTGTTTCATCTTTTCTTTTAATGGTGACAACTTTAATTTTTGTTGACTTAGGAGGACTAGGGTTTTTGACAGAAGGATTGGAATTTAGAGATTTGGAATTAGGAGAGACATTAGATTCTTGGTTTTTGTGATCAAACTTGTAGGCTTGAGGACCGAAATCGCTATTTCGTTTGCCATGGAATGAGGGACCGAAACTCTTCTTTCGGTTGTTGTAGGATGAAGGACCGAAACTGCTCTTTTGGTTGGAGTTGGATGAGGGACCGAAACTGCCCTTTCGGTTGTTCAAAGATGAGGGACCGAAACTCTCCTTTTGGTTGTAGTTGGAAGATGAACCGAAACCACCCTTTCGGTTGTTGATGGGTGATGGACCGAAACCGCTCTTTCGGTTATATTCATTCGTGGGACCGAAACTACCCTTTCGGTTCCAATCTGTTGAAGGACCGAAACCTTATTTTCGGTTCCTATCATAACTGTGCTTCTGGTTCCTTGAGTTTTCCTCCAATTTAGACTTCCTTTCAATCCTTTCAAAATCAGGATTCTGAGAGTTCGAAAATCGTTTTCTTTCGGAGAGATTCTTCTTGTATCTTACGTTTCGTTGATGCTTTCGATCAGCGACATGTTTTGGATTTCTGTGAATGTTGGCCTTTCTTTTAGAAGCATGAACACAACATTCACTCTTTGTTGAAGAAGTATCACTCGTAGTTTGTATCAGTTCATCCACATATGGTTTAGTTCCACTTGTGCTCGGTACATCGTACTTTGTAGGCTCATTTAGTGGTTCGGGTATATATCTACCTTTCACTCTCCATGAGGTTTTCTGAGAAGACCCTTTGTTTCGTCTGCGTTGTCGATTGGGGCTGACCAAAAGAATTGATCACATCCACCAGCATTGTCTTCTTCTACCAACGCGGTTAACTCCGCAGTTTGTTGTGGAGTGACTCCCGACACAGTGTAAACTTGATTTGGGGTAGTTTGAACCTTTTGGTACACAACAACTTTAGCTTTGAGAACTTTGGACTTGTCGGTAGAGGAACGAGCAAACTCAACAGAGTTTTCAGAAATAAGGTTCTTATTGGACTTGGGTTCATTTTTGGCTAATTCAGAAAAGTCTACCAAATCTCCTACAGAAATTTCACTCATATCATCATCCTCATTAAGTTCAGATGTATTTTCAACATCAATTTTGTTTTCTAAACTTAAGTTGGCATTCAATGAGTCAAATTTTTGTATAGTTTCGGCTCTCAGTTTCAATCTATCATTTTCATCTAGTAGATTTTTGAGCATGTCCTTGTGGTCCTTGGAGTTTATGTAAGATTCAATTTTGTCCAGACCTATCTTATATGCGGGAGACACTTCGTCAGAAGATACACCGCTTTCACAGTTGTATGCTTCTGCATCGATTTCATCCTCCTTTAATTCAAGGAAAAGGTAAAATCATACGATGATTTTTCTTCCCTGTTTCACAATCAAGATGTAACTGAGTGATGTTAAAATAAAGTCTCTTAGCAATTAAACAAAAAACATTTCTCTGCTTGAGAAGTTTAAGATTGTCTCTCTACAAGTAAATAGAATCATCTTTAGATCTAATTAATTCCTTTTCCTTTTGCTCGATCCACATTCTTCGTTCCTCACTCTTTGATGAAATCCTGCTGATTTGATCAGTTAGGTTAGAATTCATGACATGGGTTTGGGTGAGGCTGCTACTTATGCTAGAGAATTTTGACTTTAAATTATTTAACTCCTTTTTATAATTATTAGCAGGTATTTTTAGAGAAGCAAGAATATTTTGTACCTTTTTGATCAACTCATCACATTCGTTGATCTGAGTGCTGACGGGCTTGGCAGAAAAGCATCTGTCCTCTCGCTCTCTTTCTTCTTCAACTCCCCCATCAGTTGTGTATCCTCTCATTTGGGACATACCCTCGGTCACTGCAAAACATCTTCCCATTGACTGCTCTGCTTTATCCATCATAGCTTTTCCGTGAGTAGGCTTCCTAACTTCATCATCCTTCGAATCTGTGGACCAGACCTCCACACCTCTAAACTCATCACTGTTGTTTGAACCTTGCACAATTAAAGCATTCATGGTAGAGTTATTAACAGTAGACTTTCTTTTCTTTATCTCCTCCAATCTTCTCAGGAGGCTCGCTTCCTCATCATCTTCGCTTGTCTTCTCTTCTTTCTTTCTCAGCATGCAGTCTTTAGCAAAATGATTTTTGCCTCCACAGCAATGACAGTGAAATCCTGAGTCGCCTCCAATTTTAGCTTCCTTCTTTGACTCTTCGAATTTTGATGCCATCTTCGGTTCCTCCTTGATTCGTTCAGCGCTATAACTTCCCTTCCAGTTTCGGTTCTTGTTGGCTGGGAATTTCTTCTTGATGAATTTTCTGGGGTTTGACACCATCATTGCATATTCTTTGCCGGTTAGATCAAAATCTGCAAGACCTAATTCCTCTTCTTCTTCAACCGAACTCTTTCCTTTGGAAACAAGAGCTAAGGAACCTAGACCCGAAACTACATTCGTTTCCTTCGATAAGGCATTCTCATGAGATTTTAAAATACCCACAAGTTTTGCCAGAGAGTATGACTTGAACTGTTCATGAGCTTTGACAGTTGACACAACAGCCATCCATTCAGGTCTGAGACCATTCATGAAAGTGACCTTTTGTTCAATCACCTTTCTTTCAATCCCATGCTTTATCATCTTACTTAAAAGATGATTGAAACGATCGAAAGTTTGGATAAGTTTTTCTTCAGGCTTTTGTTTAAAATCACCAAACTCTGATAACAGGAGGGTTTGAATAGAGTGTTCCAGATATTCATTTGTGGAATATAATTCCTTCAATCTATCCCAGATCTCCTTAGCTGTAGCACAGGAACTTACCAAACGAAACGTATCCGATTGCAGCGCAAACCTTATCATCCGTAGAGCTTTGATGTTGCACTGAAACTTCTCTTTTTCATCCTGAGGAATGTCTTTGATGTTATTGACAAGTTGATTGTATTCTTTCTGCATTTTAACAATCTTTGATGTGCTACAATGAGCGAATGGGCCTGAAGTGATTGCTTCCCAGATTAGATACCCATTGTCCTCCGATCCAATCACGTAATCTTCAAAGTGATGCGTCCAGACTTCATAGTTTCGCGTATACAAGATCGGAATTCTTTTTATAGACCCTATGCTGTTGGAGATATTTATCGGATTGGTTTGAGAATCGTCCATAGACATTGTGAATACTTTTGATCAACTACCTGTAAAAGATCAGACTTGTAATTTTTCGATTAGGGTTAGATTAACAATTAATGAGATACGCCAATAAAGAGTGATGGCTCAATAAATATCCTCAATGCGGAATAAAAACCCTAGGAACTTCTTCGACAGAAGAGGTGTGTATAGGTTACACAGTCTCCTGCTCTGATACCAATTGATGAGTTCAAAACTCTTAGATCGTTTAGATCTTTCACAAGTACGATAAAAGAAATCAAATAGTTTAAGAACAATATAAGAAAGAACACAGAACATAATCAAATATGAGCTTATGATTCAAAACTGAGTCACGCCTCAACAGAGCTCGATGAAGAACTTCCGCTGTAGAGGCGAGCTAGGGTTTACAAGCAATGAAAACGAAAACAATAAAAGCGATATGTTCTAAGTCTGCATGCATCCAACTTATATACTAAACCCTAAACAAAATCATGCACGGCTGGACAGGCCCAATACCGGCGTTTAAACTAGGCTATGGACTGAGCCCATGATGCAATCCACTAGACTCAACACATGATAACTTATATGTTGTTCTATATATCCATGAATCTAGGAACTTTTGCTGGAAGACATGGAAATAAGGGTATCATTTCAAAAATTTTGCCTAGACAAGATATGCCTTATTTGCAAGATGGAAGACTTGTTGATATGGTCTTCAACCCATTAGGAGTACCTTCCTGAATGAATGTAGGACAAATATTTGAATCTTCACTCGGGTTAGCGAAGGTGGGAACGTATTCTACAACTTTCGTTTAGACTCCGTCGGCTAATTTTGGCTCTATTTTAAAAGTTATATTATTAACAGGTCGGGACAGGATTGGTCCGTTAAAAATTCCTAACTTCTTCATCTGACGTCCGTTCTCGCCCATCTTTTTCTCGTTACGCTACTCTTAACGAGATCTTAGATTCTCTTTTAGGTTGTGTCGGCTAAACAAACCGCTCGATCTAATATTCGAATTTCGGGTTGTACACTACTAAGCCGAAACTTCGAAAATCATAACTTCCTCATACAAAGTCAGATTTGGGCGTTCTTTTTATGGAAACTCTCAGTTTAACGCATTCAACGACTTTTGTTTAGATTGCTAAGGCTAAATCTTGCTCTATCATAAATTCACTATTTACGTTTTCCGGTATCGTGCCGGTTTCGTCGCGAAACTTCAACGGGTCATAACTTCTTCGTTATAACTCGGATTTCGGCGTTCTTTATATCCCCAGAATCCTTGTTTCGACCACTAAAACTTTATATAAAGATATCGGGCTTATCTCACACTTTAATTTTGACGCTTATTTTTATTCTTCATTAATTATAGATTTATAATTAAACAATAAGCACATAAATACACATAATTTCACATAATACTCAAATATTTAATCTTTATTACTTCAAAAAGAGTTACAATAGTTGACCTAGACTATTACATTATTAAAAATGATTAGCCCTGAAACCCGGGCGTTACATAAGAATACCAAATTCTTGCCACTACTAGAATCTATTAGAGTCTAAACTTACATGCAATGATCCTTTTTGTAATGTGAAAGCACCAAAGTCACAGAGACTTTGCCAATGATATTAAAAAGCATTCCATTGGAGATTGGTTAAAAAAACAATTCCATGGAAATGAAGTCTCACATTCAAAGAGCATTCCTTGAACATCCTTTTCACATTAAAGTTTCTAACTTGCACATATATCTCAATATCCAACTCCCATAATGGAAACATTTCCATATTTTCATATGGCTATCAATTGTGAAAAAGAGTCACCTTTATTCAGAAAATGTTAATATGGTCCGTCCAAATCAATACTATACTTCCAACTGTCCACAAGGAACCAATCTTTGGTAAACCTCAGATTGTCCTTGACATTTGTTTAATAACTTCAGTCATATCTGGTTCTAGTCCTTTTCCCTCTTAATGCCCTGGGCATTTGGAAAATCAGAACGAGTGAATATTATATCATATGCAATCAATCCTATACCCATAACATATGGGATCCGATAGATAATGTCTTACATAAAGACATGATACTTGATCAGTTTCTTGTTATAATATTTCCATATATAGAATTTCTTACGTTGAATCACTTCAACACGATATTCATATACGTTCATGACTAAGTTTCATTAAAACTTCAATCTAGACTTTTAGATTTGAAATGAAGTATAAGTGTCCTCTCCATTAATTCTTTCTATAGCGAAACAATTCTAAACTTTGCAAGTTTACAAATTCAGAACTTTGTTTCCTATAAATAGCATTGCTAAGTTGCAACACTTAACTCATGCTCCCACTAGCATAACAATTATGTTCTTACCATCATAACAATTATGCTCCTACTAGCTCTGACATTCACCCAGAAATCAGCTGGACTTCTAAAAATCAATACTTATTGACTTTCTTACCAAATTTCAGATTTCTGATGCGTGGTGCTTCGATAAGTCTTTATCTAGACTTCTCAAGATCATACACCTTTCATTAGACAACCTATGTGTGTGCCTAAACCCTTTCAGAACTTATGGAAATAAGTCCCGAATGTTCAAACTAATTTCCATTTCTCACAATTCGAACTATGAAAATGGATGTCATAATCATATTCGAATTTGAGAACGCAATTATCACAACTGCTAACTCTAATGATATTAATCAATCCTTTAAAATCTACTAGTGAAAGCATTTCCTCACGATCATTTTCATGAAGTAGAGAGAAACCTCTTACAATTTAGATTTTATACTGTATGTGTTCTTATCCATGTTAATTTTTCATTTCCAACCAATATCATAAGACATGGTTTATGACAAATCCAAACTCATATGGATTGAACTTGCTTAATCTTAATTCTTGCCATTCGGTAGCACAAGGGCCTACCAGCGCTTCCAAGTTATTGACCAGCTCACGCATATAGATCAATGCACTTTTACTGATCAAGGTGCTTTGCCTTATGTAGTTGAATGAAAACCATAGTCTAACGACCCAAAAATCCAGGGTAAATATTTTTATTTTTATTATAGTAAAAACACAGTTATCTTTTAAATCCAAGCATTCCAAAAATATTGCTTAATTAAATCAGTTATCAGAGTAATGTCCCAAATCACATAATGCAGAAAATACGGGTGTGTGCGCTACGATCAAGACAAGCCCTTCCTTTCCAAAGCAACGATACCTGAAACCTTAAACAAAACTGTAAGCACGAAGCTTGGTGAGTTCCCCATAGCATACCCCACACAGTCTACATAATCACATAATCCATATTAGCTATAAAAGCTACATAAACCATATAAGCCATGCATAAAACATATAGGGATGCCATGGGCTCCCTACATGATCTTACACCTAAGTGTCATGGGCTCCCCCATGGTCTGCAATAGGAAAGTCATGGGCTCTCCACATGGTCTTACATCCAGGTGCCATGGGCTCTCCCATGGTCTTTAATAGGAAATCCATGGGCTCTCCACATGGTCTTACATCCGGGTGCCATAGGCTTGATGGGTTTGAGCCACAAGAACATTCTTATGTGCACATACAAAACCCTAATGCTTGGATCTAGGTTTCTCTAATGAACATGCTTTTCATCCAAGACTTTCAAACCCTAGATCTATGATATAAAATTCGAACGTCTAGTTTAGTCTCACATCAGACCCTTCGAGATCTTCGTAGAAATCGATTCTGCAACCTTCAGATTTCGGATGCCCTTAGAGATGGGTAACATCTATCTAGACCATCACGTCTCGAATCCTTAGAAGCGTCTGCCCAACGAAACCCTAGTGATTCCTTTGAGGAAACCGAAGTCGTTCAGGGTTGGAACTTCCATGAGAAAACCGATTGATATCGTAAATTGAGAGAGAGTTAAAGTACGAAACAAAGACACGTCTCAATAATGAGAATTCGTTAGAACGCCCAGTAAAGACCTGATTCCACTTGAGAAAGTGAAGATCCGAGGCAACAAATCCATTCGTGTCTCATTCCAATTCATGATCTATATCTTATTCTTTGAATTTCGGGACGAAATTCCCTCTAACGGGGGGATAATGTAACAACCCAAAATTTTCCATCGCCGAAAACCATTCTACCCGTATAACTCGTCGTATATCGAAACGTCCCGATATCGTTTTTGGGTTTAGTTAATTAAAGTTATATGTTTATTATCATCCAATGAGTGTCCAAAGCCTTTAGGAACTCATGAAATTAACCCAAAACATTTATTTCATAAGTTTTAGAAACGTCCCCGCCGGGTGACGGAAACTTAATCGGGTGCGACCTAAAGCCTCGTTTAAGGCCGGTATCGGGTAGAATTCCACCGTGTCCAAGTTTTGGGAACTATATAAACGTGTCTAAACATTCATTTGAAGCTTTTTCTTCCTCTCTCTACTCTCTCTCTAACCTCTCTCCTAAAATCCAAGTTTAAGGGTCCAAAACTCAATTTTAAGGCCTCAAATCCCTAAGGTACCTTCCTAACCTTAATCTATAGCATATTTGGCTTCTAAATTCGAGATTTAAACATGAAATTGGACACGATATATGAGTTTACGGCCCAGGAAGCTACCTAGGCCGTAAACACTAAGTTTGAAGGGTTTTGAGCCCTTAAACCCCTTCCTAGACAATTTTGGACTATAGATATGGCTTAATGGCTTCATGAATTGAACTTATAACATTTAAAACATGGATTTTGATGGATTTGAAGGAGTTTACAGCCAAGGCACAAGCTTGGGCCGTAAACTCATATTTATGGGGTTTTCTTGACCTTAAACCCTTCCAAATCACTAATAAGGCTTAGATATGAATTATAGAATATTGGTTTTAGCATTTGGACACTTGAAACATAATGTTTGAGGGGTTATTATGAGTTTACGGCCAAGGCAAGAGCTTGGGCCGTAAAATCCTTAAAATGTGGTATAAATTCATTTTAAAGTGTTGTTTAACCCCTATAACACCCCTAAAGCCTTGGAATGAATTTTAGAAGTCCTTACAAACAAGTTTTTGGCATTAAATCACATGGAAATACCCTCTAAGAGAGTTTACGGCCATGAGAGGGGTATCATAGGCCGTAAACTCCAAAAAGCTATTCAAAACATCAAGTAAATGCATGTAAGGTCTTGAAACAATTTTATCAATCACATGTGATTTGTTTGGAAACCAAAAACACAATTTTTCTTGAGTATTTAGGAGTTTACGGCCAGGAGCCTATGCTAGGCCGTAAACTCCCATAAATAAGTCATTTTGATGATTTAAATCCATTCCAAGCCTTTAAAATCCAAACCTAGAAAAATTCCCTTAAGCGATTTAAGCCATTTTGTGCCATATCTCACCCCACCATGAGTTTACGGCCGTAAACTCATGGGTAGAGGGTCATGTGGCCGTAAACTCCTTAAGGAGTGTTCCTTTGAAGTCCCAATTCATTATCCTAACGATATGTGTCCCTAAACGCCACCCGGGTCCCTCCAAACACTTGTATCGGGGTGTTTTCGCGACTAGAAACAATTGTTCTTATCAAATAACCAATCTAAGTCCTAATTAGATACAAATGTGTATCTTTACATTATAATTAGGAACCTCGTGTATTTACAAGCCCCGGACCAACTCTTAGCATCCAAATCCTCACATTTCTCGTCCGGTGAGTTCATACCCCTACGCCTTTTTCCGTGTTTTTCAATGTTTTCAGGGGGGAATACAAGCAAACTATAATTGTTTTCAAAATATAACATTTATGTGTTTCAAATAATATCTGACAAATTATAAATACATTTACCCCTTATGTATTATGCTGAGCATAAGGGATGATTTATCAATTACAACTAAATGGATTTTAGTTAAGAAAATAACCAAACTAATCAAATTATTATAGGAATAATTTGGGGTTCTATATTTCTCTTTATATCATGTAATGATAGCTGTATAAAGTTATTAGATAAACTATGTCTGATTCAGTTTATCTCCGTATCAATTGAATGAATTGCCAGATAGTTTCTTGTATGTATCTATTTTTACCATATTATGTTTCATAAACTTTGTATGTTTGGTATCATATGAGAACCCTGTGAATAATTTAGTACTAGTTTGTGAGATAGTCACTACCCTTTATGGATGATCAATAAATCCTCCCTGGAAGTGTAACCAGAGTCTCCTGGAGGGAGAGCGAGGAATTTGTGAATAGATCTATTCGGGACTGACAATCCCACACCTTAACTGCTAGCTACAGTTAGGCGGGCACGCCTGGGGTGACGAATTCTATATATCGTCCGACGTCTGACTAACGTCAAGGAGGTCTCGTTGTCGTATCAGCATGGTTACCCGACTCACAATACGTATTAATATAAACTTATTCACAGCTAGGACTTTGTTTAGAATCTATATCTTGTTCGGGATGGTAATCCCATGGTCTGGTATCTAGATCTCGTTCGGGATGGTAATCCCATGGTTTTAAATCTATATTTCGTTCAGGATGGTAATCCCAGGGTTTTAAATCTATATTTCGTTCGGGATGGTAATCCCAGGGTTTTAAATCTATGTCTCATTCGGGATGGTAATCCCATGGTTTTGAATCTATATCTTGTACGGGATGGTAATCCCATGATTTTATCTAACTATCTTATATCAAATTCGGGATAGTGATCCCATGGTTTTATCAAATAATCTCATATCTGATTCGAGATAGTAGTCCCATGGTTTTCAATCTATATTTCATAGTATATCAAACTATCTTGTAACTAGTTCGGGATGTTAGTCCCAAGGTTTTCAAACTATTTTCTATCTACAGTTCGTGTATATCATGGTATTTCATATCGTATTCGGGATAGTAATCCTATGATTTTCAAAATATCGTTTTGTGTATTAAACTATACTCTGTTTTATTCAATCAATCTTGCATTTAGGAAAATATGGGATTTTCCTAGGGTTAACTTATAACGCGTAATTGAATTCTAACGAAAGATAATCAAACTAACATTACATAAGAAAATATGGGATTTTCTTGGATAACAAACCTTCTCGGAAAAACTAAAGGAAACCGATACTTTTTTCATAAAACAAAACCGCCTATGAACTCACCAGCTTTATGCTGATTTTCAAACTGCTTGTATTCTCAGGTCCGAGTTAGACATGTACCCGGTGATCTCTTTTGGTGAAGACGGAGTGCGTGGAAGACTCGTCTCATTTTGTTCATATGATATATGTATAAATTTTGTACAAATTTACTTTTGAACCAAATGTAAACTTTCATATATATATATATATATATATATATATATATATATATATATATATATATATATGTAATGTAATGGTTGTTTACTGTGATTACTATGTATATTGGATTTGATACTCAACATGGAGTAAATCCCGGAAACGTTTCCGCCTTTGGTTTTCGGGGTGTGACAGATTGGTATTAGAGCCCTTGTTTATAGTGAACATAGTATACCAAACCTTACATGGTATAAAACTATAAACATTAAGGGGCCTAAGTGCTCTGAACTAAAAGTATCCCACAAAATATAAGTATTTTCAAAAGTATTTAAGTATGCCGAACCTGGGAAATCCGTAACTATAAGTAGAACAAAACATAAGTAAATGGGTGTTGTACGTTGCGGTTAAACCTGGGCAGTTATGTAGTCGTGTCTAGGGTCAATATAGCCTGGCCAACTATATTCATTCGAGACACGACCAACATATGCTTGGGGGTGACTGTGGTATGCGGCATACCTAAAACTTACCCAATATCCCAAACAACAAATCGTCGCTGCAGCGAACCATGAGATACTATGGGAGTATTTCTTGAGCCGATCCTTTGTAGAAATCCTCATATACGCATTATTCCTTGATCATTCCTCTAGCGATAAAATGTTCTGTCTTGATAACTCCTTTCTGCTTTATCGCTTAGTATGATGTTATATATTGTCTTGATGAGATATCTCCTGTCCCATATCTCTTGATTCAATTCAGAGGACTCATGATCCTCTCTTTCCTGATCTTTTTAGATTAAGATGCCTCCAAGAAAGAGACCCAGCTCAACGAACAACAGCAATCCTCCTCCGCCACCACCTCCTATTCAAATCGATTTGGAAACACTTCAGGCAACCATTTCTGCTACCATATCAGCTCTCCTACCTCAACTGAACTCTAGGGGTTCAGGAGGTGGAACCCAAAACCCAGATGATAGCCAGGAACACCAAAAAGGGGGTTCCTATAAAGACTTCATGAACGCAAAACCGACATTCTTTGATGGCACAGGGGGTGTCATTGCTTTAACCCGATGGTTCGAGAAAATCGAATCAATCTTTGAAATATGCGCCTGTTCGGAGTCTGATAGAGTCAAGTTTGCTGCCTGCACCTTCCTAGACAAAGCCCTGACTTGGTGGAACGGCCGAGTCAAATCCTTAACTTTACCTGTAGCCAATGCTATGGGTTGGGAAGCTATGAAGGAGCTTCTTCTTGCAGAATATTGCCTTCGGGGCGAACTCCAGAAACTAGAACACGAACTTTGGAACCTTAAGATGAAGGGTTCCGACATAGCTGCTTATACCTCAAAATTTGACGATCTGGCGTTACTTTGTCCGGGAATGGTTACCCCGGAGAGTAAAAAGATAGAGAAGTTCATATGGGGGTTGACCCAGCCAACCAAAGGGAATGTCTTGGCTGCAAAGCCAGACACATATGACAGTGCCAAATGTCTTGCAAAAATCTTGATCGATCACGAAGACAACTCTGATGAGGAAGCTACCACCCCGGAGCCAGTCACCAGTGGAGGCGGAAGCAAAAAGAAATCCTGGAACAAGCGGAAGGCCCAGAGTATGCAAGGGTCTTCTAAGAAACAGCAAACGGTAGCAGTCCATGCTGTTACTGCCCCTATTACTGTTTTAGCTATTGGTTCCACAGCCCAAACTCCTACCAGTGGATACACTGGTACCCTTCCTTGGTGTGGTAAGTGCAATTACCACCACTGCATTCCTGGTCCATGTCGCGAAAGGATCTACGACAACTGTGGCAATAAGGGCCACCTTGCACGAACCTGCAGAAAACCAGCCAAATCAACGAACCAATCATCCGGAGCGGGAATTAGTCCGGCCTGTTACAATTGTGGTGAAGCTGGGCACTTCAAAAGGAATTGCCCCAAGGCAGCTACGACCACTGATCCCTCTGCCGCCGCAGGTATACTTCTCTTTGATAATTCTTATACCTGCAACTCTTTTCTATTTTAGTACAAAAAGAGAAACCTGTTATCTATCTATTCGAACATTTTCTAAACTCAATCCTTCGTATGTGATCGAAATGTGTACCGTCGGGATGACTAACCAATGAGATAGATAACATTAAATTCGTACCTATAGATTGAATCCTCAGTCCGGAGGACTATTCTGTTCCATTCGATTTAAAAAGGGGGAAAACTTTCTACAAAAATACTTTCATGCTATGTTTAACATGAAATGACTGAGTTTCATTCATGTTGTTATCCTTGATTTCGAAAGGGTCGCTCGTCTAGATCTTTTTCTCGACCCGGTTCTCGTGATCTTCCGCATCAAACCTTCGTATCATTCCATGCCTTAGAACTTAAAAGTTTTCCCAATGCGAATTACCACGCATCCCTCGTTTCTGTGATTATTGAGAAACGGGAAGTTAGCAGCTCTTTCCTCTAAATGTCTATCCAGAAGGATTTTCGGGAGTTTCTTTCGAACGTCTAGTTTAGTCTCACATCAGACCCTTCGAGATCTTCGTAGAAATCGATTCTGCAACCTTCAGATTTCGGATGCCCTTAGAGCTTGGTAACATCTATGTAGACCATCACGTCTCGAATCCTTAGAAGCGTCTGCCCAACGAAACCCTAGTGATTCCTTTGAGGAAACCGAAGTCGTTCAGGGTTGGAACTTCCATGAGAAAACCGATTGATATCGTAAATTGAGAGAGAGTTAAAGTACGAAACAAAGACACGTCTCAATAATGAGAATTCGTTAGAACGCCCAGTAAAGACCTGATTCCACTTGAGAAAGTGAAGATCCGAGGCAACAAATCCATTCGTGTCTCATTCCAATTCATGATCTATATCTTATTCTTTGAATTTCAGGACGAAATTCCCTCTAACGGGGGGATAATGTAACAACCCAAAATTTTCCATCGCCGAAAACCATTCTACCCGTATAACTCGTCGTATATCGAAACGTCCCGATATTGTTTTTGGGTTTAGTTAATTAAAGTTATATGTTTATTATCATCCAATGAGTGTCCAAAGCCTTTAGGAACTCATGAAATTAACCCAAAACATTTATTTCATAAGTTTTAGAAACGTCCCCGCCGGGTGATGGAAACTTAATCGGGTGCGACCTAAAGCCTCGTTTAAGGCCGGTATCGGGTAGAATTCCACCGTGTCCAAGTTTTGGGAACTATATAAACGTGTCTAAACATTCATTTGAAGCTTTTTCTTCCTCTCTCTACTCTCTCTCTAACCTCTTTCCTAAAATCCAAGTTTAAGGGTCCAAAACTCAATTTTAAGGCCTCAAATCCCTAAGGTACCTTCCTAACCTTAATCTATAGCATATTTGGCTTCTAAATTTGAGATTTAAACATGAAATTGGACACGATATATGAGTTTACGACCCAGGAAGCTACCTAGGCCGTAAACACTAAGTTTGAAGGGTTTTGAGCCCTTAAACCCCTTCCTAGACAATTTTGGACTATGTATATGGCTTAATGGCTTCATGAATTGAACTTATAACATTTAAAACATGGATTTGGATGGATTTGAAGGAGTTTACGGCCAAGGCACAAGCTTGGGCCGTAAACTCATATTTATGGGGTTTTCTTGACCTTAAACCCTTCCAAATCACTAATAAGGCTTAGATATGAATTATAGAATATTGGTTTTAGCATTTGGACACTTTAAACATAATGTTTGAGGGGATATTATGAGTTTACGGTCAAGGCAAGAGCTTGGGCCGTAAACTCCTTAAAATGTGGTATAAATTCATTTTAAAGTGTTGTTTAACCCCTATAACACCCCTAAAGCCTTGGAATGAATTTTAGAAGTCCTTACAAACAAGTTTTTGGCATTAAATCACATGGAAATACCCTCTAAGAGAGTTTACGGCCATGAGAGGGGTCTCATAGGCCGTAAACTCCAAAAAGCTATTCAAAACATCAAGTAAATGCATGTAAGGTCTTGAAACAATTTTAGCAATCACATGTGATTTGTTTGGAAACCAAAAACACAATTTTTCTTGAGTATTAAGGAGTTTACGGCCAGGAGCCTATGATAGGCCGTAAACTCCCATAAATAAGTCATTTCGATGATTTAAATCCATTCCAAGCCTTTAAAATCCAAACCTAGAAAAATTCCCTTAAGCGATTTAAGCCATTTTGTGCCATATCTCACCCCACCATGAGTTTACGGCCGTAAACTCATGGGTAGAGGGTCATGTGGCCGTAAACTCCTTAAGGAGTGTTCCTTTGAAGTCCCAATTCATTATCCTAACGATATGTGTCCCTAAACGCCACCCGGGTCCCTCCAAACACTTGTATCGGGGTGTTTTCGCGACTAGAAACAATTGTTCTTATCAAATAACCAATCTAAGTCCTAATTAGATACAAATGTGTATCTTTACATTATAATTAGGAACCTCGTGTATTTACAAGCCCCAGATCAACTCTTAGCATCCAAATCGTCACATTTCTCGTCCGGTGAGTTCATACCCCTACGCCTTTTTCCGTGTTTTTCAATGTTTTCAGGGGAGGAATACAAGCAAACTATAATTGTTTTCAAAATATAACATTTATGTTTTTCAAATAGTATCTGACAAATTATAAATACTTTTACCCCTTATGTATTATGCTGAGCATAAGGGATGATTTATCAATTACAACTAAATGGATTTTAGTTAAGAAAATAACCAAACTATTCAAATTATTATGGGAATACTTTGGGGTTCTATATTTATCTTTATATCATGTAATGATAGCTGTATAAAGTTATTAGATAAACTATGTCTGATTCAGTTTATCTCCGTATCAATTGAATGTATTGCCAGATAGTTTCTTGTATGTATCTATTTTTACCGTATTATGTTTCATAAACTTTGTATGTTTGGTATCGTATGAGAACCCTGTGAATAATTTAGTACTAGTTTGTGAGATAGTCACTACCCTTTATGGATGATCAATAAATCCTCCCCGGAAGTGTAACCAGAGTCTCCTGGAGGGAGAGCGAGGAATTTGTGAATAGATCTATTCGGGACTGACAATCCCACACCTTAACTGCTAGCTACAGTTAGGCGGGCACGCCTGGGATGCCAAATTCTGTATATCGTCCGACGTCTGAATAACGTCAAGGAGGTCTCGTTGTCGTATCAGCATGGTTACCCGACTCACAATATGTATTAATATAAACTTATTCACAGCTAGGACTTTGTTTAGAATCTATATCTTGTTTGGGATGGTAATCCCATGGTCTGGTATCTATATCTCGTTCGGGATGGTAATCCCATGGTTTTAAATCTATATTTCGTTCGGGATGGTAATCCCAGGGTTTTAAATCTATATTTCGTTCGGGATGGTAATCCCAGGGTTTTAAATCTATGTCTCATTCGGGATGGTAATCCCATGGTTTTGAATCTATATCTTGTACGGGATGGTAATCCCATGATTTTATCTAACTATCTTATATCAAATTCGGGATAGTGATCCCATGGTTTTATCAAATAATCTCATATCTGATTCGGGATAGTAGTCCCATGGTTTTCAATCTATATTTCATAGTATATCAAACTATCTTGTAACTAGTTCGGGATGTTAGTCCCAAGGTTTTCAAACTATTTTCTATCTACAGTTCGTGTATATCATGGTATTTCATATCGTATTCGGGATAGTAATCCTATGATTTTCAAAATATAGTTTTGTGTATTAAACTATACTCTGTTTTATTCAATCAATCTTGCATTTAGGAAAATATGGGATTTTCCTGGGGTTAACTTATAACGCGTAATTGAATTGTAACGAAAGATAATCAAACTAACATTACATAAGAAAATATGGGATTTTCTTGGATAACAAACCTTTTCGGAAAAACTAAGGAAACCGATACTTTTTCATAAAACAAAACCGCCTATGAACTCACCAGATTTATGCTGATTTTCAAACTGCTTGTATTCTCAGGTCCGAGTTAGACAGGTACCCGGTGATCTCTTTTGGTGAAGACAGAGTGCGTGGAAGACTCGTCTTGTTTTGTTCATATGATATATGTATAAATTTTGTACAAATTTACTTTTGAACCGAATGTAAACTTTCATATATATATGTAATGTAATGGTTGTTTACTGTGATTACTATGTACATTGGATTTGATACTCAACATGGAGTCAATCCCGGAAACGTTTCCGCCTTTGGTTTTCGGGGTGTGACAGTCTTGACCGGGCGCGACACATAAGTCAAATCAAATCATCGAGGGGCCCTGATATTGCTTTTACCCTCTTAGGATAAAAGGAACAAATAAACTTCGACTTATATCCATTTACTATTCACTAATCAAATCACACACAACAATGCGTTTTATGACATCAAGTTACTAATGCGTTTTCGCATTATCAATGCACAACCAATCAGCAAACAATAAACCATATATCTAGGTTTTAAGACCATATGATATTATCGTCTTGTGATCACTCGTGATAAATTCCATGAAGTGATTCCAGCAAGCATGGGTTTATTCCAATTCTCAAAACTTGTTCATAAGCACTCATGAACGTTGTAGCAAACCTTTGCTGTGTCTAATACCTTTCGTACAATCTACACACCTATTCTTGACAATCTTCATCCAGACCTACTTTCAACATATGAACGACTGTGGACCGTTCAAAAAATTCGGTTATTCTTAAATAACTCAATTATCCATGAAGTCAAAACATGCAAAGTGAAACAATAGTTAAACAAATAACATAAGATAGTAACTTTACTTATAAACAATACTCCTTTATTTAATCATCAAATGTCAATTACATTTATCTATTACACTTTTCTAAACCATCTAATCTAAACTAATATCATCCTTCATCCCAATGCTCCTAGCGTGCTGCAAGTGCTTAACCACACTCAGTCCCTTCGTAAGCGGATCTGCTGGGTTATCCTCTGACGATACCCTCTTCACTACGAGGAGTTCTTCTTCTACCCGATGCCGAATAAAGTGATATTTTCTGTCGATATGTCAAGATCTACCATGATCCCTCGGTTCCTTGGTCAAGGCAACCGCTCCTTCATTATCACAGAAAATTTCCATGGGCTCCTTTTTGGCAGGCACAACTACAAGGTCTCCAATGAAGTTCTTCAACCATATTTCCTACTTTGACGCTTCGCTCGCTGCAATGTACTCTGATTCACACGTTGAATCAACTACGGTTTCTTGCTTGGAACTTTTCCAAGTCACTGCTCCTCCATTAAGGGTAACGACCCAGCCCGACTACGAACGGTAGTTGTCCCGGTCGGTCTGAAAACTGGCGTCACTATACCCTCACACTTTTAAGTCATCACTCCCACCGAGGACTAGAAACCATTCCTTGGTCCTGCAAAGGTACTTAAGAATATTCTTGACTGCAGTCCAATGTGCTTTGCCAGGGTTCCCTTGATATCTGCTGACCATGCTCAAAGCAAAGGCCACATTAGGGCGAGTACAAGTCATAGCATACATGATTGAGCCAACTGCGGAAGCGTAAGGTACTCGGCTCATCTCTGCTATCTCGGCTTAGGTACTCGGACTTTGAGTCTTACTCAACTTCGCACTACTTTGGATCAGTAACTCTCTCTTCTTTGAGTTTTCCATACTAAAACGTTTTAGTGCCTTGTCCAAGTAAGTGTTCTGACTAAGTCCTATTAGTCTCTTACTTCTATCTCTCACTATCCTTATTCCCAAAATGTAGGAAGCCTCTCCGAGGTCCTTCATAGCGAAGCACTTCCTGAGCCTGGACTTAACCTCCTGCAGTGTCGGGATGTCGTTTCTTATGAGTAGTATGTCATCAACATACAATACGAGGAAGCTAACTGCACTCCCATTGGCTTTGCCATATACACATGGTTCATCCTTGCTTCGTATAAACCCAAACTCTTTGACTTTCTCATCGAATCATAGATTCCATCTGCAAGATGCTTGCTTAAGCCCATAAATGGACTTCTCAAGCTTACACACTCTATTGGGATGCTTCGAATTGACAAAACCCTCTGGCCGAGCCATGTAAACATCCTCATCCAACTTCCCATTAAGGAAAACAGTTTTGACATCCATCTGCCATATTTCATAATCATGAAATGCATCAATGGCCAGCATCACAATAATAGACTTCATTTTCACAACTAGAGAGAATGTCTCATCATAATAAACTCCAGTAGTTTGAGTGAAACTCTTCGCGACCAGTCGTGCCTTATATGTGTGCACATTCCCATCCATGTCGGTCTTCTTCTTGAAGATCCACTTTCACTCGATCGTCTTACGTCCGGGCACATGGTCAACCAAATTCCAAACTTGGTTGTTGTACATGGACTGAATCATGCATTCCATTGCCTCTTTCCATTTTGTAGACTTCGGACCTGCCATGGCTTCCTTATAGCTATTAGGTTCATCCAAATTTATTAGTGTACTATCACTAGTATACGTGTCCCCTTCTGTAGTAATATGAAAACCATATAACTAGGGTTGAATTCAAACTCTTTCGGAACATCTAAGAGGTAAGGACTCGTCAATTGGTTCAACCGGAGTTTCCTCCTTGGGTTGAGTGCCAGCGTTAGAGGTTCCTTTATCGCTCGACTCTTGAATCTCTTCAAGATCGATTTTCCTCCCACTGCCCCTTGGCTTAGGAGTTCTCGCTCTCAGAAATCCCCTCTCCTCGGAACGAAGACAACATTGTCACGTCTATAGAAGAGATATCCAAAGGATTTCTACGGGTAGCCGATGAAAATACACCGCTCACTACGAGGTTCGAGCTTGTCGTCAGTCTCTTGTCTTACGAAAGCCTCGCAACCCCAAACCTTTATATGTGCCAACGAGGGAGCTTTCCCTGTCCACATCATGTGAGGTGTTTTGGCAACCTTCTTTGTAGGGACTAAGTTAAGGATATGGGCGGCAGTCTCTTAGGCATACTCCCAGAATGAGATAGGTAGTGAAGCACGAATCATCATGGAACGAACCATGTCCAACAAGGTTGATTACGCCTCTCAGCCACACCGTTCAACTGCGGTGTCCTAGGTGGCGTCAATTGCAGAACTATTCCACATTCCTTGAGGTAGTCGTGGAATTTAAGACTTAGGTACTCTCCTCCTCGATCGGATCGAAGCATCTTGAGTTTCCTGCCTAATTGATTCTCCACTTCATGTTTAAACTCTTTGAACTTTTCAAAGGTTTCTGACTTGTGCTTGATTAAGTAGATATACCCATATTTGCTATAGTCGTCAGTTAAAGTCACATAGAAGCGGTTTGTATCCCTTGTGGTGAATCTAAAGGGCCCACACACATCAGTGTATATGAGATCCAATAGACCCTCACCCCTTTCACAAGTGCCAGTGAAGAGTGACTTGATCATCTTTCCATGTAAACAAGATTCGCACACGCCATCGTCCATAAGGTCGAATGACTCCAACACTCCATCCTTTTGGAGTTAGGCTATGCGTTTCTTGTTAACATGTCCAAGACGACAATGCCACAAGCATGCTTTATCCATACTATTGGAAGAATCCACACACAACACATCATTTCCTAAGTTATCTACAATCATCACAGTTTCACAAATTCCATTACAAGGTAATGCTTCGAAATATAAAACACCATTTAGATAAGCATAAATAGAACCTTTCTCATTATCAAATGAATATCTAAATCCTTGTCTAAACAAACCATGAAATGAAATGATGTTTCTTGCCATATTTGACGAATAGCAACAATTATTTAAATCTAATCCGAATCCATTACTAAGCGTTGGAGAATACACTCCAATCTTGGTGACAGGCGACGATCTTTTATTCCCCATGATTAGGTTTATCCTTCCATGCTCCACGTCCCTATCTCTTCTTAATCCCTACAAATCAGAACTTATGTGAAAACCACATCCTGTATCAAGAACCCAAGAAATAGCATGTGATGAATCATCAGATTTAATTGTGTAAATACCTGCGAAAGATGGCTTGATCTTCCCATCCTTGATGGCTTGCAGATATTCCTGGCAACTTCTCTTCCAATGCCCTATCTTGTGGCAGTGGTAGCATTCTGCCTCCTTCGGGTTAGATTTGGGCTTAGCAAAACCAACTTTGGTTCCACTAGAAGAGGTACCATCTTGGGATTTTCCCTTGTGGTGGCTCTTTGAAGGAGCCTTCCTCTTCTTACCCCTCCCTTGCCCAATGGCTAAAACAGGAGCAGCGGTTGCAATGAGAGTTGATGTAACAGACTTATCCTTGAGATTGCTCTCAACAGTCCTAAGCAATCCTTGAAGCTTGCTCAAGGCGACCTCTTCCTTATTCATGTGGTAAGTCATGCGGAACTGGTTGTATTAGGGAGGCAAGGAGTGAAGGATAATGTCAATTGCCAGCTCTTCATCGAAGTTAACATTCAATTTCAGAAGGCGATCAACATATCTCTGCATCTTTTGCAGATGAGCGGTTAGGGACTCTCCATTACCCATTTTGGCAGTGATCATCGAAGTGATGATCTCATACCTTTCTTGCCTCGCACTTTGGTGGTACCGGTCTTGATGCATCTCGTAGGGATAGTAGTCCTCGTAGGACTTATGTAGTTCAACAGTCATGGTCGGCAGCATGATGCAATGGAATTTCATGGCATCATGCTCATGGGCCTCAAAGGCAGCGATTTCTTCGGGAGTAGCAGTGTTGATGTTCACCTCCTTCAGCTCCTTATCGAGGACATACTCTTTGTCCTCATAACGAGTGACCATTCAGATGTTACAAATCCAATCATTGAAATTGGACCCGTCAAAGATCACTCTCCCATACAAGTTCATGAGTGAGAACGAGCCGGATGAGGTTGAGCCTGAAGCATTGTTGTTGTTTGAGTTCGATATCTGAAGAAAAGAACAAAGTTTGATTAGAAATGAATCCCTAATTAAACACCCAAAATGAGAAATTAGGGCTAGGATCCTACAACATTATTTACATATTAGAAAAGGGATGCCGTAATCTAACATGCAAATAATTTGAAGGTAAGTGAATGACGATTCACTAATTCTCCACCATGAAAAACAAAAAACAGATTAAGTTTTAAACGTATTGAAAACTCCTAGATTCCTTTGAGATTCATTGAACTTTTCAATGACATGTTTCAATCTCGATATTCCCATCAAGTTTGTGACTCGGATGACGAGGATCACAAAGCGGGTTTGAACAACCATTCAAATATACATGGTGCCCCCATTGTTACAGTCACCTATTCGATGTGCCAGTTAACCACACACAATCCATCGAACTATGACAAACAATGAGTCACCCTTTGCCACCTTTGCTCGGAACCAATTAGTGTGCCGGTTAACCACACACGCTCCACTAACTTCTTAGCAATGGTAAAAAGTGTAATTTCATGGGATTGCATCAATTCACTTTGCCTAAAGTAACTAACATTGAGAATTTTGTAAAATCGTTTAGTTACTTTATATAGATTCATTATACTTATTAATGAGAAAGGGTTGCCCTATCCTACCCATTCGGCTAACGACCCTCCACCAATCAAGGAAGTGGTGGGTGGGAGTGGACTCCCATTAAATGACCATTTTATAAGCCATAACCTTATGCCCCCCTTATAGATCGGCCTCGTGAATGAGGCCTACTAACAATAAGACTAGCATTTAAGTTATATATATATATATATATATATATATATATATATATATATATATATATATATATATATATAAATCTTATAATATTATAAAGTATAAGGTTGAATTTTAAACTTGTAAAATTCTAGGGTTTGAAATTTAAATAGTTCAAATTAAACATTTTAATCATAAAATTTAAATTTCAAAACTTGAGGACAAGTTTTGAACTTTTTCAAAACACAAAGATCAAATAGCAAATAATTTTCAATTAAGCATTTAATTTGATAATTATCTAAATTCTACCTAGTCAATATTACTTGCAAGATAATTCAACAATTAATTTAAATAATCAAGTATTATCAAATAAGGAAATTATTATTTAAACAATTGATAATTATCTTTTGTTTTGATGAGGATATTGATAAAAATGTAATAAAATTCGGATTTTATTAGACTAAAACAATTTAGGTAATTATCCTTAAGCAAAACAGCAAGAAATCCCAAAATTCCCTCTGTCTGACGCTCCGACTCGCCGAGTCCCCTTATGGACTCGTCGAGTTCATCCTACTCGTCGAGTCCACAATGGGATTTGCTGAGTTCATCAGGCAGAGAGCAAGAAAAACGATTTTTAAGCAAGAATCAAAGCACAAAGCATCAAATTCAAGAGAAGCCAATGAAGCTCTGATACCACTGATGGGTTTGAGCCATAAGAACATTCCTATGTGCACATACAAAACCCTAATGTGTGGATCTAGGTTTCTCTAGTGAACATGCTTTTTCATCCAAGACTTGCAAACCCTAGATCTATGATATACAATTCGAAATTGACAAGAAAAAGTAGATATAGATGATTACCTCTTCTTGGAAGCTTGAATCTTGTTATCCTTGGAGCTTAGAGTCACAATTTTCATTCCTCTAATGGCTTACAAACACCAAGAGTGATGAGTTAAAAACTCTTAGATCGTTTAGATCTTTCACAAGTGCGACAAAAGAATTCTAACAGTTTAAGAACAAATAAGAACAAACACAGATCAGAATCAAATATTAGCTTATGATTCAAAACTGAGTCATGCCTCAGCAGAGCTCGATGAAGAACTTCCGCTGTAGAGGTGCGCTAGGGTTTACAGAATTGTAAATACGAAAAACAATCAAAGCGCTTACTTCTAAGCCTGCATGCATGCAGCTTAAATACTAAACCCTAATGCAAAATAATGCATGGTTGGACAAGCCCAATACCAGCAACAAAACTAGGCTATGGACCGAGCCCATGACGCAATCCTCTAGACTCAACAATCTCCCTCTTTGCGTCAAATGAGGCGAGAGATTATTTCTTCTGAGCAGGATTCACCGTCTTTATAACTTTGAACAGTTTAGGAATAATGGCGAGAAGAGTCTGTTGGAATAGAATGTACCACCTCAGCATGTCGACGAACAGCTTTTTATCAGCAACAGTGTTCTGGTCGCACCTTTGTATAATTTCTAATATATGCTCGAGACAGGACATCAAGAAAAGGTGTTTGTCAACAAGAGCGAACATGCACTTTTGACCTTCGCCCCTGAGAAACATTACTATGTGATACTTGGAATCAATCTTCCCTTGGATCATGGAATTAACATTGCCAGCTCTGCCCATCGGTTTGATCGTTGGTCGCTTGTGTATGGCAGATGCATTTTCTTGGTCCATCTTCGCTACCTCATGAATGTAGCAAACAAGCATACGCTTGACATGATCAATAATTGGTTGATACTCCTGAGGATTTGACAAAAGGATGTTGTTGAGGAGTATCCAGTCATGGGGGTTGAGGTTTGGTAGATCAGCAACGGAAAATTGGTGAACAGAGCCTTCGGTTCCTCTATTTACCCTGAACTTGACATTAATGAATTTCCCTGCTGAGTAAGGCTTCATCACCCTGACGGTGGTTATCTTCTTTGAACTCCATGTCTTGTATTGAGGTTGAGCAAACTCCAAGTAAAACTCTAACAGATCCCTATCTACCTTCGGGTCTGGAGATGGAATGGCAGCAATGGAGTTGAAACAATGGAAGACGAATGCCTTTCTAGTGATTGGCATATCGAACTGCACATCCCTAGAGTTGTCACGGCTGAATGACATTGTAGGTTCAAGCCATAGAGCAGCTGGCTCATCAATCACACACCTCTGAAGCGATTCTCTAGTCCATTCAGGGAACATGGCCTTTTTCTTTTCAAGGAGCTCCGCCTCCTTTCGTTTCTGTTGTAGCTCAGCCTTCTCCTTCATAGACATTTCTTCAGTTCGTTTTTCTGAAGAATCAACCTTTGGGATAGGCTTCCTGGGAATTTCATCGTAGACATCATCTTCTTCGTTGTTGGTATCATCTTCACCGATTTTCTTCTTTTTCTTCTCCTTATTACTGACCGAAGCTTCATTACCCTTCGGTTCAGCAGCTGGCTTCGAGGTAGAATGAGGAGGTTGATTTGTTTCTTGCTTTTCTTGCTTCAACTTTTTCTCTCCCCCTTGTTGCGGATGGACACCAGTCACCGGAACACCCTCGATATGACTGAGGACGTCAAGTGCCGGTCAGGGCTTTTCTGCCAAATGCCTTCGGGTGGTGACATTCAATTAGATGAAGAAGGATGGAGTGAATGTCTGTAGCAGAACTCCTTATAACCTCCCTCTCGGACTTGAGGTCATCAATCTCAGCATGAGCAATTTTCAGCTTATGAGTTTGCAATTTAAACTGATTTGTGCGTCTGGCAAGCTCATCCATAACACCATTTTCCATAGCTAAGTCCGCTTGAAGTTGAGATAATCGTTCGTTGATATTAGAATGGAACGCTTCATTCGCCTGTTAAATGGCAAGGCGTGATGCTTCAACTTTCGAGCATTCAGACTGAAGAGTCTGTTGAAGAGTTTCTACAGAAGAAGTAACTGTAGCAGCATTCTTGGCAGCAGCAGCCTGCAAAGACTCTAAAAAGATGTGTGCCTGGGAATCTAGTTTATCGACTTTTGCGGTCGCTTCCTTGCGCTCCTTTTTTGAGGCATCAACAGCATGAGAGGCCTGTTGACACTGAGAAGTGGAGGCTTCAATAGCCTTGGCTGCAGCAGTTAAAGAGGCTGAATGTTCTACAACAACTGATGAGAATAGGGCCTTTAATGCAGCATCGGAATAAGCCACGAAGGAAGAGGAGGAAAGCAGTTGATCTAGCTTTTCGTTTACCGCTTTGAGATGACGTTTGGTGATAGGCTCATCCTCATCATCCTCACTCTGGACTCGATAAGGACTGAAGTATGTAGAGTCGAACTCCAAGTCCTCACCACTCAAAATTGGTGTTGTTGCTGTAGAAGGTGTGGGTGATAAGGGTTTAGAAGTAGTTGGAGGTTCGGTTGTTGGTGGGTTGGGAATTGTGAAGGTAGGTTTTGTAGTGGTGGTAGAGGTTGTATCTGTGAAAATGGTAGTGGGAATAGGTATTGAAGTGAAGGGTTGAGAGGTGGTTATTTGAGAGATAGGAGGGATAGAAGCAGGAATTGTAATAGGTGGAGGTGAAGGAGGCAATGTACGAACCGGAATTTCTGGAGTTGGGGAGCGAGGTAGAGTATCCCCTCGGCCTGAAGCCTCTTCATCTGAACTTTCATTCTCAGAGTCTGATGATAGAGCTTTCTTCTGGTTAGGAGGAACGTATTCTGAATCCGACTCGCTGCAGGATTGAAGAATAAGTCTCCTTGCAAGTTTCTTCTGCTTTTTAGGTTGAGGAGGAGAAGGAACAACTTTATTAGTTTTCCTCTTCTTGGGGGTTTAGCCCTTGGATGGTTTTGTTACAGGACCCTTCTTCTGTGATTCAGGTTTCTTGCCCCTTTTGGCTGGTTTATCAGCGTCTTCAATTGAACGTAGCATCGCCGACGTAAGTTCACGTGGACCAACAACTTTATGCTTCTTGTACTGCTGAAGTACGTTACTGGCTGCAGAGCTACAACCGAGCATGGTTTCTGGAATTGATTCGATGTACGAAAACTTTGTGGGGTCAGTGACGATGATCTTCATCGTATGAAAGGTGGCGATGGAGGAAAGCAAGGAATCCGCCATAATAGAGACACGATTGCAATCCATTGCCCATTTGGTGATAATGGATCAGAAACGCCCACATGAAATTTCTGAGTGCTTTGACGAAGAGAGTAGACTTTGAACTAGCTGCTGCCAAATTATAGACCCATAGTCAAGGTTGAGCCCGTTGTACAACCCATACAGCACTGCCATAAAGGCTTTGCTAGCACCGTCAAAACCAACACTGCGCTCAGATAAACCCTTGAATAAAAGAGTGAAGAGGCCATTCCATTGAGGAGGAAGGCAGGACTTCTTGAACTTTGTGACGGTAGTTAGGGTTTCAGTATACCCCATCTGATAAAACATAGTAAACAGTTGACCAGTGGTAATGGAGTCAGGGTTTACCAAAGATGGATCTTGTGAGAGACCGATTAGGGTACATAATCGACTCTTGGAGATGGAGACTTTCTCATCGTGAAGCTCGAAGTGGATACGCTCATTTGCTTTGTCGTAGAACGCCGTGGAGTAGACATGGGATAAGAATGACATTGGCACAATTTCAACCTTTGTCAGTGGATCGACTAGTGGAGAGTATTTGAGACACTCAACCATATACAACATGTACAGCTCATAAACAAAGGGCGTAAGATCGATGATTAGGTTTTGTTGGGGTTTTATTGTGAGTAGGAGTTGACGGACTCAGGTATCATGAACATATGAAGATTCTACCATTGTAGGAGCTTGAGAGCGATTATGAATTGTTGCAGAAAATAGGCGGGTTTCTTGAAGAGCTTTTTGGAAGTGATAAAGGTTGAAAGAGCCCCGTTCCAATTCGTTTTATACATACAAGGAAGAGAGAGAGAAGAATCCGGCTGAAATCTTGAATTATCTCTAAAATCGCGCCTGAATTGACGTGTGAACAGTTGGCATGCCGAAGATGACGCAGGAGAGAGAAAAACGTTTCCCCTTTTCATGCCTTTTCATAAAATCACCCTTTTCAAATCGCCAAACTGTTTGAATTTCTGCTGAGTCAACTACCTTTTCATCCCTATCGTTTCACCTGACGACGCTTGAGTTTTTGTGCCTTGATAATCTGTGTAAAACTTAGAGTTTTGGAAAATAAATTTTTTTCGTGCAAAGGGTGTAAAAGATAAAGAAATAAAACAAATATTTTGGGATTATCTGTGATGTCGTTTTTAGACATAAACCAATTGATTCTGGGCAAAAATCACTTCCTTCAACGTCAAGAGAGATATTGAAGTGCTTGCTTGGTTTCCCATGAAATAACGATCAAAAACTTGTTAAGAAGTTTTGAAAGGCATCTTTTAAGGTTAAAGAGGTGGCTTTCGCTTCAATTCATAATTTCGATACTTAACATAAGATCAAAAAGAGAATGAAGTACTTGTGAGATCATTGTGATCTGTTGAACAAGTAGGTGAGAAATAATTTTATAGTGACGAGAGAATTTAAGAAATCTAAAAAAAATAAACTGGATCTTTTAGGGTTAGAGAAACCTTGGTGAAAGGCAATCTCATAAAGATCACTCAAAAAGAAAAAGAGATTCCACTGGGTAACAAGTAAGATCTTGAATTTTTGAATTCACCGTCAATTCATTAGTGGTGTTGAATTTTGGGTTTCACTTAGTACATAGTAGCATGAGACTAAGATCATGAGCACAAATTTTGTATAACCATAAACCTCAATGGTTAAAACTGAGAGTCTTAGGGGTTATAGTGATGAAACGAAATATAATGGAGAAAGATGATGGAGATGGTATAAGAAGCGAATGTACCTCTGCCTATTAAAGAAAAGATGGTCTAAGCAGACAACTCTAAACTCAGTGTGAGTAGAGTAAGGTAGCTCATGATTAGAGTGAACTTGATAGCCTGGATTAGGAAAACATGATTAGTGTAGATCATCTTATTAAGGCTTCACTCAGAATCAGTTGAGGCTTGAGTCTACATACAGCAGCATGCTTCTAGGGACACCTAACTAAGGAAAATAAATTTACCTGCCCGAGATGCGTCATCGAGAATCACACTTAAAAAAAACATTAGAGATATGAAAAATGGTAAAAACACAGAAAATATTTTTGGATTTTTGTGAAAATTGAAGAGTTGAACGAAAAAAAATATTTTTGGGATTTTAGAAAGGAAAAGGAAGTAAAAAAAATTAACAATAGAATACATTTGAAACGCCTTAAAAAAATAAGAAAGTTCAGAAGGATCGAACCCGAAATAGACCGAACGCTCGGTTCATTTCGGTTCATGGATCAACTTCACCCGAAATAGACCGAACGCTCGGTTCATTTCGGTTCATATAGGCTCGCTCTATTTCGCTTGTTACCTTTATGGGAGCGTAGGCGATTTCGGTACTGACTCGGCTTGCATCATTCCTAGGCCTTGTAAGATCTTATTGAAGCTTGCTTCAGGTAAAGCCTTTGTGAATATGTCTGCCAGTTGATCAGTCATTCTGACGAAGTGAATTTCGACGTTGCCATCTTCGACGTGATCCTTGATGAAATGATATCTCAGTGCGATATGCTTAGTCTTCGAGTGTTGCACTGGATTGTGACAAATTCTGATTGCGCTTTCAGACTCACAGTACAAGAGGATTTTCTTCATGATTAAGCCATATTCCGGAGTTGACTCTATATCCATACGACTTCAGATGTACAAGATGCTGCAGCAATGTATTCGGCTTCTGCAGTGGATAACGACACGCAAGTTTGTTTCTTGGATTGCCAACTTACTAATTTTCCATCCAGAAACTGACATCCTCCTGTGGTGCTTTTACGATCTAATCCACAGCCACCTAGATCAGCATCTGAAAAGGCTTGCATGAAAAATCCGGAATTGGCTGGATATCATAGACCGAGAGAGGAGGTTCGCTTCAGATAGCGAAAGATGTTCTTCACTGCTTGAAGATGAGGTTCTTGAGGGTTGGCTTGAAATCTAGCACAATAACATACTGAGAACATGATATCAGGTCTACTGGCTGTAAGGTACATCAAAGACCCGATCATCTGTCAATAAAGCGTTGTATCAGCTGCTGGTTTCTCCAAAGATGGTGTGAGTTTCGTTCCAAAAGCCATCGGTACTTTTACCTTGGAGTCTCCCATCATTCCAAACTTGGTGAGCAAAGTCTTGGTATATGCTTCCTGATTAATAAAAATGCCTTCGGGTCCCTGTCTAATGTTCAATCCAAGAAAGAAATTAATAGGACCCATTGAGCTCATCTCAAACTTAGTTTTCATCAAATTTTGGAATTCAGCTATTAAGCTTGGATTCGTGGAGCCAAAGATGATGTCATCAACGTAAATTTGGACTATCATAAGGTGGTTACCTTCTCGCTTATGAAAGAAGGTTGGTTCAATCGAACCTTGTTTGAATTTAGACATCTTTAAGAAACGAGTAAGAGTTTCATACCATGCTCTGGGAGCTTGTTTCAGGCCATAGACAACTTTGTCGAGGATATAATAGTGATCAAGATACTTCTCGTTTACAAATCCCGGTGGTTGCTCAACATACACGGTTTCTTCAAGTTCACCATTGAGGAAGGCACATTTGACGTCCATTTGATAGACTTCAAAGTTCTTGTGAGCTGCGTATGCTAGAAAGATCCGAACAGATTCCAATCTAGCCACTGGAGCGAAGGTTTCTTCATAATCGATTCCCTCTTCCTGACAATATCCTTTGACCACCATCCTTGCTTTATTACGAATGACATTTCTTTCTTTGTCCATCTTGTTCCGGAATACCCATTTAAGACCAACAACCGAAGCATCCTTTGGTGTTGGAATAAGAGGCCATACCTTGTTTCTTTCAAACTCATTTAACTCATCCTGCATGGCTTGAACCGAGTCTGAATGATCAAGAGCCGAATTAACAGCCTTTGGCTCGATTTTGGACACAAAAGAATTGAAAATGCAGAACTCAACTTTTGAAAATAGAGCAGCCTGTGTCGCTTTGATTTGAGATCGTGTCAACACCTTTTCAGAGGATTCCCCTATAATTTGAGTCTAAGGATGATCTTTGGTCCATTTCACAAGTGGAGGAAATTTTGGATCATAGATGGGATCCAATTCAGCATTAATTTCTTCTTCGAGTTCAGACAGATTGTCATCTTCACTAACTGTTTTCTCCCCCTCGAAGAATGATTTCTGTTCAGGACCAACATTTGTACCTCCTTCATTTGTTGGAGTTTCAGTGGAGGTGGATGTATTTGTTGATGAGTCCTCCCCCTGGAAAGAAAAACCTTGATCATGATGAGGAGAAGAACCCCCCCCCTCCCCCTCAACAGTAGGATGGTCATGAGAAGGTTGGCTTCCAGCTGTATCTTCGGTTCCTTTGGATTGTTTATCAGCCATTTTCCTAGCAGCATCATCTATAACTTGTTTCAAATTGTCAACTTTGTTTTCTGCAGCTGTTGACTCCGAGTCGATCGGTTTCTGAGGTTCATCAAACAAGAGCATGAATTTGTCAAAAAGATTTGAGATTTAGACAGTAACATGATCGTTCTTTGGAAATATGTCTTGAGATGCATCTTCGATTGCCCTTAACTTCTTAACATAACTATCATCAAAAGTGACATAGTATGTTTCTTCAATTTTCTTTGAGCGTTTATTGACAACTCTATATGCCTTGGAGTTCACGTTTGGTTTTCGGTTGTTCAGAATCTCGTAAGGAGTGATGGAGAACCGTTTATTCAAGTAAGATTGATTCTGAGTATAGCATGCAGCCGCAAATGCATCAACCCAGAAGTATAATGGCAGAGATGCGAAGCATAACATGGTGCGAGCAGCTTCACAAAAGGATCAATTTCTCCTTTCAAAAATGTCGTTTTGTTGTGGAGTATAGGGGGCTAAGAAATTGTGAGTTGTCCCCTTTTTAGCAAGAAAACTTTCGAAATCTTTGTTTTTGAGTTCCATGCCATTATCGCTCCTAATATTACGAACAATCTTTCTGAGTTGTGTTTCTATCTGTTTGATGAAGAGCTTGAGCTTAGTTACAGCTTCTGACTTTTGCTTGAGAAAGAAGGTCCATGTGAACCTTGAGAAATCGTCTACTATTACCAGAATGTACTTGTTTCCTCCAATACTTTCGATAGACGATGGACCACATAAATCAATATGTAGTAATTCCAATGGTTCTATTACCTTAGTGTTGATAATAGAAGGATGGCTCTGTCGACTCTGCTTTTCCATTTCACATGCTGCACAAAGATGGTCTTTATCGAATTTCAGAACTGGCAGCCCTCGAACCTGATCACCCAAAACTAATTTGTTGATGTCCTTGAAGTTCAGGTGAGAGAGCCTCCTGTGCCATAGCCAGCTTTCATCGGAGTGAGCCTTTGTGAGCAAACAAATTGTTGGTTTTCCCTTTATCGGATTGAGATTCAGTGGATACATTTCTCCTTTTCTCTTGGATCTTAAAAGAACGTTGCTTGACTTCTTCTCGACAATTTCTGAGCCTTCGTCGTCGAAAGATACTTTCAACCCGGTACCAACCACCAGCTATGATACACTTATGAGATTGTGTTGGAGCCCTTCAACGTATGCTACCTTCCTTATGGAGAATTCGCCGTTAGTGATCATTCCGTAGCCTTTAATAGTTCCAAACGAGTTGTTTCCATACTTTACAATGCCGCCATCTTTTAGAGAGTGAAACTCCCTTAGTTCCTCCTTCCTTCCTGTCATGTGACGCGAGCAGCCACTGTCAATGTACCATTCTTCGTCAAACTGCTCGTCATGTATAACCTGCAAAAATTAAGCGTATTTAGGAACCCAAAGTTTCTTGGGTCTTTGTGAGCCTTTTACAGGACATGGTATTGTAAGAGAAATATCAACCATATATGTACGTTTAACTAAAGTTGTTTCATCCTTTCTTTTAATGGTGAAAACTTTAATTTTTGTTGACATAGAAGGACTAGGGTTTTTGACAGACGAACTAGGATTTTGAGATTTGGAATTAGGAGAGATGTTAGGTTTTTGGTTTTTGAGATCAGACTTGTGGGCTTGAGGACCGAAACTTTTCTTTCGGTTGGTGTTGGATGAGGGACCGAAACTCTCCTTTCGGTTGAAGTTGGATGAGGGATCGAAACTCTCATTTTGGTCGGAATTGGATGAGGGACCGAAACTCTCCTTTCGGTTGTTTAGGGACGAGGGACCAAAACTTCCCTTTCGGTTGTTTAGCGACGAGGGACCGAAACTTCCCTTTTGCTTGTAATTGGAAGATGAACCGAAACCGCCCTTTCGGTTGTTTAGCAATGAGGGACCGAATCTGCTTTTTCGAGTCCAATCTTTTGTAGGACCGAAACTGCTCTTTTGGTTCCTGTCATAATTGTGCTTCTGGTTCCCTGAGTTTTCCTCTAATTTCGACTTTCTTTCAATCCTTACAAAATCAGGATTTTGAGAGTTCCAGAATCGTTTTCTTTCAGAGAGATTCTTCTTGTATCTAACGTTCCGTTGATGCTTTCGTTCGGCTACATGTTTGGGATTTCTATGAACGTTGGCCATTCTTTTAGAAGCATGAGCACAACATTCACTATTTGTTGAAAAGGTATCACTTATGGTTTGTGTCGGTTCATCCACATAAGGTTTGGTTCCACTTGTGCTCGGCACATCGTACTTTGTAGGGTCATTTAGTGGTTCAGGTATATATCTACCTTTCACTCTCCATGAGGTTTTCTGAGAGAGGCCCTTCGTCTCGTCTGCGTTGTCGATTGGGGCTGACCAAAAGTACTCATCACATCCACTCGCGTCGTCTTCTTCTACCATCGCTGTTAACTCTGCAGTTTGTTGTGGAGTGACCCCGACACAGTGTAAACTTGATTTGGGGTAGTTTGAACCTTTTGGTACATAACATCTTTAGCTTTGAGAGATTTGGTTTTGTCGGTAGTGGAACGAGCATACTCAACAGAGTTTTCAGAAATGAGGTTCTTATTGGACTTTGGTTCACTCTTGGCTAGTTTGGAACAGTCTACCAAATCTTCTACAGAAATTTCACTCATATCATCGTACTCATTAAGTTCAGATGTATTTTCAACATCAATTTTGTTTTCTGAACTGAAGTTGGCATTCAATGAGTCGAATTTTTGTATAGTTTCGACTCTCAGTTTCAATCTATCATTTTCATCAAGTAGATTTTTGAGCATGTCCTTGTGGTCCTTGGACTTTATGTAAGATTCATTTTTGTCCAGACCTATCTTATATGCCGGGGACACTTCATCAGAGGACACAACACTTTCACAGTTGTATGCTTCTGCATCGATTTCATCCTCCTTTAATTCAATGAAAGGTAAAATCATACGATGAATTTTCTTCCCTATTTCAAAATCAAGATGCAACTGAGTAATGTTAAAATAAAACCTCTTAACAATTAAACAAAAACATTTCTTTGTTTGAGAAGTTTAAGATTGTCTCTTTGCAAATAAATCGAATCATCTTTTGATCTAATTAATTCCTTTTCGTTTTGCTCGATCCACATTCTTTGTTCCTCAATCTTTGATGAAATCCTGCTGATTTGATCAGTTAGGTTAGAATTCGTGACACGGGTTTGGGTAAGACTGCTACTTATGCTAGAGAATTTTGACTTCCAATTATTTAATTCCTTTTCATAATTATTAGCAGGTAATTTTAGAGAAACAAGAATATCTTGTACCTTTCCGATCAACTCATCGCATTCGTTGATCTAAACACTAACTGGCTTAGCAGCGAAGCATCTGTCCTCTCGCTCTCTTTCTTCTTCAACCCCCCCATCAATTGTGTATCCTCTCATTTTGGACACACCCTCGGTCACTGCAAAGCATCTTCCCATTGACTGCTCTGCTTTTGCCATCATAGCCTTTCCATGAGTAGGCTTCCTGACTTCATCATCCTCCGAATCTATGGACTAGACTTCCACACCTCCAAACTCATCACTGTTGGTTGAACCCTACACAATCAAAGCATTCATAGTAGAGTTATTAACATCAGACTTTCTTTTCTTTATCTCCTCCAATCTTCTCAGGAGGCTCGCTTCCTCATCATCTTCTCATGTCTTCTCTTCTTTCTTTCTCAGCATGCAGTCTTTGGCGAAATGATTTTTGCCTCCACAGTAATGACAATCAAAACTTGAGTCTCCTCCAGTCTAAGTCTCCTTCTTCGAGTCTCTGGACTTTGAACCCAACTTTGGTTCCTACTTGAAGCTTTCGGCGCTATAACTTCCCTGCCAATTTCAGTTTTTGTTGGTTGGGAATTTCTTCTTGATAAATTTTCTTGGGTTTGACACCATCATTGCATATTCCTCGCCGGTTAGATCAAAGTCAGCAAGATCTAATTCTTCTTCTTCTTCGATCGAAGTCTTTCCTTTAGAGACAAGAGCTAGAGAACCAAGACCCGAAACAACATTCGTTTCCTTCGATATGGCATTCTCATGGGATTTTAAGATACCCACAAGCTTTGCCAAAGAGTATGACTTGAACTGTTCATGAGCTTTGACAGTTGACACAACAGCCATCCATTCAGGTCTGAGACCATTCATGAAAGTGACCTTTTGTTCAATCACCTTTCTTTCAATACCATGCTTTATCATCTTGCTCAAAAGATGATTGAAACGATTGAAAGTTTGGATCAGCTTTTCTTCAGGCTTTTGCTTAAAATCACCAAACTCTGATAACAGAAGAGTTTGGATAGAGTGTTCCAGATCTTCATCTGTTGAATAAAATTCCTTCAATCTATCCCAGATCTCCTTGGCTGTTGTACAGGAACTAACCAAACGAAATGTATCTGATTGCAGCACAAACCTTATCATCCTTAGAGCTTTGATGTTGCACTGAAACTTCTCCTTTTCATCCTGAGGAATGTCTTTGACGTCATTAACGAGCTTATTGTATTCCTTCTGCGTTTTAACAATCTTTGACATGCTGGAATGAGCGAATGGGACAGAAGTGATTGCTTCCCAGATTAGATACCCATTGTCCTCCGATCCAATCACGTAGTCTTCAAAGTGACGCGTCCAGACTTTATAGTCTTGCATATACAAGATTGGCATTCTTGTTGTAGACCCTATGCTGTTGGAGATATTGATTGGATTGGTTTGAGAATCTTCCATAGACATGATGAATACTTTTGATCGAAAACCTGTAAAAGATCAGACTTGTAATTTTTCAATTAGGGTTGGATTAACAATTAATGAGATACGTCAATAAAGAGTGACGGCTCAATAAATATCAATCAATGCGGAATAAGAAACCCTACGAACTTCTTCGATAGAAGAGATATGTATAAATTACACAGTCTCCTGCTCTGATACCAATTGATGAGTTAAAAACTCTTAGATCGTTTAGATCTTTCACAAGTGCGACAAAAGAATTCTAACAGTTTAAGAACAAATAAGAACAATCACAAATCAGAATCAAATATGAGCTTATGATTCAAAACTGAGTCACGCCTCAGCAAAGCTCGATGAAGAACTTCCGCTGTAGAGGCGAGCTAGGGTTTATAGAATTGTAAATACGAAAAACAATCATAGCGCTTACTTCTAAGCCTACATGCATGCAGCTTAAATACTAAACCCCAATGCAAAATAACGCACGGCTGGACAGGCCCAATACCGGCAACAAAACTAGGCTATGGACCGAGCCCATGACGCAATCCTCGAGACTCAACAAAGAGGCAAGATGATGATTTGGAGGGAGGTTGCATGCACAAAATCGGCTCTAGGAACTCCTTAGGGTTTCTTGTAACACCGTAAATTCCAAAACAATTTTTCTTTTGAAAAATTATAATTCTCAGTACATATTTCACAAAACATCATTATTAAATCACAAAAACATAGCTCCATGTTTAATAAAATGATAATCCAGGATCCTCTTAAGTCTTTCTCTGGTGTGTACAATCAAGCCAGTGTCGTCCCGCGATCCAAATAAGAAAACCTGAAACACATAACACATAACACGGTAAGCACGAAGCTTAGTGAATTCTCCAAAATACCACATATAACACATATTAGCCACTTGAGGCTATAACTTTGTGGACCCTCTGGTCGTAACTCTGTGGACCTTCTGGTCCTAACTCTATGGACCCTCTAGTCCTAACTCTGTGAACCTTCCGGTTCTAACTCTGTAAACTCTGGAACATACACAACATAAATCACATAGAAATAATGCAGTGTATCACATCATATAAATAACATACAAAATGCTCTGTCACATAACTCTAATTACCACTCTAGGTAAAGTATAGTGAGAAGACTCACCTCGGATGAAGAACAGCTCCTATAATCACTGCTGCTACGTATCGGACTCTAACTCTGTGCCAAACACACAATAAATCTCAATTAGGAGTTAAGTCCAACCTCTCACTCATTGGGTCTAAAGATAGACCACCTAACAGCCCATTAATACCCTAAGACCTTTGGGCCCACCATAGCCCAATAATAAACGGGTCATCACACGGCCCAATTCCCAACCAAAAAAGCAAGCCCAAACCAAGGGCCCCAAAGCACATATATACACTCTGCTGGTCCAAGACTCTATGCATGAAGCCCAAACTCCAGGCCCAACACTCAAGGCCCAAAACATCACTTAGCCCAAAAGCTCACAGAGGGGTTACACGGGGCATACCTCCTTTGGTACGCTCATTGTACTCAAGTATGCACAATTCTGATCGGGGACCTCAGCCCAGTACGTGGGGCGTAATAGGATTACGCTGGGCGTAGTCTCAGTTTTGCTTAACTCAATTTTTGGGTCTTAACCTGTTAAGACCTTAACTCATCTCTTGGATCTGGACTTCCAAACATCTCCTACTCCATAAAGTTATCGACTTTAAGCCTTTACATGGCTGATAAGGTCACAACACATAAAAACTCTTAATTTCTTCACCCAAAATGCTCATAACTCATGTATGGGTAGATTCACACGATCAAGACCTTATTTTTATGGTTCTCCACCACTAGAAACACTTAAAAGGATAGGTTATTAAGCTCTGGAGTGCATCAACTCATAAAGCCTCAAGCTTGGGACCAAAAACCCTAAAATGGACCCTAATACGCACAAAAAAAGAGAGAGGGAAAGCTTGGAGCTGTATACCTTCAAATGGTGCTCTATCCCCAAGAAAGCTCAGATCCACAGCCTGCTCTTCAACTTCACTCCCTTCCATGCTCCTTCTTAACTCTTAAATGTCCACAAGAACACAAACAAGCTCATCATGGCCACCACAAGCATCAAGAACAGATATTAGAGTTTGAGAGGGTTTAATAACTGAGGAAGGTGGCCAGAAATGAGACCATCTCTTTCTTTTTATAGGAACACTTCACTTAATTAGGGTTTCCTTATGTGCCTAGTACGCCCAGCGTACCCCTTGGTACGCCCATCGTACTAGGTGGATCTTGCTTAAGAAACACGAGCATCTGTACGCTAAGCGTACGCATACGTACGCCCAACGTACTTCGCTGCCACACTTCTCCACTTTAGAGACTTATCTTGCCAAATATTCAAACTTCCATAGCTTCTTTGATATAACTCCGATTCCAAAGATCCTCATACCTACGGAAAGGTGATGAAATGCTTTACGATTCCACAAACTCGCCACAACCCGAGACTTCCTCATGCCCGACTCGTGTCCCACGAACCCTAATGACGGACCATCTGAATCAGGATGTTACATTTCTGGTAGCCGGTTTCTGTAGCCCTTGGGTTCTTTAAATACTTGAGCTGCTAGGGTTACAACCTGAAACCCTAATTAGATTACTTAGGCCTTAAGCAGTCCAAGGATCCTTCTAGATTAGGGCTTGGATGAATTCAAGGAGTCTATACACCTTAATTTCGTCCACCCTATGATCCATAAGGATCCACAGCCTAAAACCAACTATCACACAATTGGTAGTTCTAGTCCCCTTTATTTAATTAATCTCTTTTAGCCACATAATTAATTCTTGTCTAATATTAATTAAACTATATGATTTTTTTCTTTAATATATTAATCATATAATATATTAGTAAACCATAATAACCTCTTTATTTATAAATCATCCTATCATGTTGCTCTAGTGAAGGCAGCCCAAAAGGACCATGCACAACCGGATCAAGTACTTACCAAATATAGTTACGGGCTTAGACACTAATCCAACAGGGCTCTCCCATGGTCTTCCATGCAAGTATCACAAAGACAACTAACATACCACATAATCACTAGCATACCACACATACATGCATACCAGACATATCAGTAGTGGATCTACAATAAACACTACAACATAATAGGAAAGCCATGGGATCTCCACATGGTCTTAAATCCAAGTGTCATGGGCTCTCCCATGGTCTTCCATACAAGCATACCACATATACCAATAGCATACTTCCTAGCACATAACCAGCTAACATGCCACATAATACAACTTCAGCTAGTGTACCACATATCATAAACTGGGCCAATGTTGGTGCCTTAGACCCATTGGTATGATGAGGATACTCACCTCACACTGCTGAAGTCCCGCGGATAAAACCCTAGCTGCTGGATGACAGATTTCCGAACTGTCCATATCAAAACAACACCCAATTAATAATTGGGTTCCAATACATAACCATAAGTCCATGCTTGGGGTAAAATACTATTTTACCATTAACCTAACTTGGTCCAAAACCAAGGTCCAAACATAAACTCTGAAAGCCCAAAAACCAATCAATGAACCAACGCCCAAAATTTGGAAAATTGGGCCCAAACCTCTACATGAACTTATCTTAAGGTCCAACCATTTATTTTGGTCCAAACACTTGGTATTCCAATGTTCCAATGTCTCATAATCATCAAGGACCAATTATGGCCCATCTATGGCCCAATTTTCCAAATTAGGCCTAAGCCTCTCTGATGAGCCTTATCTTAAAGCCCAATAATTTCCTTAGTCCATAAACATGTTCCCCATTTGGCCCACAAAGGCCCACCACAAGTTAGTCCAAGAAATGGCCCAATAAGAACCCAAACCCAATTAGGGTTTTTCACATAAACTAACGATTAGGGTTAAGTGTTCCTACTTAACCCATTAAGGACTTACTCCATTAAGTCCATCACTCCACTAGTCCAAACATGCAATGTGGTCGGGTGTAATTCAAAATTCCAAATCCATTGGTCCAAATGCGGGTCCCGATAAATCCAAAATACACATTTCCAAAATTAGGGTTTTCTAAACCTTAATTAAGGTTTCTAACTAAATCATAAAGCCAATTAATCCAATATTTAAGTTTTTTTTTTACATTAATTAAAGTCTAATCAAGTCGAGTACCACCCACTACCACCTCGGGCACTGGTGGTTGGCGGTGGGTCACGGCGGCAGCCACCACCTCACGGTGGTGGTGGTTATGATTCTAAACTAAAGTACATCCAAAGTATCCCAAATAGCGGTCCATTCACACGTAAGAGCACACAATCACTCAAGGTAGCGGATGGTGGCAACAGCATGGCAGCATGAGGTGGCAGCCACCACCTCACGGTAGTGGTGGGGTTTTTCGGCCAATAACTACACACACATACACGCCTGAAACACAACAACACCGGGATACACACTCACTCTGCAACCTTGTGGCGGCAAACGTTGTTCGCAGATGACAGCCACCACCTTATGGTGGTGGTGATGGTTCTTCTTGACTTTCTGCAAAAAAGATGTACATACAACACCATTAATTCGGAAAACAGCCCTTATTTGTGAACACTTACGCACTCCACCACCTACAAGGCAGCAGCACGTCGCCGAAATGCGACAAAAATGGCGACCAACGGGCGGCGGTGGCTAAAACGGAGATTACGACCCCCATACTACCAAAAAGGAACGAAAGAGATGAGAGAATGGATGCGGTTACCCTTACCGAGAGATTTCCGATCGCATACGACCATGTTCCACCGTTCATAGCTTCCTCATTCGCCTCTTTGGTCTCTTTGACTGTTTACGACATCTCTGGCGGCGGGGGTTGTCATGGTGGTGTCCAACGGCTAGGTTGCAGATGGTGGGGGTGGCAGATGGTGGGAAGACAAAAGCTGACATCATGGATTCCACAAGAAGAGCTAGTTTTGGTAAAAGCTTGTGTTGACATTTCTGAGTATTCGAAGACGGGAAATGCACAACCGGGAGAGCATTTTTGTTTTCTTATTTTAGATCGGTTTCAGGAGAAGCTAGAAAAAGGTGAAGACTACTGTAAGAAACACCAATTGAATTCGAAGTTTCGAAAAATAACAAACTGGGCTTCAAAAATAAACGTGCTGTACAACAACCTAAAACCCCCAACGAAAAAGCGACAAAGGCGACGAAGAAATACTTCAAAAAGCTTTGCAATTTTACCTCGAGGAAGTCGAAAAACCATTCAAGTGGCACGATTGTTGGAAATTATTGGTTAGATGTCCTAGGTGGAAAAAATAGAAGCAATATTTAATTTTTGGAGTACAACAATCAAAGTGAACGAAAACGGCTCTAGTGGTTACATAACTTTCTCAGATGCTCGGGTCGATCTAGATTTAAATCAGGAGGACGAACTCCAGCTACAAGAAATTGTCTGACCAATGGATAGGGACAAAGCAAAGAGGATGGGAAAAGGGATTTTTTCGGGTGCATCGGATTTCAGCATTGACATTGACGAAATGCGGAAAATAATAGCGTCGTTTGATCGATATAATCTTAATTTCTCTGAACGTTTGGCGTTCAACAAAGAAAAAGAAGAAGCAAGGAAGAAGGAGCGCGCGGAGAGACAAGAAATGGAGGATATGAAGTTCTTGATGGAAAACACTGACCATTTCTCGGGACCGGCTCTCGAACTCATGATAAAGAAGAGCGAAAAAATGATGAATTTTTTTTTCATAGGTTGTCGTTGGTTTGTTTGTGTTTGTGTGTGTGTGTGTGTGTTTTTTTTTTTTTTAATTTTCTACTTTTTTTAATTTAGGTTTATTGTAATTTTTATTTTAATTAATGAAATGTATTTTCTTTTTTAATTAAATTTTTTGGTTGTTATTAATTTAAATATTATGAATCATAAAAATCAATTGATTTTATTTAAAAAAATAATAGCCCACCCATTCTTTAGGTTTAAACGAAGGAAAAAAAATCAAAGAATTAATGATCGACTCACAACACAACAAATAAGACCGTCTAAATGGGAAAGACTATCTTTGTAGACTTTTCATGTTTTAATTGCTAAAAGTAGAAAGTGATTTGTAACATTCAAACTTCCTTTTTAAGATTCGAGACCTTTGTAATTTTTGTGAATGGTCTATTTTGAAGAATAAGACATATAAGAGATTCATAATATGTATTCTTTATAGCTCTATCTTTTATGACCATTAAATTTACCAATAAAGGTACATTTGTTTGATTGCAACACGATTTTTTCATGGTTCAAAACAAATAACCTTCATGCCTATGAAACCATTCTTATTAACTGGTTTATTAAATTAAAAGATTGGAAATGTACAGTAAGCATGCAAATCTTAAGTGATATGATTAGTTTTGAAGTTCTAAAATCGCAAATGTTGTTTAAACTCGGTTAGTTCATGAGTTAAAAATGATAAACAATTATGTATCAGTATGCATCATTTTGTATGTTGGTAGCATAGGTTTACAGGACACATAATGCATTCTTTGTAAGACCTGTGATTATGAATCTCAATGAACTCAGTCTCATGAACAGTGACGAGTTTAGAACGTAAAATCACATGGTTCACCATTTAAATGAAACCAATACTATATATATATATATATATATATATATATATATATATATATATATATATATATATATATGATCGGATCAAATTGTATAAGCAAAAAAATCAAATTATTTTTAAAGACATTCTTGATTGATTTCTGATATAAACAACAATCAAATAATCAATACATAATGAAATTTTAAACAATAAAAAACATAGTGTGAACTCATGGAACAATAAAAAAAATGAAAAATAAATTCACTAAATATTACCAAATATTAGATAGCGTTGCCGTTGATGTTTATGGAATAAATATTAACAAGTAATAATTAGTAAAAGAAAAGAAAGGAAACCCAACAGTGAATGCAATTAAACCTACAACTAAATTATGAAAATTAAATTCACGAATTACAATAGTGATCTTTATCGACTTTTTAATGCTCTTGGAATATTGGAATCGGAAATAAAATTTCCACATAGTTTAATCAATTTTTACAAAGTTAACAAAGTAGAATATATTTACCGACGATTGCGAATTGGATCGGCGATTATGAAAAATTGTAGATCGAAGGTTAACGTGTTGTGAAATGATTGATTTTTTATTCAGGTTTTTATATTTTTTAATTGTAAATTATATTTCACTATGCATGTTGGATAATACTTTAAAAGATATTGGGCTATTAAAACTTATGGACTTCAAAAATCTAGTTTATATTATTGTCAAAGATATTAAGATGGTTCATTTCTATTTTTTTTAGATAGTTCACAATTTTTAGTTTTATATAACTTGTTATACAAAAATAAAAATAAAAGGTGGGTCAAGTGACCCACCATACTTAAACATAAACTGGCCACTGCTCACGAAGACATGTAGTGAAAAGGAAACATCTACGACCATGTAGAAGAAGTTTCTTCTTTGGAATGTGAACTTAGTCTAGTTGATATTTAATAAAAATTAATGGTATTCGTACATCGTTTGCCTTTTTTTTTTTTTTTTTTTTTTTCAGTGTTAATCTTGACATATTACTTGAAATTTTGTATCTAAAAATATCAAATAAGTAGATATAAGGAACTAATGGATTTTTATCAAGTTTGATATTTGAATAACAATTTTTTCTCAGCATTGGCCCCAAAATATGTTTGGAACATCCAAATACCAACAAATTATCGTCATTTTCAATATAAAATGTCATTTTCAATATAAAATTAAATAATAGAATAATTATAGGAAAATGTATTTGCATTAACAATTTGCTCACCAACTCTTCTAGTTAGTAAGATGCTGAAAAGGAAAGAATACGCGTTTATAACTTCCTGCTTGTTTAGAACAGTTGTTGACAGTGCATGTCTGCATGACGTTTGAGGTCTTACTTCAAAATTAAATGTATAAATTTATTATAACTCCCATCACTTGTATTTATATACCCAAATAATGTTCATACAATCTAATACGATCTCACCTGAAGGGTAGGGGATATAATATAATAGTAAAAAAAAATACGCTTCCCAAGTCATGTATAATCATACAAGTTGTCAAACCTTATGTTTCTTAGTTTCTGACATCATTCTTTTAATACACTTAAGTTTGTGGGAGGCCATTAGAGTTTAAACCGTAGAACTTCTATTGTGAAAATGGTATCTACTCAAGTAAAACTAATTTGATAATTCCTTTAGCATTTACTTTTTATTAATTTACTTATTACAAGAATAAACTTTAGTAATTATCCCTATAAATTATAAACATTCTTCTTTCATGTATTATTTGAAAATAGTGGTATAATTTACTTTTCCATTTGTAATTTTTATTTTTCATTACAACTAGTTGACACGCCTTACTCGTTAAAGAGAAGTTGCAGTTTTAACTCTTTCAAAATATTTGGTTTCTCAACAAATATGTCACTAGAAATAACTAATTGTTTCTTAAATAAGTTATGAATGAACTAACTATTTTGATTGGCTCAAAGATTAACATGCCACATTGTCTATAAGATGTTACAGACTCAAGACTTACATTGAGTCTTTTTCCTTCATTTTAAAAAACATGTTTACATTAAATACAACAAATACTAACATGCCCCACCCATCAAGGAGAAGTCCAATTTCGACTCTTACATCGTCTTTTCCTCTTTTTTTCATTTTAAGATAGGGTTAATGTCATAAAAACCCTCAAATTTTCAGGGTTTTGTCAGTTTTACCCAAAATTGAAGTTTATGTCCGTATTTTACCCTTATATTTTCCAAAAAAATGTTCGGCTTTACCTTTTTACCGGTGATAACAGGTTTTCCAGGTTACTATTATATTAAATTCGCAAAAAAAACCCTTAAGTTTACTTGAGTTTTTTTATTTTTATTTTTATTTTTACCCTTAAGTTTATATTTTTTTTTACACTTTTACCCTACGTATTTTTTTTCATAATATACGTATTCATACAGGAAAATCATATTTATATACGAAAAAAATGTTTAATTAAATATTGTATTTATAGTTTTTTTAATGTTATATATATATATATATATATATATATATATATATGTGTGTGTGTGTGTGTGTGTGTGTATGCATATATTTGAGTGTGTGTGTGTGTGTGTGTGTTTGCAAGGTTATACCATTTAAAATGTAAAATAATATTTTTAGAATTATAAGTATGTATTTTATCAAAATACATATTTACACTTCTAAAAATATATGTATATACTTATATAAACGTAAAAATTAAATATTTGTACTAATAAAATACATATTAACATTTCATATATATATATATATATATATATATATATATATATGAAATATATATATATATATTTTTAAATACATAAAAATATGTATATACATATACATATTTTTATTGATATATATTTTTAAATACATAAAAATATGTATTTGTAGTTCTAACAACATATAAATTTGTTGTTTTTTTTACATTTTACACGGTTTATCCAGGAAAAAAACTCATTCATATATATATATATATATATATATATATATATATATATATATATAATATAATATATATATATATATATATATATATATATATATATATATATATATATATATATATATAAATATAAAGGAAATAACATTAAAAAATGTAAATACAATATTTAATTAATTTTCTTTCATTATGATTTTTCTGATTGAATACATATAATATGGAAAAAAATACATAAGGTAAAAGTATAAAATAATTATAAACTTAAGTTTAAACGTAAAAAAACTATAAACTACGGGTTTTTTTTTTTTTTTTTTTTTTTTTTTTTTTTTTTTTTTGTGAAGTTAATATAATGGTAACCTAGAAATCTGTTATCACCGGTAAAATGGTAAAAACCGAAAATTTTTTGTAAAACATGAGGGTAAAAACAGACATAAAATTTAACTTTGGGAAAAACCGATAAAACCCTGTAAACTTGAGGGTTTTTATGACATTAACCCTTTAAGATATTTCGTTTTAAAATATCTATTTGTGACTGGAATTGGTTAAAATTAAATTTATATATTCTTGTAATTAGAAGCAAAGTCATTTTTGAGTTGCCTTTATAACTAGAATTGGTTAAAATTACATTTGTAGAGAGATGATAAATTTATTAGTTTGTTATATAATTAATAAATTGTAATAAATAATTTTTCAATATATATTATATGATTATTATATTAACTGTAAATAGAAAGTTGATATGTTAATTTATTATGTGATTAATAAATTATTATGAGATCAATTGTTAAATAATTGATTTGTTAATTTATAATGATTAATAAATTAATATGAAATCAATAAGAATTGATTATTTATTAATCACAACGAGTCTAGAATTAATTATGGATTAATTTGAATTAATTAAAGGCGTAACGAGTGAATTGTAAATGTTCAATAGTTGAATAAAAGAGACAACTATAGAACCATCCAAGCATGGACGGTTTTGGGAGTTGTTCTAGTGTTTCTGGAAGGCTCTTGGTTGCATAAAAGGAAATGATTTGAATTAGAATTAAATATATTATGTAATCAATTCCAATATTGCTCTGTCTACAAGTTATGTAAACTATAAATGAGACTCATTGGCTTGCACATTTCATTCATGACATTTCCTATAGGCATATGAACCAAAATTTTCTCATCTCTCTCCTCTTCATTCTAAGGTTTCTGGTTTTGGGTGTGAGCTCATTATGTAAAAACGATGCCAAACGAAGTTGTAATAAAAGAATTCCACATGTTTGCTGGCATAAATGGTTTAATATATGTGGCTTTTTTGGATGATTAGAGGGAAAAAGATTATATGACCATCTCAGAGCAAGGGTACAAAATCCATAACAGCAGGGACGTTTTTAGAAAGTAATTGTGCCTTATTTACCCCAACTTTTGCTCCAGCAAGAAATTTGTGAATATGAATCTAATTCAAAGAAAATCAATTTTTTTTGATGACTTTACTCTTTCAATCCGTAAAGGGATATCAAAAAGAGTTTAAAGGCCATTAACATGACTAAAGAAATCAACAATTGTAGAGTTCTAAATGCAATTAAGTTAAAAAATTTAAAATGTTATGGATAATTCAAAACCAAGAGCATAGAATCATGTTAGCATTTATTGTGAGCTATTCGTTGAGATATTCTCCAGGGGGTATTCGAACAACTTCATGGTGATTTCTACTACCCAAAGTTGCATTTATGTGATTTTAAGTTGTACACCCTAAATTCACCAAATCGAATGACTTTTGACTTTCTCTTTGAGCAAAGGGAATATATTGTGAAATTATAAAAATATTGTGAAGTTTATGGTTAAGAAACGTCACTTCCTGATGGGGCATTCTTTTGTGGTAAAGAAAGTCTTCTGATTTCTGCAAATACAGATATCAATGGTGACATAAGGACTAACACTTGTTATGTGAGAGATTGAAGAATACTGAACCTACAATTTAGCTAAACAACTGAACACTTGTCATGGTGACATAAGTGTTTGATCAGATCATGTAATTCAAAAATTGTTTATACAGGTCCAACATATGGATATAAATGTGTAAGTCTTTTTTTTTGGATAAATCAAGAATTTATCAAACATAAAACATGACTATGTTATACAATTACACAATCAACGTCAATATCCACTACCATATCATTGATTTGAAAAACAACTTAACCACATCGATCTCTTCTCCTTCTTCCTAGTAATCCAAATGGAAAAAAATGAGATTAATAAAAAAGGAAGTCTTTACAGAGAGTTTTTTGCTTGCTAAAATTATTCGCATCAAGAACATCAACCTAAATCTTAAAAAAAAGTACAATAAAAATCATAAGAAAATCAACTGTAATACTTTCATATTTCTTATAGTAATTAGTAAGTATTTCTTGAGAAAGTCTACAAGAACCAAAAAAAAATCTTGATTTAATAACAATGCCTCAAGTTTTGTAAGAATAAATCAACTAAATCCTAAAGAACTTATAACTTTAGAAAACTTTTATATAAACAAACGATACAACTAAAATATCTTACATTAGGCGTTCTTAGTAGGAAAACATAGGCACCGACTTGATGTAGCAGTGGACCTTTTATGGGACGATGAAGCCCATATTAAGTGATGATTCGAGGCACACATGTGCTTTATAATCGAAGATTGAGGGGTTAGAAAAGGTGAAATCAAAAGAGAAGTGTAGAAACAAAAGCAGGCCAACTCCTCCACCGTTAATTTTTGTCTTGAGAAGAAAAAGAGAGAGAAAAACTTTGTAAGACATCGACAACGAATAAGTGGTAGACAAGTTTAAGAAATTGGAGGATATATCAATGGAATTTGGCGGAGGAGAGGAAGCGTATAAGATATTTCTATTAAGGAAGATATTTGAGTTGATGAAGAAGCAAATTTTGGGAGAGAACATGTATCAGTACTGATTTGTGGGTATACTGGGGAAGAACAGGTATCAAAACCAGATGAGGTGGATTTTTTTGAGGACACAGTCATTGACCAACCAGCTTCAAGGGACTAAAGTTTCCTACAATTTAAATTATTGTCGCCATTATCTGAAGTATGTCAACTTAACTGTTGTATTATATACTTTATTTATAAAATGCTCTATTATGTTGACATTTTTTCCAATATAAGTATACATATTGTTTATATAATATTTAATTAATTTATAAACACAATTTTTAGCCATATATATATATATATATATATATATATATATATATATATATATATATATATGTGTGTGTGTGTGTGTGTTCATGTGTTCCTATCATTTATTGTGTGCTCATAAAACACAAATCTGGAACAACTGATGTAATATAATCTATGGTCATGATTTAAGAGTCTATGATATTACATTAGGTTAACATAGTATATCATATAATCACATAAATTTCAGCATAAGGGTATGTTGGTCAATTAACCTATATTAAAAAAAGAAATAACGAATTTTAAGAGATAATTAATTACCTTATTTTCAAAATTCAAAAATTTTTAAATTAATTTTAAATTTGTAAATCCGATTTTATTCTGTCAGAATGATAGAATGCCAACGATAAACTACTACAGACATTTTGGATTTTATTCTTACGGAATATAGTTCCAATTCAAATATTTTTTGATAATCAATCTGATATTTTTCATTTTATTCTTGTAGAATATGGTTCCATGCAAGATATTTTTTTATAACTAAGATGCTTAAAGAATTATACAACGTTTTATCAATAATACCATTTTCTAAAGAATACATACTTTATTCTTTGAGAATCACTAATTACATAAATTTGTAAAGAATAAAACTATAAAACAATTGTTTCATTCATTATGAAAAAATATGACTAACAATGGTTTAAGAATTACATTTATGCTTAAAGATTAAAACTAAGAATGTTTGATAAAGAAAATAACATTAATCAATTCTGAAAGAATGTTATTGTTAAGAAACACTTTATATATTCTGACATAATACATTCTGATAGAATACTCTCGTTCTCCATGTTTTTTTTTCTATATCAATGATAGTCTCTTCAAATCTTAAATCTACAAAGAAAACATAATCAACTTTCAAATATTAAAAAATTAAATGCATTCTAAGAAAATAAAAACTATAAATTTTGTTAAAATGTAGTAGATATTAAAGAATTGCAATTTATTCTAATAGAAAAAAAAACAAAACACAATTTCTTTTAATATCATTTTGTTGTAACAAAAAAAAGACATGATTTATTACTTACTATTAGCTTGTATGAAAAAATAGGATTTTTTTTTATAAATAGATCAAAATTAGAAAGGAATAAAAAAAAAATTAAACTTTGTTATGCTACCAGTTTGATTCCACCACAAATAAACAAAGAAAAGAAATTGAAAAACAAAGGATTTAATTAACATTAAGTATATGAAGAAAATGTATCCATTGTTTAAATAAGTTTTAAGTATATACATAAGTTAAATAAAAAAATTCAATTAATGGAACAAAAGATTTTAACCGAGTGTATTCTAATAAACACACTATACAAAACGTAATATATTACATATTTAGTTTTCCTAAAAAAATAGTATTCTTCTTAGAATACATTAACAAATAAGAAAATTGAAATATATATACAAGAAAAATAAAAAGTATCACAAAGAAATTACATTCTAAAGTCTCACCACAATCATCAATTTTTGAATTCAATTCCAAAAGCATACATCATTTCGAATAAAGATGATTGAATAATTAGCAACTTATCTATAAATTAGTAAAATATTAAAACTATAAATCAAGCCTCAATTACCAAAACAATAAAAAACAAATTTAGCATTAGTTACAATGGTGTGTAAGTAATCAGTAGTCTAATTTTTGGTGGCGATTACTTGATAGCAAAAGAAAGCAAAAAACACATCATGAACAACATCTAATTATAATACTGTTTAGTTTAGTTTTTGTATCCCTCCAACTCAACTATTTTGCATTTTGTATATTTTGGAATTTAATATGACAACTAATATTGTTATACACTTCAACTTATATTTAATATTAATATCGATAGTTCACATAAACCAATAATCACTTATGAAAACATAAACCAATAATCACTTATGAAAATCTTGAAATGAGAAATATAGATACTAAATTACATGTCTAGATTTTAAAAACAATAAATAAAGATGATACTTCCGTGATTAGGAAAAAATTAAATAAATAAATTATCTTTGTTGATGTTCCCATGTTGCCGATTACCAACAACTCCACCATCAAAATGAATTGAATGTGTTTTTCCTCATTGTCGGTTCCATTTACTAGAAGATACTCGAATTGGATTTTGAATTTATAACACCACCCAATAGAGGAGATATTTATGCGATCTTGATAGAAACCCAAGAAATAAACATGATTTGTTTGGAGGAGGCACATAGTACGGTACGATGCAGCTGAAAAACTTAATAGGCTACCACGGCTCGCTTCGCTTTTGTTGCGGAGCTCACTGCTTTTGGAGTAGTGCTTGCAGCTTGCTGCTTTCTGTTCAAGCGGAGCTCGCTGTCTACTCCACGAGTCGCCACAGCTTCGCCTACGCCACTTGTATATAGACAACAATAGCGCCCAAGATTTCCCCTTCGCGTAGTTCATTGAACCTTCCATCCGGAAGCGGCATAGATGAGAGGGTACAGACGATGATCTGCTGCTGGAGGTTGAAGAGGGAGGTGTGTATCGATGGTGATAAGAAGTTATAGTGATATAATAGAAAGATCAGGTCAGATATTAATTTCTTTCCTTAATTATAAGATTTCAATTAAATGCGTTCATTAATTGAGAATATAAAATCTCTAAAATATGGTTATCAAATGAAAAAATTATTTAATATATTACTAATTTTTGGTTGGTGCATTTATAAATACAATAACTATGAAAAAGAAGCCAATATAAGGGAATGCGGTTTCATCAGCTGCGTTTTATGCGCCAGGTTTTCAGACCTATCCTGTTGGATGAGCTAGAAGGGATAAGGTACATAAGTCAGTCGCCTTAATTCCTACAGTGCGAGAGGTACGAAGTAAATCGAGTGAAAGGAGAGGGATCTGGCTTTGATAGGGCTGAAAGCTTTATCAATCGGGTAGCAGAAAGAGGTTGGTCCATAGGTACCTGCCACAACTTTCATCCGGGGGAGCCTACCTGCCCAGTCATGTCGGTATAGAAGTGTCAGAACCTCTCTCTTTCTCTCTCTCTCTCTCTCTCTCTCTCTATATATATATATATATATATATATATATTAGTGTTGATGAAATCGACATTCTACTCAAAAATCGGGATTTAATCGATTGGAAGTCTACAACATATTAAGATTAAGCCTAGCTAAGTGATTTGGTATATTGATTAAATATTGGTAATAAATGATCTTGGGAATCCTTAGCACTCAATTAACCAGAATCGAGGGTTATTATCTTAAGATAAATAAGGTTTTTTAATAGTGTATGGTCTACGATTATATATATATATATATATATATATATATATATATATATATATATATATATATATATATATATATATATAGTCACACACACAGAAGATAATTTCCCTTCCGTAATCATTGATAGTTTTCGCTCTCATCCTATGTTAAACTAACATTGTATTATGGTAAAAGATGCTTTGATTGACCATAGTGTAATAAAATGCTTCATGATCATATACAAGGGACCGTAAATCATTTTGACATACTTTAGGTTCTAGAATGTGTTGAGTATTTGAGATATTGAAACTGATTCGACATATTTGGTTATTTAGGGAGCCTTTTTAGGGTTAACCATTTTATGATTCCCTACGGTGCCTTTATAGTAGAAATTCTTAATCAATCTCTTCTAAAGCATTGGTTTTATATTAGGACATTAGTTTTATATTTATGGTATATATTTATTGTTCCGTATAAATAATCATAAGGTTAGATTTTGGTAAAAACTTTTTACTAGATTAGGGTTTTCTCTGTACGTTCATATCATAATCAATATACACAAAAACCTTATCAGATTACTTGCATATGATGGTGATTGATTCTTGATTGTTCTTGATATTCCGCATTCGTCATCTCAGATTTATTCCCAACAAGTGGTATCAGAGCGGGTTTTTGTAGATCTCAGCGATTATTGCAAGAATCGATCTTGTTTATGGCGATATTTTATTATGAATCTCACTTTGTTCTTTAAGCTTTGTAAGTTTTCTGAAAAGAAAAAGTCTAATACCTCATTTTATTGCAAAATATTGTTTAGATCTGTCATCTTCTACTCATTATTTCATCTAATTGTTCTTGAATCGTTTTCTATAAGAGAATTAGAAGAAAATTTTCGTATTTATTCAAATTTTTTAATGCAGATCTACTTTATCTCTCTAAAATTCGTCTTAGATCTATTTTCTCTCTCTAGAAACTATCTCAGATCTGTTTTCTCTCTCTAGAAATCTTGTTAGATCTATTTTCTCTCTCTCTCTCTCTCTCTCTCTCTTTCTTTCTTTCTCTCTCTCTCTCTCACTCTCTCTCTCTCTCTCTCTCTCTCTCTTCGAGTTTTATTCCTGGTGGAAGATATGATGAACTCTTCAGTTTCAAAATTGTTATCTTCGATTAAAGAACCAGGAATGAAAGTTACAGATCCGAAATTTAAACTTTCAAATACAGATCGTTGGTATCTTATTTATGGTCCAATAAAAAAAATCTCAAAGTCTCTTTGATATATATAATCTCTTAGTAGATGGAGAGATTAATAAAGATGCATATTTGAAAAATATAGAAAAACGTATTATAAAATTTTTGGATGAAAATGAGCTTGTGTTGGAACCATTTCGTATTATCAAAACTGATTTGGAACGGGAAAAAGAAGAACAATTAGTGAAAGAAAGAAAAATAGAAGAAGATGTTGTTCAAAATGATGTTCTTGGTGTTCTTGGTGAAGTTCACAATGTTTCTTATGTTTATAAAGAAAATATGTCTTTCACTGTTTCTTAATAAAGAGGTGATCGTAATTCAACGGGGAACCACACAGACACTTCTTAGTCTTTCTTGACTTCGAAGGAAGAGATCTTTGCCTGGGATCCACTGTTTTGTATCTTAAAATAGGCATTACTAAAATCCCACACATATGCTTTGCTTTATTTCTTTATCTTTGGCACAATCTAGCACGAAGATCCTTGTGATTTTTGAAAAGTCCGGTTCGTGGTACTTACACTCATTTTCAGTTTCGTAGTTCCACTTAAGTTTATTTAAAGGCGAAAGTTCGTATCTCAATGTGAAAGGTGGTATACAATTAAATTCGAAAGGGAGAAACTGACGCGACACTCTAATGGATAAGGATTCAAATGGGCGCGTGAGAATTTGAACCAACGTTTCCTTTACCGCCGCCTGACACATGTTTCTGACGTAACCGTTGTCAAATCACGCTTTTGCAGGAGACTTTTCAGTGCCCTATACAATCTCTCTTCGGATTTCTCTCGCCAAACAAAAGGTATAAAGGGTTTTTGACGCTACATCTCTCCTTACCACTCACAAAATACTCTCAAAGAATTTCGGCGATCTTCATCCTCAACTGTTCATCATCTTCATCTTCAAGAAATCATCAATGGCGGGATCTTCTGAAACTCCTGCTGTTCAAGAACAATCAGGGCAATCATCTCTTCTCGGCATTATGCAAAACCAAAACTTGATTCTCGATCTCAATCCTCTCAAGTACGACAACTTCATGTTACCGATCGTTGAGTGCTTTAAATACTCACCACTGGTTAAAGCTTTGACAATGTGTGAGATTGTTCCAATGTTTCTTCTATCAAAGGCTTATTCATCTCATTGCTACATCAAGGAAGAACAAAGAATCACGTTCGTGGTTCTCGACAGGAAAACCTCAATCACTAAGTCCCGATTTTGTTCTCTGTTAGGGCTTGAACTGACTGTGATTTGGGAGACCCCGATTCCATTACTATTGCCGCAATTATGGAGATGTTCTACCAAATGGGCTACAAAGAAACCTTAACCTCCATCTCCATGTTCAGAAAACCTAATCTACCGCCTCAATGGAATGGGTATTTTACTTTATTATTCAAGAGCTCCTCTGAGCGTGTGACTGGCTCTGACTACACCAACAAATTATTCATGAACATCATGTATGGGATCTACACAGGGGAAAACATCGACTTTGGGGCAGTTCTTTGGGATCAATTAGTCCAAAGTACCCATTCTTCAAACCAACACATTGAAATTTCCTATGCTCGATTCTGGACGATTGTTGTTCAACGGGCCATTGAGAAGCTTAAACTTCCGGTGATGCGAGATTCATTCATGTATGCTATTTCAATCTTTCACACTACAAATTTCATCATTGCCGATAACTCAAATTTTTTGTTTGTGGGTTCCATTCCTGAAGCCATGTTTCGTTCTGTTCCTGCTGCAAGCAAGATTCTTAAGGCTTACAGGAAACTTCTAGTTTTAGGCTTTCATCCTTTGACTGATGAGATGCGAACGATATTAGCATAGGCTGATAATCCTAAGAAAGGATGAAAGAATAAAGCTGCTAAAGAAGGTACTTCAACAATAGTTGCAACCCCCAAGAAACGAAATGAATAAGTTGGCTCATCTGCACCAGCTCCTCCCCCAACCCAAAAGCGAAAGATCAAGAAAGCAGCTCGCAAGCCCAGATCTACGACTCCAAGTGAAAGCAAACATTCACAGTCTAACACTCAGTCAAACATTTGCATTGAAGAGGATGAGTCTGTCCAAACCGAAGACATTATTGCAACTTCAAATCCTGAGGTTTCACAACCTATTTCTACAAACCCAGAGGTAATCTTTCCGATTCCCGTCTTAGTTCCTATTACTAATGACTTCTTTGAGAATGCATATATTCCCTCTCCTACTGCTACCGTTTCTATCCCGATTACCATCGCACCATGTCCACCCCATGTTAGTTCACAAGTTCAAACCACTCTTTCTTATTTAACTCCTATGTTCACTGACTCTACTGCCACCACCTCAACTACGAACATGACCAATGAACCTCTTGTTACTATCAATGCATCTGATGCGGGGGTAGAAGCTTCAGTTTTAACTCCCGGTCATTCAACACCTACTGTTTCTCCTCTGAGACAAAGCGATTCAGATATGTTTTTCGAGAGCACTGGTTTTGGTTTCACATCCTTTCAATTAAGTCCCTTCAGGGTTCAAGATGCTAGTGATGATGATACTCCTATAACTCAACGATAATTCAAGGTTATCAACGAAAATCTAGATTCGCTTATCAATTCTTCTCAAGCTTCATCAAGTGATGCTTATTCTAAGGCAACAGTTAAGGCCTTTTTTCTAGTCAATGAAAAAAGAACATCAGGCCAACCTGGATAAAGCGAATCAAGCAGTTTCTAATTGGACTGCTATGTTCAAAGGGGTGCTTGAAAAGGTTGAAAAACTCGTCTCTGACACTCATACCTTTACAACAATTTTACAAACATCTGCTGAGACAAATATCTCCAAGGCGAATGAGACGATAGTGTGCCTTCGCACCTTACTACAACATGAAAAGAAGTGCTTTCAGTTATAATTTTTGAAGATTGGGATTATTCTAAAAGGGATTTATTTTATCAAATATGACGGGTTTTGAAGATTGTTGGTGATTCTTTTTAACTTTCCAGATTCTCTCTATGGTATTTGTTGAAGATTCAAGGGGGAGCGACGATTATTCAAGGGAGAGTTCGTATTTGGAAGAGGTTATTTGTTTCTCTCGCTTTGAAGACCTCATGTACTAATTGTTGGATTAATGTCTAAGTCCATAACTATAATTGGTAAGACTTGACCCGACCCGACATGGTCCATTTGGTTTGCATGACATCATGCATTTGGATAGACTATAATGAGAGAAATAACACTTAAGGTTTGTTAATATATTATAAGTTCTAATATATTAATAAGATTATTTAATTAGTATTGATCAAGAATTAATCTAGGATTAATTAAGTGATCAAAAGAAGACTAATTAAATATATGAGTTGATTGTGTAAATCATCCATATTATACTTGTATAGTGGGCTAAGACTCCATGGATTATCAAGTTGGGCTAAAACCCATAGGATGCTCCATGGTGTATTTGAACCCATGGATCCAAGGAAATAGAAAGCCATGACAATTAAGGTTTACCTTAATTGTGACACTATATAAAGATCATATTCTAGGGAAAATCGATCACTATGTGAGAATAGAAACGGCTAGCCGATTTTTCATGAAGTGTGGTTATCTCTCAAGTCATTCCATGTGTATTTGGTGTTGTGTGAACCATTTGAGGTGTCATACTTGGGGCACTAGGCACTCAAGCTTCATGAAGACTTTCTACATCAAAGAGGTATGTAATTCTATCTTGTTATATTCATTGTTTTGTATGCTAGTTAGGATGAATACCTTGGAAAGTTCATATTTGTATGTAAAATAGAGAAAACATAGATCCAAGGTATTTAGGGTTGCATGTACACTTAGGAGTGTTAGAATGCTCAAAACCCAATAGTGGTATCAAAGCCTGTTTTTTTTTTTTTTTTTTTTTTTTTTTTTTTTTTTTTTTTTTCAATTATACTTGATGCAAATTGCTGAAAAATGCTGAAAAAATTGATTTTCTGGCTTTCTGGGCACTGGACTCGCCGAGTCAACTGAAAAACTCGCCGAGTCCATGAAGAAAATCATCCTACTCGTCGAGTAGGTTGATACACTCGACGAGTAGGAGCCCCAGACAACATATTTTCGAGTTTTTGGGCTAGAAATGGACTAGGAACATTACCCTAAGCTGTTTTGGAGTTATAAACTTGTTTTTGATGTCGTAATGTTCATGCTAATCCAATTTCAAAGATAATTGTCAATAGATTCATGTTTTGTATTAGTTTAGTGATTAGGCTAATTATATGAAAAAGTTTGATTTGAATTATCTTGTTCTTATGAGTTGCTTAGATTAATAGAAAAGTTAATTGATTATGTGTTTTCAATCCATTTTAATCTAAGAGTTGATTCTAAAATGTGTTTTTGTAACTTGTCCTCAAGTTATATGAAAAGTCACATTTAAGTTTCATAAAACTCATAAAAGTTGGCAGTGGTTACAAAAAATGAAGAGTCTTGTCCTCAAGTTATGGAGGTTCAAGAGTCACTTCATTAAGTAATAAAATGTGTAACCTTAATTAATTCCATAAGTTACAAAAAAATAAAGAAAAGTTACATTCTTTTATTTGTTTAAAGTCTTCCATAACTTGTCCTCAAGTTATGGAACTTGAAGAATTTTTTTTAATTAAACTACTTTAAACACATAAGTTATGGAATTAATTAGTTTTGAATAGTTTCAAAACTTGCTTTCAAGTTTTGGAATTTGAAAAGTTTTCACTTATGAATACTTTAATTCCAAGTTAGCCCTTAGAATTTTAAAAGTTAAAATTCAACCCTTATACTTTATAATATTATAAGTTAATAATATTTATATATATGTATAAGAGCAAGTCAGTCTTACCGTTAGTAGGCCTCATTCACAAAGCCGATCTATAAGGGGGGGGGGGGGTGTATAAGGTTACTGCCTATAAATGGCAGTTTAATGGGTGTCCACTCTCACTCACCACTTCCTTGACTGGTGGAGGGTCGTTAGCCGAACGGGTAGGACAAGGACTAGAATTCTCCCTTCATTAAAAGTATTAATGATAAATACTAAGTAGCTAAGCCTTTTATAAATACCCAATCTTAGTTACTTAGGAAAAAGTGAATAAGGTGCTAATCCATGAAATTATACTTTGCACTTTGTTTGAGTCGGTTAGTGGAACGTGTGTAGTTAACCGGCACACTAATCTGGACTTAACAAGGGAGGTAAAGGGTAACTTAATATTTATCATAGTATCGGTGGAGCGTGTGTGGTTAACCGGCATATCGATTAAGGGGTAAATATTAAGGTTACCAAGTATATTTGCATGGTTACTTCACACTTTGTTTTGTGATCCTCGGCATCCCAGTCACAAAACCTGAAGTGCACACTTGAGATTGAAACATGCCATTGAAAAGTTCAATGAATCTCAAAGATCTAGGAGTTTCAAAACCAATTAAAACCTAATAATACATTTCGTTTATCTTGGTGGAAATTGGTGAATCGTCATTCACCTACCTTCAAATATTTTATAGCTTGGATTACGGCATCCCTCTTCCAAGTTATAAAAGTATTGTGTTGGGTCCTAGCCTTAATATTTCATATTGGGTGTTATATTAAGGACTTTAAATCAACTATCTTGAATATCTCCCAAAAGATGTCTGATGTAGACATTTATGATCTTCCCAAATCTCTTGAAACAAGCTTTCCTAAATGAAGATTATGTTCCATGGGAATCATACTTCTTTCACCTCCTCCAATTATTCTCCCTAACCCACAAGTTCAAGGTCACTCAAGCCCTATTTGTCACACCCCAAAACCGGAATGGCGGAAACGTTCGGGGGCGGATGACTTCATGTGGTAGCGTAACAAATGAATACATAGTAAAGAAAGCAATACAACCATCATATATATAATTGAAAGTTTACATTGTTAAAAGGTACATGTTCAAAACCAATTACAATATGATGCCAAAATATGAATTTAAACTGGCGCCGCAACGTCCCTTCTTCAAAAGTTGTTTGTTACCTGTAGTTACTGAATCCCTGGGACATACAAGTAGTTTTGAAAGAGTAGATCATCATTTAAGCTGGTGAGTTTCATAAGTATTAAATGACAATGTTTGTATGAAATGAAATGTTTTGTTTTTGTTTGTTTGTTTCTAGAAAATCCCATATTTTCTACTAGCATAAATGTAGCCTTCTATCAAGACCAATGTTTTTTTCTAGAAAATGTATGTACGTATAAAGTTTTCAATACGTCTGAAAAATCTCATAAATCAATGTGTTTTTAATACTCCATGTGAGTTTTATAACCATGCTATTGACTAGAAATGCCTATACACAACGTTCTTCAGGCGTTGGAATGTTCTGACGTTTGTCTCCCCAAATGGTGTACTGTAGCTAACAGTCAGGGCGTGGGGTTGTCAAGCCCGTATAGATCTATACACAAACACCAGGCTCCCTCTCCAAGGGATTCTGGTATATAATACAGGACTTGAAATGTGTACTCGAACGTACGTGAAGTTAATGTCTCACAAAACTTAGTATAAAACAGATTTACTTGTGAAAATGTTCGTTTGTTCTTGTAGGTGAAAGTAAACTTCTTGAAATAGTGTTTCTAGTATGTAACAGTTCATGATATTCTCGTAAAACTATACCTATTATAGTTTTCTAAAATTGTGTCTCGTGTGTTTAGAAATCCCTAGAAAAATGAATCACTTGTTATGAAAGTATAAATTTTTATAGTGTCTAAGATGGACACATATACATGCAGTCTAAGCAGAGTGTCTGATTTATACATATATAACAACATTATTCATTTCAAAAGATATGATGTTATCGTGATATATTTTGCATACGAAAGTTTCCCTATAATAATTATAAATCACATATGATTCTGTTGATAAAAAGTGTATAATGAAACTTTATATAACACACGATAATAATCGTGTGTTTTACTTGTATTTCTCTCCCCCCCCTCTAAAGCATATAAAAGTATTAATAAAACATTTAAAAGTGTAGTTTATAGGGGTATGAACTCACTTGGAAGATCGAAAAAGGCGAGATGAAAACCGAGCAGAATTTCGACTCGAGAAAGCGGATTTTCTTGGGATTCTCGAGAATCTCGGGAGCACAAACGACCTTCGGGATTTGAGCAAGGTAACCGGGGCTTCGGGTTAGCACTGGCAAGGAAAACGAGGCAAGAACGCAAGAAAGTTGGGAGAAAATGAGCCCTTTCTTCGGAACCCTCGCATCCCTTTTATAGGGTGTGGGAACCGCCTCGGTACGCTGGGCGTACTCGTGCGTCACGCAAGAGCGCATCCTCGACTGCTTGGGACTCCGGATGGGACGGCCTAGCTTCGCATAGGGCGCGACGTGGACGATCCGAGGCTTAGGTCTCGAGTACACTGGGCGTACGAGCGTACGTTGAGCGTAACTCGGCCCGACCTGATGACTCCTCCTTCGGATAATACCAAAGTTTATTAATAAAATTTATATTTTAGTTATTTAATAAACTTCAAAAATTCATATCTTCTTCATATGAACTCTGTTTTCGACGTTCTTTATATCCACGCGAAGGTGAGACTACGCTCTACAACTTTCGTTTAGATTCCGTCAGCAAATTTTGAAATTATTTTTATTATTTATTTTAAAAAGGTCACGGTAAGAAAATTTCGTTAGAAATTCATAACTTCTTTATCTGACGTCTGATTTTTCCAGACTTTTTACCGTTGAAATACCATTGTTGAGACCTTCGATTCCCGTTTAGGTCATTCCGGCCAAAAGTCGCTCGATCTCCGTTTTGAGTTTTTAGCCGTCTGTCGCTAAGCCGAACTTGGAAAAATCATAACATCTTTATACGAAGTCATATTTGGGCGTTCTTTTTCTGTACGATCACGGTTTCATGACATCAAACATAGTAGGTAATTATTTAGAGACTTTTTGGACTTTTTATTTTCGAAGTTAATTTCATTATATCAAAAGTGGTTACAATTCTTGACTTTTTAGGTCATTACATAGAGTTGAAATATCGGATTGTCACACTATTGGCAAGGCAAGGTCTAGGTGTGATCACATCTTGGAGATGAAGTCACATATTGACAAGCCGGGAGAGTTGGGTGTCAAAGTCTTGAGAAAGTTGGTGGCTCAACTACTTTCTAAGTCACATAGTGAGTTCCTTTGGGACTCCTATGAAACAGATTATGACAAGACCCTTAATGATCTTATCTATTTGCTAAGATCAACTCCCTAACACCTGTGGACATTGACAATAATGACATTGGATATGTAAAGCTCTCTCTTCCCAATGGAAAGGGATCGACCATAGTCAACCCGGTTGACCAAATGGTAAAGAGAAAGGTTAAGTCTGTGATAGTCCCATGTTCCATTACCAAAGCGTCCATATGTTAAATTTCCAAAGGAAGGGGCATTGGTTGCGAAGCTGCCAATTTACCTAAGGGTGTTAAAGTCAATAAGTTTGACTTTACTTTAGGTAAAGTCCAATATCTAACTCTGCTAAGTTTCTATTATGAGATTCTTGATACATGATGTGACTGGGTCACATGTTGATGTTTTAAGAATCAAAGAAAAGTGAAGAAACTTAAAGTAAGAATATGCTGAATCTGATCGCGTAGATCGATTTCTATCGCATAGTTTGAAGATCGGATTCTTGAGCTACTTCTTAGGAGTTATGATATATATATATATATATATATATATATATATATATATATATATATATATATATATATATTGCTTAGGAATAGATAAAAATAAGTTTTCATATGGATTGTAAGGATTGTTTTCCGCAAAGTTTTTAAAATAAAAGGAAAAATTTTGATTTTATTTATTTTAAAATATCCTTACAATGACATTTGTGAAATTTTTTGTTGCTTATAAGATTCCATTAAGAGCAAGAGTGGAAATATGAAATTGATCCTTTCATTTGTGGTAATGTCTAAATTTACCAAATAAGGAAAGATCCTCATCACCCAAGTTTCAATTGGACCAGAACTTGGAATCATGCAAGTTGTATAGCATGATGAATGAGAATTTTTAATCTTTGGAAAATTAAGACTAACTACTTGTTCACATGGATGTGTGAGTCAAGTAACGGACTAAGGAATCGAGTACACATTCTTGTGCACCTATTAAGTCCACCACAAAAGATCGATAAGACTATTCGTCATGATTTACTTAAGTTCGGTAAATATGGTTTTACTTACAAGTTTAAGTATAATTCTGAAACATTGGAAAAGTTTCAATGTAAGACAAAACGAATAAGAAGAGTCAAATTAGGCAGAAAGATAAAAGTTTCTCAAATCTGAAAAGATGGGAGAGTACTTCAGTATCATGCTTTGTGATCATCTTGATGATTAAGAAACCATATCACTATTTGGTATTCTAAGAAACCATATCACTTGAGTGACATGTCTTAAAGAAGGTTTAGAACACTTGTCAAATGTTAGAGTAAAAGTTTTCTACTCTTGTACATTTGAAATTAGTAAGTTGTGATGTTTTGGATAAAACAACGACCAACTAAGACCAATTGTGTGAAGTGTTTGTCTTGATTAGAATCCACACTATCTCTTGAGTATTTGACAAGAGAGTCTTATATGTCAAGAGGACAGTGAGAGTCTTAAAGGTCTTGAAAGTCTTAAGAACTAATATAAGAATAAAGCCTGAAGTTCTTCAGTAGCACACGACTTGAGGTTCATAACCTATCGTGTTGACATATTCTATGCCCATTCCAATTAAAGTTGGCTTTGCATATGAGTTCTTAGAGTTCTCAATTGGTTGCACAACAACTTGGAAGCAATGGCAGGCCCTTGAGCTGCCAGGTGGCAAAAAATTAAGATTGAGTTCAGTCGATATGAGTTTAGATTTGTCAATATCCTTGTCTTGTGACTATGGTTTTGACAATTCACATGGATAAGAACACATACACGATTAAATCTAAGTGTCATAAAGTTTCTCTCCGATTCATGAAAATGATGGTGAGGAAACACTTTCACTAAGGAGATTTTAGCTAAATAGCAATTGTGATATTTGCATTCTCAAAGTCGTTAGTGGAGCGTGTGTGGTTTACCGGCACACTAACATGGACTTGTGAGAAGTGGCAAAGTTCTAAACAATCAAGAATATGATTACGACATCCCTTTTCATAGTTCTTAAAATTATTTAGACACTCCTGTGAGCTATCTAAGATAAAGTGTATGATTATGATAAAGTTTTATCAAAGCAATCTAGTATCAGAAATCTGAACTTTGGTAAGAAAGCCAATAAAGTATTGATTTCTAGAAGTCCAGCTGATTTCTGAGTACATGTCAAAGCTAGTGGGATCATAAGTGTTATGCTAATAATCATCATGTTAGTGGGAGCATGACAATTATGATAAGTATTGCAAGTTAGGAATGTTAATTATAGAAAACAAAAGATCTCAATTGGGAAAAAAGTTGTTTTGCTATAATTAAGGGAGAGGAAATTATACTTCATCTCAAATCTAAAAGTTTAGATTTAGGTTTTAATCATATTTAGTCAAGGATATATATATATATATATATATATATATATATATATATATATATATATATATATATATATATATATAAATTTCATGTTGGAATGGCTCAACATAAGGAAATTATGTATATGGGTCCATTATTTGCGTTCTAAAATTCGATTATGATTACGACATCCCTTTTCATAATCTGAATTATGATAACTTGACAAATAGAAATGGAAATGTTATAGCAAAAGACTGGTTTAGTCTTTATGTGAGACATCATGAATCATGTCCCATATGCTTTGGATATAGGATCGATTACATGTGCTATATTCATCCTTTCTAAAATTTTCCAAATGCCTGGGGCATTAAGAAGGGAAAAGGTCTAGAATTGGATATGACTAAAAGGATTAAACAATTGTCGAGGACAATCTAAGGTTTACCAAAGATTGGTTGCTCAAGCATAGTTGGAAGTATAGTGATAATTCTGGAAGGACCATATTGACATAATCTGTAAGGAGGTAACTCTTGTTCAGAAGTGATAGTCAAAATGGAATATGGAAATGTTTCAAAGTTAGAAATTATTTAATCTGTGTAAGATTAGGAAACTTAATGCAAGAAGGATATTTCCAAGGAGCTGATATCCTTCGGAATGCTCTGTAATGGTTGTGTCAAGTCTTTCTGACTTTGTGCATAATCATTACAAGAGGATCAATGCATATAAGTTTAGAATCTAACAGATTTCAGTAAATGGCATGAATTTGGAATTCTTGCATTTGCAGTAAGGATTTGGGACTGTGAAAGATGATCATTGGAGTTATGTGCAATTGATCTATTTCGCAAAGTAAAGATCATAGACAAACATAGTATGCATACTTGGTGTATGACATGACTAGTGTTTAGAAAAACATAGTGTACATGCTTGGAGCATGGGACAACTATTGTTTTAAATTCAAGAATAAAGTTGATAGCTGAAACAGTATACAATGAATAATGTGTAATCATATGGTGATAAATAAAAGGTGTTTTATTTATGTTCATAAGTTTTGATACCATATTAGATTCTATTATTATTGTGTTTCATTTTGCATGTTTTGACTTCTAGAATAACTAGGTCGTTCTTCCTGATTGACTAAGTTATTCAAACTATCCACAGTCGGTCATATGTTGGAAGTAGATATGAATCAAGACTGTCATGGGTTGGCTTGTAGAGGTCTAAGATGTTGGACAAAAGGTTACAACACTCATGAGTGCTCATAAGTTCTGAGTATTGGATTCAACCCGCACTCATTGGAATCACTTCATGGATTTTATCACGAGTGATCATGAGACGATAATATCTTATATTCTTCAAACCTAGAGATATGAGTTGTTACTATGAGTTGGTTGTACATTGATTGCACGAAAACACATTCGGTAACTCGGTGTTATAAAACGTGCCTTTGTGTATGATTCAACAAGTAGTAGAACAAGCCATATGAGTCGAAGTTTATCCATTCCTTTTACCTTCGGGATAAAAGTGATATCTGTGGGCCCCTCGATGATTTGATGATGACAAATGGAAGTGCTCAGCCGGGCCAGGACTGGTTTGATTTGTTCAATTAGTCAGTCGTCATAAATCGGAAATCGGGAAACAACAAATGGACAGAGAGAATGATCATAATCCATGTCTCAGTCCATATGATATCTAGAATAGAGGAATATATGATCCCTTATCTAATGGACAAGTCATTGACAAAGGTCTGAGTTCATCGGCAAGGCCAGAGTTCGACAGAAGCTTTTGAGAGCTACGATTGCCAGTCGGTTCTTGAAGTCATACGCAATAACAGTTTTAGACTTATCCAAGTGGGAGACTATTAGATTAATGTCTAAGTCTATAACTATAATTGGTAAGACTTGACCCGACCCGACATGGTCCATTTGGGTTGCATGACATCATGCATTTGGATAGACTATAATTAGAGAAATAACACTTAAGGTTTGTTAATATATTATAAGTTCTAATATATTAATAAGATTATTTAATTAGTATTGATCAAAAATTAATCTAGGATTAATTAAGTGATCGAAAGAAGACTAATTAAATATACGGGTTGATTGTGTAAATCATCCATACTTGTATAGTGGGCTAAGACTCCATGGATTATCAAGTTGGGCTAAAACCCATAGGATGCTCCATGGTGTATTTGAACCCATGGATCCAAGGAAATGGAAAGCCATGACAATTAGGGTTTACCCTAATTGTGACACTATATAAAGATCATATTCTAGGGAAAATCGGTCACTATGTGAGAATAGAAAGGGCTAGCCGATTTTCCATGAAGTGTGGTTTTCTCTCAAGTCATTCCATGTGTATTTGGTGTTGTGTGAACCATTTGAGGTGTCACACTTGGGGCACTAGGCACTCAAGCTTCATGAAGACTTTCTACATCAAAGAGGTATGTAATTCTATCTTGTTATATTCATTGTTTTGTATGCTAGTTAGGATGAATACCTTGGAAAGTTCATATTTGGATGTATAATAGAGAAAACATAGATCTAAGGTATTTAGGGTTGCATGCACACTTAGGAGTGTTAGAATGCTCAAAACCCAACACTAATGAGTCTCACAATTTATGGGGAGACATGCTAAGAAGATCGGAAATCGTGATCTTCATCAGTTTCAACATCTAGGGGGAGATTGTTGAGTATTTGAGATATTGAAACTGATTTGGCATATTTGGTTATTTAGGGAAGCCTTTTTAGGGTTAATCATTTTATGATTCCCTACGGTGCCTTTACAGTAGAAGTCCTTAATCGAGCTATTCTAAGACATTGGTTTGCTCTTCTAAGACATTGGTTTTATATTAATGCATTAGTTTTATATTTATGATATATATATATTTATTGTTCCTTATAAATAATCATTAGGTTAGCTTTTGGTAAAATATTTTTACTAGATTTGGGTTTTCTTTGTACGTTCATATCATAATCAATAAACAGAAAAACCTTTATCAGTTTTTGCTCTGATCATCTGTTAAACTAACATTTTATTATGGTAAAAGATGATTTGATTGGCAATAATGTAATAAAAAGCTTCATCGTCATCATATACAAGGGATCGTAACTCATTTTGACATAATTTGGGGTCTAGAATGAAAGGCGTTTAATATAAGCTAAGCCTACAATTTGGGTTTACCAATTTATTTTTGCCAACCAAACCAAAGTCAGTGAGATTTCATGAATTATTCCTATCTTGGTGTTGAAGTTTATTAAAGTGAAGAAATTTCTTATTTTTGTGTTTCATATTTTGGTATTCACTTGGATTTATTTTATCCTTGCTATTCCTTGGAGTCATCACATATTTCTAGGGGGTAAGAATCACTCTCTTCATTTGTTTTTCTAACTTATTAGAAAAGAAATATATGATAGTTAGATATGATTGTAGAGTTGTGGTCATGATTTGGTGTCATGTCTTTTTCACCAAATATCTTAATCAATTCAAAACTTTTAGGATCGTTCCCCTTTTTGTAAAACACACCAAAGAGGGTTGGATTACATACTTATGTTTTTTAATATAATTATAAACTTTGTTTAGAAAATAATTTTTTATATTGAGATTTTTGTTCTAATATAAGTATACAAATTGTTTATAAAATATTAATTAATTTCTAAACATAATTTTCATCATAAATATATATATATATATATATATATATATATATATATATATATATATATATATATATATATATAGGTTGTAGACCATCAATCGATTAAACCCCGATTTCTAAGCTGTTAATGTCGATCTCTTCAATACTATATATATATATATATATATATATATATATATATATATATATATATATATATATATATATATATATATATTAGTATTGAAGAGATCAATATTAACAACTCAGAAAACGGGGTTTAATCGATTGAAGGTCTACAACCAATTAAGATTAAGCCTAGTTAACTGATTTGGTATATTGACTAAATATTGGTCATAAATGGTCATGGCAATCCTTAGCACTCAATTAAACAGAATCGGGGATTATTTATATTACAATAAATTAGTTTTTTTATAATTTATGGTCCCGATTGTATATATATATATATATATATATATATATATATATAGACACACACATAGAGGGAGGGAGAGGGAGAGGGAGAGGGAGAGATATAGTGTTCGTTGCGAGTCTCTAATGAAAAAAACACAAGATTTTCGCTTCTTTAGTATATCGGGGTTGCGTGTTGGAGATCTTCGGGGTATCTTTCTCGATAGACTTGATTCAGATTCCCATGGGGGATGTGTGTGTAATCGTGGGTATGGACTGACTTAGTCACTTTGGTGCCATGATCGACTGCGAGGATCAGCGGGTGGTAGTTCGAACCCCAAGTGGGGAAGAACTGGTTATATTTGGCGAGGGCACCAGGTTGGGTTTAGGGTTCTGCTCAGTAGCAAGGGCTTGACAGTATATTCAGCTCGGGTGTGCGGGTTATCTAGCGTATGTGGTGGATACGCGGGTCAGGAATCAGACCTCGGTTTAGAGGTTCCACTAGTCAGGGAGTTCGCTGACGTGTTTCCAGAGGAGTTACCTGGCATGCCTCTGGAGAGGCAAGTCGAGTTTAGGATGGACCTAGTGCCAGGCGTGACCCTATCGCCATGGCGCCGTACCGATTGGCACCACCTGAGATGCAACAGTTCATTCATCTGATCAGTTCTCCGTGGGGAGTGCCGATTCTCTTCGTCATGAAGAAGGATGGTTCACACCAGTTGTGCATTGACTACTAGCAGTTGAACAAGATGACGGTGAAGAACCGTTATCTACTCCTGAGGATATATGATCTTTTCAATCAGTTGCAGGGGGCATCTTGGTTCTCCAAGATAGACCTGTGGTCCGGGTACCATCAGGTCAGGGTTAGGGAGGAAGACAACGAGAAAACCTCATTTCAGACTCGTTATGGATATTATGAGTTAGTGGTGATGCCATTGTGGCTCATCAACGCGTCGACAATATTTATGGACCTGATGAATCGGGTCTGCAGACCGATGCTTGATCGCTCGGTCATCGTGTTCATAGATGATATCTTGGTGTACTCTAAGACCATGCAAGAATGGCTGACTGGATAGATTGCAGGTCTGGGAGGACATACTAGTTAGGCCGAAGGCCCGACGAGTGGTCTGGATAGGCTGAAGGCCCTTAGAGGTGGTCCAATCATGCTGATGGCTTGGAGAGTGGTCCAAATAGACTGATGGCCCTGTGAGGCGGTCCAGTCAGGCTGAAGGCTTACTATGCATGTTGTTTGTTTATATGATATTGATATGGTTTGTATGGCGTTGGTATTATGAGGGAACTCACTAAGCTTCGGGCTTACAGTTGTTGGTTATGTTTCGGGTACTTCTGATGATCGCGGGAAGGCGAAGGCATGATCGTGCACCTCCTTATATTTTTATGATTTGATTAATTGATAGTCTGACACAGAAACATTTTTAATTTTTTTTTTATTAATTACCATTTTTTTAATGATTTAAAAAGTTTGAAATTGGCATGATTTTTATGGGTGTTACAAGTTGGTATCAGAGCCTTGGTTTGAGTGAATTGGAGGAAACACTCGTGTGTGTCCAGTCTCAAACTAAGGGAAAGATTTTTAAATGATTTTTCAAATGGTTTTCAAAATAGTAAAGGAGGATGCAAGTGTATGATCAGCCGGAGCCAGTAAGTAGACCCCAAAATACCTTACATATTATTTATTATGATATGATAGAACAACATGCTAGTACTAGGCTAGGGATCTTCAGGAATTGCATGATAGAATTACCTGATTTTATGATGTCACACCCCGAAACCCAGGGTGGAAACGTTCCGGGGTGGAGGTGACTTCATGTATGTATCACAACCAATGTACATAGTAAGCGAAGTAAACAAACATTACATTACATAATAAAATTTACATTTGTTTGAAAACCAAGTATTACAGTTGTTATATATATGTATATATGAACAAAAGTAAAGACGCATCTTCTACGCACTCCGTCTTCACCAAAAAGGATCACTGGGTACCTGTCTTATATGGACCTGAGAATACAAGCAGTTTGAAAATCAGCATAACGCTGGTGAGTTCATAAGCGGTTTTGTTTTCTGAAAAATGAACAAGTTTCCTTTTGGTTTCTGTAAAAGTTACGAATCCAAGAAAATCCCATATTTTCTTATGTGTAAAGTTTGGTTATCTGTTTTGTTACACAAATATGATTATGAACAACTGTTATCCCAGAAAAATCCCATATTTTCCTAAAAGTTGGTTACCGAGCTGAAATGTAATGTAAAAGATGTATTCTGAAAACCTGGTTATCCTTGTGAAGTGTATTAGTTTTAACATGCACATAAAACTAATAAGTATGAAGTAAACAAATTACTAACCCATTATTACTAACAAGTAAATCTATGTTATCCAAATTGCGAGTTCTATAACCATACGATAGACTAGATATGGCAATATGTAGTCCACATCACTTTATGACTTTCGTCACCCTTGAACATTCCGGTTCAGCTGTAGCTAGCAGCCAGGTGTGGGGTAGTCAGCCCCATATAGATCTATACACTGAAGTCACGCTCCCTATCTAAGAGATTCTGGTTACGGGGGCGGTCCTCCACTCGCGTATCTCTGTGGAGTGTTTCCGAGGACGTGTCTCCAATTTATAGGAATAACAAATTTACTAGTAATAATACATAAAATTTGTTACAAACAGTGAATCCTCCACTAGCGTATCTCTGTGAAGTGTTACTGAGGACAATCAAATGTACCAATATGTTGCTTTTAACAATAATGATATGAAACTATTCATTTGTGAAATATAAAACATAACAGTTTATAAAGAGTTTCACAAATAGTTTGAAGATTGACTGTACATGTTTAATGTTTAGTTAATACTGTTTTCCATTGTTAAAAGCTTGTGAATATCAAACAATTTAAATGTAATAAATACATTGAGTATAATATATTCTTATACTTTTTCTTGTATTCTCCCCCTGAAAACATTGAAAAACACTGAAAAAGGGTAGGGGTATGAACTCACCAGTCGAGAAAACGAGTCGATTTGGATGCTAAGTGTCAGTTCGGGGCTTGATAACGCGCGGGGTTTCTATGTAATATGGAATGATACACAAATTTATCTAATTAGACTTCAAACCACTAATTAGATAAGAGTAAACACTTCTAGATGTGAAAACACTTCAATCCAAGTGTTTGGAGTGACCCGGGTAGCATCTATGGACGAGTATGGTTTGGATATGGAGTTTACTCCCCAAGAGTAGAATCCTTTGGGAGTTTACAGTCCAAATGACCCATTCTCCATGAGTTTATGGCCGTAAACTCATGGTGGGGTGTTCTTTGTTGCTAAATGGACTTATATCACTTGTGGGTTGATGCTAGACTTGGTTTCAAGGCTTTTGAATGAGATTAGAACATCCTATGGATCATTTGAGGAGTTTACGGCCATAAACTCCAATGTGACATGTTTCAATGTGTTTTGATGGTCTTAGGTCAATTACAATGCACAAAAGAATGTTCTAGGGTTGATTCTATGGCTTAGGAAGTGTTTGGGACTTGAATTGACCTTGGAAAAGTAGTTTACGGTCTATGAAGACATTCTTGGGAGTTTAATACCTTAAACACATGAGTTTACAATCGTAAACTCATGTTTTTCTAAGATTCATGGGTTTTAGTGGTTGAAGGTTAAGCATAGAAGGTTCTAGGTTCACTTCCAAGCTATTACAAGGTGTTAAAGGCACTTTAACAACCATTTGAAGAGTTTATGGTCTAAGGAGATGAGTTTACGGTCTAAGAATGTTCTTGGACCGTAAACTCAAGTTGTCCCATTTGTGTATGATTTGGTGCATTTCTAGAAGGATTTTAAGGTTCTATGCACTCATGGAAGTTCATTGAAGGTGTTTAGGGGCAAACTAACACCCTAAAAGGTGTTTAAGGTCTATGAATGAGGGTTTACGGTCCAAGCATTTTCTTGGACCATATAATCATGTCCATACCTTAAATGGTGCGATTTTGGGGTCCTAATCTCATGCATGCAAGTCCAAAGGTCTTAACTAAGCACTAGAAGTGGTTTAGAGGGGTTTTGGGGCATCAAAACCCTCTTTAGAGGAGTTCAAGGTTTTGGGAGGGTTCCCAAACCATAAACACATGTGTTATGGTGTTTTTGGGTGATTCAAACATAGATTTGCATGCCAATCAAGTTAGATAACAAGTTAGGGTAGATTGCTTACCAAATTGAGGCTTGAAAGGGGGTTTTGGACCAATTTCGAGTTCTAGAGAGAGAGTAGTGAGAGGGGCAAAAGTCTTCAAAAGTTGTCCAGTCAACCTTTATATAGTGGTTGGGTTTGAGACCCGGTGGAATTCTACCCGATACTGATGTTATATGTTGCTTTTGGTCGCACCTGATAAAGTTGTCGTAACCCGATATGGTCGAAACTAAAATATTTCTAATTGTTAATTTAGAATATTATCTTATGTTATTTACGTGTTTGAGCACCCATTAAGTCATAATAAACGATTTAAATTTAATGACTTAATTTAATAACGTAAACGGAAACGAATTTGAAAACGACGAATTTATTAACGGAAAGGGTTACAAATGGCGGAACGAACTTCGGGTTGTCACATATGATGCCTGATAGCCTAGGGTTTTTCCTTATATGAAATTGACATCATTACTATAGTTTCTTAGTGTATGCATCACAACTGTACATAATTAAGATCTTATAACCTAAGAATGTTTGGTTTGGCCTTATTTCCTATTTTTGTATGACGAAGGGCTTTGGTAGGATCAAGTATTCGAAAGTCTATAGGGTCCAGCGTTACGTATGGCTAGCATACATGAGTGCTGCAGGGTTGGTGGAAGTTTCATGGGTGCGTTGTGAGGGGTCAGAAGGCCGGTTATTAGATATTTAGCCTTCCTTTAGAAGTGAGGATTGAGCGCTTGCCATGCATATGTATATTGTTAGGGTGTTGTGATGATACTTGAGACAAATATGGGTAGGTGTGGAAGGTAGTATAGGCTCTTACTACTGAAAGCACATGACCCATACGCATAACAAGGAAGTCACAACCCCTAGGGCTTTGTTGGGAGTTGGTTCTCAGATTATTATATGGAATATCTGATATCTTCCTATTATATTTTTCAGCATGGTGGTTACTAGACGATTTATGATTGGATCCAGATCAGGATCAGAAGATGGCGGTCAGGAGGGACCGAAGGTGCCCGAGGTCATTGGTCAGATGAGGTCGGATGAGTCGAACACCAAGATTCGAGAGATCCTGCATGGTGAGGTTGCTACTCTATTCCGGGCATGGCTGCTGTAGATGTTTGCATCTATTAAGACCGCCATGATTGAGTACTTTGACGAGCGCTATTTAGCCATTGCTGAGATGGCTGCCGCATCAGCTACAACAGTTGTAACGACGACAGGTGGAGGAACCAATCGGACTTTTTAGTACTAGGACTTCCATAAAATGAAGCCCCCGACTTTTGATGGGGTACATGACCCGATTGTAGGCATGAGGTGGCTGTATGACGTGAAGGGGAGTTTCTTCACGTGCTCATGTCCTGCTGAAATTGTTGAGGTCCAAGGCAAAGGACTGGTAGAGGTTGATGACTGGTTTGTATACTGATAATCAGAGAGTTGTGGTTAGTTGGGAGCAGTTTAGGGATATGTTCCACGCTCACTACATTTCACGGGGCGAACGGGAGCGGTTAGCTGCGGAGTTTCTGGATTTGAGGAAGGGTGTGGAGACGGTGACAGAGATCACCCGTATGTTCACAAAGAGGGCGATGTTCTGCCCGGAGTTTGCTTCTGAACAGGCTCAGATGACACGTTATCTAAGCACGCTCAAGACTAACATCCGTCAGTTGTTGCTACCCAACGTTGTAATACACTGTTGGAGTTACAGGATGCTGCTAAGAGGCATGAGCTTGAGATCAAGTTACAGTTACAGGAGCAGAGGCAGGCCCCGACACATTCACAGCCGGCACCAAAGCGGTCTAGGATCGCGGATTCCAGTAGGGGAGGACAGTAGGGCTGCACTTGTGGCAAGTGCGGGAAGGGTCACTCGGGGGTTTGCAGATTGATTAGTGTGTGCTGAAAATACGGCAAGAAGGGGCATTTTGCAAGGGATTGTCGTTAGCCAGCCCCAGTTTCGGATATGAGGATTTGCTACCACTGCAATCAGGTTGGTCACGTGAAGACCAACTGTCCACAACTTGCTGCCAGGCCGACGTAGGCACCAGCGCCGGCTACATTGAGGATTACTGATGGGAGTCATGGTAGAGCAGCGCCCCCGAGGGCTCATGGACGCGCCTTCCAGCTTAGAGCAGAGGAGGCCAGAGCATCACCAGACGTGGTTGCTGGTATGTGTCTGTCCCTTATCTTACTGATTATATTTGATTATGTTTATATCTATTGTACCATGTTAGGTACATTCTTAGTAAACTCCTTACCTGCTTTGGTATTATTCAACTCGAGGGCGAGTCGGTCGTTTGTCTCTCATACATTCAGTAGGAAGTTCGGTTTGCCAGTAGGAGAGCTAGAGTGTCCATTGCGAGTCTCTATCGCCAATGAACACAAGATTTCCGCTTCTTCAGTCTATCAGGGTTGCATGTTGGAGATCTTCGGGGTATCTTTCCCAATATACATGATTCCGATTCCCATGGGGGATATGTGTGTGATTGTGGGTATGGATTGGCTTAGTCGCTTCGGTGCCATGATCGATTGAGAAGGTTAGCCGGTGGTAGTTTGAACCCCAAGTGGGGGATAACTTGTTGGATTAGGTGTCTAAGCCCATAACTATAATTGGTATGCACTTGACCCGAGAGTAGCATGGTCCATTTGGGTTCTAATATATTAATATGAAATCATATGATTTAATTAGTACTGATTAAGAATTAATTTGGTGATCATAAGAGAATAATTAAATTATTGGGGACTAATTGTGTAAATTAGTTATATATATATATATATATATATATATATATATATATATATATATATATATATATATATATATATATGTTTTGGGCTTATGATACATGATGGACTAAGTTTATGGAAGAATCCATAAAGAGTTAGCCCACTTGAATCATGGATCATGGATAATAAGCCCAAGAGTATGGATTAGGGTTTACCCATGACTCTTGGATTCCTAACATATATATAGAGCACCCCAAAGCTAAAATTGAGACCCCCTAATGTTCTAAGAGTTCATGGAGACGATTTTTAGTGTGCATAAAATCTCTCAAAAGTCATCCTTTGTCTAAGGTGTGTTGTGAACCATTTGAGGTGTCACACTTGGGGCATTAAGTTCTTAAAGGCCAAATACAACAAGTTCTACAAGCTACATAAAGAAGTAAACTCCTAACTAGTATTTTTATGTTGTTTATGTCAATTGCATGCTAGTTGTAGGATTAATGCTTTGGAAACAATATTGCATGTATAATTAGAGAAAACATAGATCCAAAGCATTCAGGGTTGTATGTGCACTATAGGATGTTGTAGTATACTAAAACCCAACAGTGGTATCAAATCCATGGATTGTTTTCTGTTATATTGATGCAAATGTTTGATTTTCAAAGTTGAAAGAAATAAAACATGAAGTTTGTCAAATTTTAAGATAATTACTTGATTTTATGAAAAACTAATTATTTGTAAAATTTGAGTAATTTTACTACAATAGTTGAATTAGGTCAATTTATTAAAAGATAGAATAATATGATCTTAAGAGTTTTGAAACTTCCATAAGGTATGGATGTGAAAAATCTCATTCATTAACTCTTTAAGTTATGAATTCCAAGAATATTCAAAGGTTACAAAATTTATTATAAATGGATTTGAAGAGTTTCATAACTTGCCCTCAAGTTATGGAACTTGAAAAGTCTCTTTTATGGAATTCCAAAAGTTTTCAAGAGTTACAAAACTTGTCCTCATGTTATGGAATTTGAAAACTTTTTTTTATGAGACATTGAATTCTAAAACTAAAGTTATTTGAAAAGTTTTCAAAAGTGTAACTCATGGGTTCATAACTTAATAATAAATTAAATAGTTTTAATTTTGTTCTAGCATCTTGATGTTTTGAATAATTCATATTACATCTTTATGGACTTTATTAATACTTAATTAAAGTGTTTAATTAAAAGAGAATTAATAATTCCATAATGACATGGTTTAAGTTTAATTAAATTAAGAGTATATTTTAATTAATAGATTAAACCACTTAGTATTTTAAAAGTTTAAAATACACCCTTATACTATTATAATATTAAAGTTGAATATATTATATTTATAAGTAAAAAGTTAGTCTTACCGTTAGTAGGCCCCACTCACGAAGCCGATCTATAAAAGAGGGGGGGTATACGGTTACTGCCTATAAAATGATGGTTTAATGGGTATCCACTCTCACCGACCGCTTCCTTGAATGGTGGAGGTTCGTTAGCCGAATGGGTAGGATAGGACATTAATTCTCATTAAATGTATAATGAAAATACCAAGTAACTAAACCCTTATAAATTCCCAATCTTAGTTACTTAGGAAAAATTTGAATTTGGTGCTAACCCATCAAATTAAACTTTGCACCTTGTTAAGTTGTTAGTGGAGCACGTGTGGTTATCCGGCACACTAATCTGGGACTAACAGTGTGTGGCAAAGGGTAGCTTGATGTTTGACATAGATCAATGGAGCGTGTGTGGTTAACCGATACATTGATTAGGTGATAAATGACATCGAGAGTACCAAACTAATTTGCATGGTTATTCACAACTTGTTTGTGATCCTCAACATCCCAATCATAAACTTGAAGGGCACAATCGAGATTTAAACATGCCATTGAAAATTTCAATGAATCTCAAAGGATCTAGGAATTTCAGTCCATTTAAAACCTAATAATCAATTTCGTTTTTCATGGTGGAAATTGGTAAATTGTTATTTTCATACATTCAAATATTTTGTAATTGGATTATGACATTCCTCTTCTGAATTGTAAAATATTGTGTTGGGTCCTAGACTTAATAATTCATTTTGGGTGTTATATTAAGGACTTAAATCAACTAAAATTGAATTTCTCCCTGTAGATGTCTCGTTTTCACAAATATGGTCTTCTCGAATCTTTTAGAAAAGGCTTTCCTCATGAAGATGATGTTCTCCGAAATCATACTTCACTTCCTCCACCTCCTCCAATAATTCTACCTGATCCACAAGCTCGAAGATTTGACAAGTTCAAGATCACTCAATCCCTATTGGCTAGCAAACACAAGATGGGAAGTCTGTATGTACTTACATCTAGGAGATGAAGTCACATATTTACAGGCTAGGAGAGTTGGGTGTCAAAGTCTCGAGGAAGCTGGCTATTGACTTGGTTCTTCAATCAATCCCTGAGTCGTATAGTGAGTTCATTAAGTTCTACTATATGAAACAGATCAAGACATGACTCTTATCGATCTTACCTATTTGCTAATTGCTGCTGAATCATCAACGATTTGGTGCACCGATAATGTAAAATTGGTTGGAAGATCTACTCCCTAAACTTCCATGGACATAGACAATAGAAACATTGGAAGTCCATAAAAGATTTCTCTTTCAAAGGGAAAGGGAAATGCTAAGTCTATGATTGACCCGTGTACCATTCCGAAAGAGTCCATATGTTTTTATTACCAAGAGAAGGGGCATTGGTTGCGAAGCTGCCATATTTACCTGAAAGATCACAAAGATGGTAAAGTCAAAAAGTTTGACTCTACTTCAGGTAAATTCCACTATCTAAATCCGTTAAGTTCCTATTTTGGAGATTCTTAATACATGATGTAATGTAATTACTGAGAGAACAAGTTCGATGTGCAGTGGCAAGGTTTGAAAACTCAAACCTTGAGTGAATGCTTGAGAACAATGTTTGCTTGCTAATAGAGGTTCAAGTCAAGACTGGAAAGACCATTCAAGTCTTAGATAATAAGTTCAACAAATGATCAAGACATTAATTGAAGAATGAGAATAAAAAATCAAGGTAAAGTTAATAAATGAAGAACAAGAAGAATATGATAGATTCAATGCAAAAAGTGAGTGAAAGATCCGTATTTTTCTTGTATTGAATGCTCCTATATATAGGAGAGAATGTTACAATGAATTAACTAAGTAACTTACATAGGACCGGACAATAGAACTATTTCTGACATTCTGATTGTGTAATAGAACAAAAGACTGAGTTCTATGGAACGTTACATCAATATAAGGATAATAAATGACAAGAGACAAAATAGCGTTCTGCCGGATCAACATGCATTCTGGATGTAAGGATCACTCCGGAATGCGTTCTGCTTCCTCTTCAAAATACTCTTCAGCTCCAGACAGGTTCCAAAGCACTTTTTCCTTCAGAACCAACACCCTTTAGAATATGTTTTTAGGATTGCTAGAGGTTCACTTTCAGGTTCCAACAATCCCCCCTAAGTGAACTTAGCAATCCAGCGGGCTTAGATCTTTTCTTCATTGATGAAGGTGTAGGCCTGGAACAACCATTCTCGCACCGCAATGTACCATGCTAGCTGACTTACAAACTTTGCCTTCACATGTTCCGGAGCATCAGTCTCGGATGAACGTGAAATAAACTTCTTTAGAGCTTTGGTAGGAATCAGGTGTTTGTCCAGGGCTTGGAAGCAGTCCTTCTTGTTTGTTTTTCTTGTAGTGTAGACAAACCCTAGAACAGGCTCTTCAATAGGACCATCAGCAAGGAGTTCAGCTTCCGGAAGGATGAAATCGATTTTAGGAACAAATTGTTGAGTTCCATAAAGATAGGCAAGTTCATAATCTGTTCGACTGAATTCTGCAACGTAATCTTTCAGGAAGCCTAGTTCAGCATGATAGGCTCCCATACTAAGGTCATCCTTCTTATTCTCTCTGAAGTAGGCGGCTAAAGTGAGTATGTCATTTGGATTTATAGAGGGGAAATCCGCATCAGTAACTGTCCGGGGAGTGGGCTTGTTTTGGAGAATGTGAAAACGGAACAATGGACAATAATAAAACTGAAATTTTTACCCTTAATTTTTGGGATGTTACAAGATGGTATCTGAGCCTTGGTTTGAGGGATTCAGGAATACTCTCGGGTGTTCCTGGACACAAACTGAGGGTTTGGTGAGAATTTTTATAAAATAAACATTTAAATTAAAAGAAATTTCTAATCAAGAAAGGAGTGTGATGCGTGCAATCGGTCGAGCTCAAGTAAGTGGTTCCCAGAATACCAATACATGTTTATTATGATACATGATATGATTATGAGAATCGCATGCTAGAATAAGGCTAAGGACCTGCTCAGTAGTATATGATAGGAGAGATGCCTTTATATGCCTGATTGTATTTGTTGGATTAATGTCTAAGTCCATAACTATAATTGGTAAGACTTGACCCAACCCGACATGGTCCATTTGGGTTGCATGGCATCGAGACAATTGGATTGAAAAGATGAGGAAAAAGGATACTAGTGATTTATATTAATATATTATAAGTTCTAAAATATTAATATATAATCATATTATTTAATTAGTATTGATTAAGAATTAATTTATAATTAATTAAGTGATAAAAAATGGAACTAATTAAACATGGACTCTTAGATATATATGTATGTGTAATGGGCCAAGTTCATTTAGGTTGGGCTAAGCATTCATGGATAGTACATGGAGTGTTTAACCCATGGATCATATGAAATGAAAGGTCATAGGTATTAGGGTTTAACCCTAATCTCCACACTATATAAAGATGTCCTTGGTTGGTGAAATTAACACTAGTATATGTACACAAAAAGGGCAAGGCCAATTTCACTAGAGAGAACCAAAGTATCCAAATTCTCAAGGTTAGTCCAAGTCTTCATGGTGTTGTGTGAACCATTTGAGGTGTCACACTTGGGGCACTAGGCACTCAAGCTTCATGAAGTCAAGAAACAACAACAAGGTATGTATTCTATCTGTTTTGTTGTCCTAGTATCAATGTTTTGGTATGCTAGCTAGTTAGGATAATACCTTGGATATTCATATTTGTATGTATAATAGATAAAACATAGCTCCATGGTATTTAGGGTTGCATGTACACTTAGGAGTGTTAGAATGCTCAAAACCCAACAGTGGTATCAAAGCCATGGGTTGTTTTCTGTTATATTCATGCAAATGTTTGATTTTCAAAGTTGAAAAAAAAAACAAAAAAAAACATGAAGTTTGTCAAATTTTAAGATAATTACTTGTTTTGTGAAAAACTAATTATTTGTAAAATTTGAATCATTTGTTGTATGAGTTGAATTAGATCAAATTTAGTAAAAGATAAAATGATATGATTATTTTATTAGTTTTAAAAGTATGATCTAAATGTTTTAAGGAGTTACAAATTTTGTCATAAAATTTTGGAGCTCAATAGTTTTTTTAAAGTTGTGATCTTAAGTGTTTTGAAACCTCCATAAGTTATGGATATGAAAAGGTTTTAAAAAAAAATTGATTCAAAGTTTTTATGGAGTTACAAAATTTGGTGTTATTGTTTTAAAGAATTCCATAACTTATTCTTAAGTTATGGAACATGAAAAGTTTCATTATAAAACAAGCATTTAACTCCATAAGTTATGGATTACCAAAAATTTTATGTTTCGTTGATTTTTGAGTTAGTTTAGATTAATGAAAAAAATTGCGTTTTTAGTTGTTTTCAATCCTAATTAATCTAAAGGTAGTTCATAAAATGTGTTTTTGTAACTTGTGCTCAAGTTACATAAAAGGTTACGTGTATGAATCTTAAAACTCATAAAAGTTCCATAGGTTACATAAAAAAATGAAGAGTCTTTTTCATTAAATAGTATTTTGACTCCATAACTTGTCCTCAAGTTATAGATGTTTAAGAGCCACTTCTTTAAAAGTGTTATTAAAGAATAAGAGGTTACATAAAAATTAAGAGTCTTCATTTTAATGAACCATTAAACTCATAAGTTATGGAATTGAAAAGTTTTTGAGCAGTTCAAAACTTGCCCTCAAGTTTTGGAATTTGAAAAGTTTTCTTTCATGAATACTTTAATTCCAAGTTAAGCCCTTAGAATTTTAAAAAGATAAAATTCAACCTTTATACTTTATAATATTGTTAGTTAATAATATTTATATGTATAAGAGCAAGTCGTCTTACCATTAGTAGGCCTCATTCACGAAGCCAGTTTATAAGGGGGTATAATGTTATTGCCTATAAAATGGCAGTTTAATGGGTGTCCACTCTCACCCACCGCTTCCTTGACTAGTGGAGGGCCGTTAGCCAAACGGGTAGGAAAGGAGTATAATTCTCCCTTCATTAAAAGTATAATGATAAATACTAAGTAACTAAACACTTATAAATTCCCAATATTAGTTACTTAAGTTTTATCATAGATCGGTGGAGCGCATGTGGTTAACCGACACATTGATTGGGTGATAAAATTAAGGGTACCAAGTTAATTTGCATGGTTATTCACACCTTGTTTGTGATCCTCGAAATCCCAGTCAAAAACTTGAGAGGGCACAATCGAGATTCAAACATGCCATTGAAAGTTCAATGTATCTCAAAAGATCTAGGAGTTTCAAATCCAATTAAAACTTAATTATATTTTGTTTTTCATGGTGAAAATTGGTAAATCGTCATTTACCTACCTTCAACTATTATATAACTTGGATTACGACATCCCTCTTCCAATTATAAATAGGTTGTTGGGTCCTAGCCTTAATATTTCATATTGGGTGTTATATTAAGGACATTAAATCAACTAAACTTGAATATCTCCCAAAAGATGTCTAGTTCAGACATCTATGATCTTCCCAAATCTCTTGGAATTTCACTTCCTCCACCTCCTCCAATTATTCTCCCTAACCCACAAGTTCAAGGTCACTCAAGCCCTATTGGCAGGCAAGGTCTAGGTGTGATCACATCTTGGAGATGAAGTCACATATTGACAAGCCGGGAGAGTTGGGTGTCAAAGTATTGAGAAAGTGGTGGTTTAATCACTTTCTAAGTCACATAGTGAGTTCCTTTGGGACTCCTATGAAACATACTATGGCAAGAGCCTTAATGATCTTATCTATTAGCTTGGTACTGCTGAATCAGCAATGATTTGGAAGGATAGTAAACCAAATTTAATTAGAATATCGACTTCCCAAAACTTTATGGACATTGACAACAGTGACAATGCAAATCAAGAAAAAACATTCTCTTCCCAATGGAAAGGGATCGGCCATAGTCAACTCGGTTGACCAAATGGTAAAGAGAAAAGCTAAGTCTGTGATAGTCCCATGTACCATTACCAAAGGGTCCATTTATTAAAATTGCCAAAGGAAGGGGCACTGTTTGCGAAGCTACCAAATTTACCTAAGGATGTTAAAGTCAATAAGTTTGACTCTACTTCAGGTAAAGTCCATTGTCTAACTCTGTTAAGCTCCTATTTGGAGATTCTTATTACATAATGTGACTGAGTCACATGGTGATGTTATAAGAATCAAAGAAAAGAGAGAAAGCATAAAGGAAGTATATGCTGCTTTTGATTGCGAAGATGGACTTTGATCGCATCAGAATTTTGAAGTTGTTACTTAGGAGTTATGTACATTGCTTAGGAATATATAACAACAAGGTTTTCATATGGATTGTAAGGATAAGTTTTTCTGCAAAGTTTTTAAAATAAAAGGAAATTTTTGATTTTATTTATTTTAAGTATCCTTGCAATGACATGTGTGAAAAAAATTGTTGTTTATATGATTCCATTGCTAGTAATATAGGAAAATGGTTTTGATTCTTTCATTTGTGCTAGTGTCTAAATTTACTAAATAAGGAAAGTTTCTCATCACCGAAGTTTCAATTGGACCGAAACTTGGAATCATGCAAGTTGTATAGTATGATGAATGATAACTTTCAAGCATTGGAAAATTAAGACTAATTACTTGTTCACATGGATGTGTTAGTCAAGTAAAGGACTAAGGGATCGAGTACACATTGTTGTGCACTGATCAAGCCCACCACAAATGATCGTTAAGACTATTCGTCATGATTTACTAAAGTTTAGTAAATATGGTTATACTTACAGGCTTAAGTGTAATTTTGATGCATTGGAAAAATTTCGATGTATGGCAGAACGAATGAGAAGAATCAAATTAGACAGAAGGGTAAAAGTTTCTCAAATATGAAAATATGGGAGAGTACTTTAGTATCATGTTATATGATCATCTTAATGATTAATAGACCTTATCACAATTCATCCTTTAAGTGCATTCTGATAGCTAAGAAGAGGAGCTATGAATTGTTTGTTATAACTAGAAATTTTTGTGCCTTGTAAACTACAACAACTAAGTCAAATTGTGAATCAAAGACATGAGAGCATGTATGATGCATACTCTATAACAATAGAATTTGAATCAAACACCTCATACAAGCATTTCAACATAGTCATTAAGCAATTTGAAACCCTAGAAGTTCTTGTTTAGGTCCATTTTGGACTAATACTTCCTTATTGGGCCCAATGGACCAATAAGCTTCCAATTTGACTACCTTGGGCTTAGAACTCTTAAATGGGCTCTAATTGGACCCACTTTCATTTATTTTAACATTTTGGGCCATAATAGGCCAAGAATTAAATAAAATACCCTTATTGGGCCATAACAAATCTAATTAACCTAAATGGGCCATAAAACCCATTCTTTTTGACAAATTGGGCCGTAAGCCATAAAGGAGCCCAATGGGCCGAAAAATAATTATTGGGCCTCATAAATTATTGACCAAAAGGGAAGGATTTGGACCAAGCCACTTCATCCTTTCTCCTAGTCCAAGGTTCTCGGCCCAACACAAAAAGAAAAAAAAAGAAAAAAAAAAGAAAAGAGATTAATTAGAATTAAACCTTGACACATCATTATTGCTCAAAGGATATCAAGGTTTAATACATCACATACATCTAGGGCATCTCATGTTCCCATGCAACTTCTTTTCTCCCCTCTCTCTTCTTATGATCAGCCGAGAGCCAAACCACACACACACAACATCAAAACTCTTCCAAACTCTCTCAAATATCCTCCTCCTTCCCACTCCAAAATCTCGAAATTTTGCTTGTTCATCAAGAGGATTTCAAGAAAATATCATCACTTCTTGGTAAGTTATACATATCCACGGATTTTATAACTCTTTTCTCATGATTAGATCCCTTCTCTTAAACATTTGTGGTAATCATACTCTTAGAATCACCTCAAATTCGAGATCATCATCAAGGTGTTGCTAGGGCCGAAAATCACCTCACTTTCTTCTCATTTTCTTCCAAAAACCAAAACCACACCCAAAGGTGAGCTTCATACCCCCTATTTTTCTGTTTTTATAAGTTTTTGTGGGGGAGAATACAAGCAAATGTGTAGATCTATGAGTTCATGTTTGTCTTGTGTGATTTTATGCATTTATGTATGATTTTATGTGTTATGTGATAATTATGTTAGCTACAAATACCTAAAAACCGAGACATACAACATGAAGAATGAAATAAACATATATTATATCATTTTACACTAATCAAGTCAATAAAAATGATTTACTTAGTTAAGATGAACATTATTGGACACAAAACCCATTTTTGGGCTCAAAATGCTAAAAATACAAAACTAAAGGGCCCAAAACGACAATATATGAATTCTGAAGGTTGAGATGAGTCTAAACAGTTTCTAATGTGTATTTTCTGAATATCAACACTTTTGAGGGGTTAAAAATATGAATTTTAAACATAATGGGCCAAAATGGGCTTTTCGGCCCAATAAAGCCTCAAATTGCGAAAATTTTGATTTGGAGGGGCTGTAACTGCACATTTCTGTAAAACAGGGGATTTCTAGTGTACCAAGTCCATTTCAAGGGCCAAAAATGCTTTTCAAATTAAAAAGGGACCAAAGATGCAAAAATTTTCCTTTTTGGGCCAAAATTGTAAAAGTTGCGAAAATGGAGGTTTCAACCGAGAAAATTTCATTTTTGAAGGACTTAAGCTGTTTATCAAGTAAATTTGTGCTAAAAATGTAAGTATTGGTACTAAAGTGTCAAGAAAAATAGTTTAAGGACTAAAATGGAAATTCTTTTATACACAAAGGGTTAAAAGTGTAAATTTTTTCCAAGAAAGGGCTTAAAAAGATAAACTCTAATTCTTAAAACAACAAATCCCTTCAGATAAAAATACTAGTACTACGTCTACCGGAGAAACATAATAATAAATACACATTCAACACCAATATCGTTACTAAACGAATTGATTCGGTCTCGAATCAATAACGATTCAAAAATCAATAAACAATGATACTTCAATACACACGCGGGAATTTGCGAGAAGTCAATACACCATCTTTGGGCTCAAAAGTTTCAAATCGTTCTTGTTGGTCCTAGCTAGCCCAATGACATGATCTTTAGGCCCGAAGGGAACGCGCTTACATGTTATTGGGCCTTATATGACCTAGTTTCGTGTAAAAGGACTTTCAATAGCTTTATTGTGTTGTTGGGCCCCAAGGGTCCTTTCGTACTGCTAGCAAAGTCAAGAAGTCAAATGCGAGTTGGGCCAAGGGCCTTTCGCATTCACTATAGCCTTGAACGACTCATGGAAATAACGGGGGCTTCGTGCCCTCTTTTCTCCTCGGTTGTGGGGCTATGAGAAGTCAGGGTGGTTGGATTAAGTGAGTAGTACGGACGACGCCTAAGGGATTGTTTGTATAGTTGTAAACTAGTCATTTTCATTAATGCGTGATTATAACGACTCACAACCCGTAATTAATCCAATGTCACCTGGAATTATCGAACACAACGTCGTATCGGAATAATACTAACTCAGCTACGTAATTTAATGTATTGGGAAAACATCGGGTTTTCCTGGGAAATTCAACGCTCTTAACTACGTGATATATACAAAGTTTAACAGTTATTCACATTCATAATAATCAACAAGCATACTTACGGATCTTCACACTTTTTCCTACATACAACATTTCTTTTTAGAAAATATCGGATTTTCTGTGGTTTTCAAAATTATACAAATCATTTCTTTTCAAACTTTACTTATGAACTCACCAACATTTCATATGTTGACGTTTTTCCAAAATACTTGTATTCTCAGGTAACAGGTAAATTCGAAGGAAAAATGTACCCAGTGATGTCATGTCGTTTGTTTAATTAGTATCGAACAATTTACGTTTTGGAAGTGTAATGTTTTGAAACAATGTACTAAATGTAAACAATACCGGTTGTATTAATTCAATGCATGGTGATGAATGATGTTGTGTTTCATGTATATTCATTGTGATGGTATTCAATTGAGTCACAATAGCCCTCGGACGTTTCCGCCGTCTGGTTCGGGGGTGTGACATTGTTGAAGTGGTCAAATCAAGAAGATGAGTCATACTTCGTTTCAAAACAAGTCTTAGAGTCATACTCCAAGAATGTAAGTTGAGTGACATATCTTAAAGAAAGGTTTAAAACACTTGTCAAATGTAAGAGTAAAAGTGTCCTACTCTTGTACATTTGAAATTGGTAAGCTGTGATGTTTTGGATAAAACAAAGACCAACTTAGGCTAGTTGTGTGAAGTGTTTGTCTTGATAAAGAATCTGCACTATCTCTTAAATATTTGGCAAGATAGTCTTATATTTCAAGAGGACAGTGGGAGTCTTAAAGATCCTAAAAAGAATTTCAAGAACAAATCAAGAATAAAAAACCTATAGTTGACATATTTCTATTTCTGTGCCCATTCCAGTTAAAGTTTGCTTTGCATATGAGTTGTAAGAGTTCTCAATTGGTTGCATATCAACTTGGAAGCAATGGCAGGCCCTTGAGCTGCCAGGTGGCAAGAATTTAAGATTGCACAAGTTCAGTCCATATGAATTTGGAATTGTCACTAATCTTGTCTTGTGATTATGGTTTTGAAAAAAATTCACATGGAAAGGAACACATATACCATAAAATCTAAGGGTCATAAGGTTTCTCTCCGATTAATGAAAATTATGGTGAGGAAACACTTCCACCAAGTAGATTTGAAGCAGATAGCAAAGGTCTAAACAATTGAGACTATGATTATGACATCCGTTTTTATAGTTCTGAAATTGTTTAGACACACCTGTGAGCTATCTAAGATAAGGTGTATGATTTTGATAAAGTCTTATCAAAGCAATCTAGTATTGACCTTTAGAAGTCCAACTGTTTTCTGGATACATGTCAAAGCAAGTTAGCAATGTTAATTATAGAAAACAAAAGTTTCAATTCGTGAGGTTGTAGGGGTTGAAAAAGTTGTTTTGCTATAATTAAGGGAGAGGAAATTATACTTCATTTCAATTCTAAAAAGCTTAGACTGAGTTTATGATCATTCTAAAGAGCTTATATTGAGATTTTAATCACCTTTAGTCAAGAATATATGTATGAATTTCATGTTGGATTGGTTCAACTTAAGAAAATTATATATATTGCGTTCTCAAAATTCGAGTATGAATACGACATCCCTTTTCATAGTCAAATTTTGAGAATATGGCAAACAAAAAAATTATTATGGCAAAAGATTGGTCTAGAACCATGTCTTTATGTGAAACATCATGAATCGTGTCCCATTTACTTTGGGTACAAGATCGATTACATGTGCTATAATATTTATCCTTTCTGAATTTTCCAAATACCTTGGGGCATTAAGGGGAACAATGTCTAGAATTGGATATAACTAAAGTGATTAAGCAATTGTCAAGGACAATCTAAGGTTTACCAAAGATTGGTTGCTCAAGGACAGTTGGAAGTATACTGTTAATATTGGAAGGACCATATTGACATGGTCTGAAAAGAGGCAACTCTTGTTCAGAAGTGGTAGTCAAAATGGGAATATAAAGTTGTCTTCATAGGTGGAAGCAATCTGTGTAAGGTTAAAGAAACTTAATGCAAGAAGCATGTTCAAAGTAATGTGCTTTGAATTTGAGACATTGTTTCCATGGAATTGCTCTCCATTATACTCTTTAATGATTGTTGCCAAGTCTTTGTGGCATTGTGCATAATCATTACAAGAGGAAGAGTGCATATAAGTTTAAAATCTAAATAGATTTCGATAAATGTTTGGAATTCTTACATTTAAGACAAGGATTTGGGAGTGTGAAAAGAGAATCATTGAAATTATGTTGAATTGATCTAGTTCACAAAGAAAAAGGATCATAGATAAACATAGAGTGCATACTTGGTGTATGGCAAAGCTATTGTTTAGAAAACATAGTGTACATGCTTGGAGCATGGGACAACTAGTGTTTTTAATTCAGGTATAAAGTTGATAAAACTGAAACAATGAATAATGAGTAATCAGTATGGTGATAAATTAAAGTGGTCTATTTATATTCATAGGGTTTGATACCATGTTTGATTCATTTATTCTTGTGTTTTACTTTTCATGTTTTGACTTCCATAATAACTAGGTTATTCTTCTGAATGACTAAGTTATTCAAACCATGCACAGTCGGTCATATGTTGGAAGTAGATATGAATCAAGACTGTCATGGGTTGGCTTGTAGAGGGCCAAGTTGGTGGACAAAGTTGTGCTACAACACTCATGAGTGCTCATAAGTCCTGAGTATTAGATTCAACCCGTGCTCATTTGAATCACTTCATGGATTTTATCACGAGTGATCAAGAGATGATAATATCTTATATTCTTCAAACCTAGAGATATGAGTTGTTACTATGAGTTCGTTGTACATTGATTGCACGAAAACGCATTGGTAACTCGATCTTATAAAACGTTCCTTTGTGTATGATTCAACAAGTAGTAGAACAAGCCATATGAGTCGAAGTTTATCCATTCCTTTTACCTTCGGGATAAAAGCGATATATGTGGGCCCCTCGATGATTTGATGATGACAAATGGAAGTGCTCGGTCGGGCCAGGACTGATTTGATTTGTTCAATTAGTCAGTCGCCATAAATCGGAAATCGAGAAACAACAAATGAACAGAGAGAATGATCATAATCCATGTCTCAGTCCATATGATATCTAGAATGGACAAATATATGATCCCTTATCTAATGGACAAGTCATTGACAAAGGTCTGAGTTCAATCGGCAAGGTCAGAGTTCGACAGAAGCTTTTGAGAGATACGATTGCCAGTCGGTTCTTGAATTCATACGCAATAATAGTTTTAGACTTATCCAAGTGGGAGACTGTTGGATTAATGTCTAAGTCCATAAATATAATTGGTAAGACTTGACCCGACTCGACATGGTCTATTTGGGTTGCATGGCATCGGGATAATTGGATTGACAAGATGAGGAAAAAGGATACTAGTGATTTATATTAATATATTATAAGTGTTAGAATGCTCAAAACTCTAGGTATTTAGGGTTGCATGTAAACTTAGGAGTGTTAGAATGCGCAAAACCCAATAGTATTAGCTTTAGTATTGCATGCTAGTATTCGTTCCAGATAAGTGGTAAAATGGATTTATTAGTGTATGTTGGTTAGATTTTCCATTGCCTGAATGATGCTTGTTTTGTGCTTTGTGGGACTTTTAGTGATGTGAACTGACTGCTAAGTGAATATGCTTAGTCACATGCGACACAGGTTAAATAATCTTAGAGAGATCCATTTGATCCTATTGCATAGCTATTGTCTGAGTCCAACCGTTCTAGGGTTGATTCTTTTAATCAAAGGATTTTCTAATCTCTGTTACATGTGACTATATTTATGAGGATGCCAATTGACATTGGTGGGAGTGCTTCAGCAGCTGAGGGCTGGATGAGGTTAGGAACCTAGGAAACCCTAGGATATGCTTCAGTGGGTTAGTAGTGCAATTTAGTGATTTTCGGCGCATTAGTGAGGAAGTGACTTAGAGTATTCAGGAGGATTGTTGAGGAAAGTATGGATAGGTGTGGAAGGTAGTATTGGGCCCGTACTACTGAAAGAACAAGATCCATGCTCGAATCGGTGAGAGTCTTGGAGAATCTAAGAAGCTTATGGGAGGAGGATTCTTGGACAAATTTTGATCTTTCGCATGTTGTATTTCAGTCTGGAGATGAGCACTCAGGGAGGTGGTTCATGTTCTGGTTCGGGTTTGGGTTCTGGCTTAGGTGCAGGTGCTGAGCCGATAAGCAAGAAGTTGCGGGAGTTCATTTCTTCGGAGATTTCTTGCAGTATTTCATAGATCTTGGATGAGCGCTTGGGCGGGTTCCTTGCTGAGATTATGGCTATTGTTGGCGAGCACACTCTTTCTTTCCGGGAGTTTCGTGCTTGTGGAGCTCCTGCGTTCCATGGGGAAAGGGACACCATTGTCAGTAGGAGGTGGTTAATGGATATGGATAGCGCGTTCAGGATGAGTTTTTGCCCCGAAGGGGTGAAGGTCTGATATACTTCCTACCTATTGAAGGACAAGGCATGAGATTGGTGGGAAGAGGTTGGTAGTGAGTTGGGTGATGATGTTATTGAGGCTATTTCATGGGATGACTTCGTGATCAGGTTCCGAGCTGAGTTTGTTGCGGCGATTGACGTGCAACAGTTGGTGCGAGAGTTTTTGGATCTCCGCCAGACTACTAAAACTATGGCAGATATCACTACCAAGTTCTAGGAAAGGGCTTTATTGGTACCGTAGTATGCAACAGATTAAGAAATGAAAAAGGTAAGATATCATGGTATGTTATGGGATGATCACAGGGAGTTTGTGAGTATTTTCAGGGTGGGAGACCCTGAATGGTATGATTTCTAGTGCCCGAGAGCAAGAGACCGATTTGGAGCACCTCGGGAAGAGGGGATCAGATTAGGTGCATGTAGTGGAGGGTCCCGGGAAGAGACCCAAGACTTTTGATCAGCATTCGAGAGGCCAACAGGGTCGGAGTTAGTGCAGCACGTGCGGGAAACTGCACGATGGAGTTCTTCGTTCCAGGGGTTTGGGTTGCTACAAGTGTGGCATGGTTGGTCATGTTAGCAAGGATTTTCCTCAGGGGGGCAAGCATGTTATGTTTTTTCTGCGATCGGGTGGGTCACAAGAGGGTTGATTGTCCGATGTTGAGGGGAGGAGCAATGAGTGCCCATGCTCCGACCACCTTGAGGATCACCGATGGACGAGAGGGTAGGGCAAGAGCCCTAATAGAGAGGAGTCAGACTTTGCAGTGTCAGATAGGGGTAGCCAGGACTACATCAGGCGATGTTGTGTGTATGCATCTTTTGTTTTCCTTTCAGTTATCTAAACTTTCTTGTTTGGAATCTTGCATCGGTTTTCGGTAAGTGTATCTTCGGTTTATTTCTCTACATATGTTTGGGTTATATCTTTAAAAATTGTTATATGCCATTCACATGCCATGAATCATTATTGATTTATTGACGGTTGTTTCCCTTATAGCGGGTCTGGAGTGTTCAGTGTTATCGTGGTTTGTAGTCAAAATCAGTTCGGGGGCATTGTGTGGAACGTTTATGGTCATAATTCAGCAGATTAGTTAGCCAATATTGCCATAATTCAGGGGTTTTTGCATTGGTGCGCGAATTGGCTTTTGAGGAAGGGTAGTGGTATGTTGCTGCGTTTTAGATTAAAGCATTCGTCCTTAGGACTTCAAGATTTGAGTGTGATATCATTTTCAGCATCTGGGTTATCAGTAATATTGAGATTCAGCAAGTGTTCAGCTGGTCTTCAGGGGTTGTTTGGTCTTCGAAAGTGTCAGAGGAGCCTTACTTTTGTCTGGGTTGCAGTAACTCAGAATCCAACAATTTTTTGGTATTGGAAGTGAGATATGATATGTTTGGTTATAGTTTTAGTCGCTAGCGTGAAAGATTGGGATGTTGGTTGAGTATCATGGGAGGTGATATGGATTATCAGGGTGGTTGAGATTTCAAGGGTATCCGTCAGGGTTTCTAGGATCGGGTAATCAATGAATTTGGCTAGTAATGGACACTAGTATTCTTCAGCACAAGGTATGGACGGTTCATGCCAGGTGAGAAAGATGGATCAGAAATCTATATGGATTAGAAGGTGGGAAACCTTTATCGAGACCAAGTGGGGGAGAGTTAAGTGGCAGCTCAGATTGAGGTTGTGTTGGTAGGGGGTTCAGGAAACTCCCGAGCACAGGTCGGCATCTCCGTAGTTATTCATATTAGGCCGTGGGGTTCGAATGCTTGACCTGAACTCCTGATGGTTGTAGGATTCGGCTCAGGATGTGTGGTATCTTGTTGGTTTGAGTATGGTAAGGCCATGATTGGTAACCACGGTCGGTTGGAGGTGTTGTAAGACTGTGATGGGATCATAGCAATTACCGATTCAAGGCCCGTTTGATGATGATAGATCAGGCGGGTCCTGGTAGAGACCGCTGGGTTAAGGTATCAGATCTTGAGTTGCAGGATCATGTGGGGGATCAGTATATGGTGCAGAGGGTTTTTTAGGTTGGGTAGCCTTGCTGTTTGGACGCTTGGGAATTTGGTGGTTGGACCAGGCGCGAGATTGGTAGTGTCAGGTATGGTTTGGGGTAATTATTTTTCGGTCAGGTGAGTGTTCATCAGGAATAGGAAGGTTGTGGTGTGAAATACAATTTGCAGATTTGTGAATCTTGGGTTGTGAGTGGATTATTGAATTGATTTTGGGTATGGTCTTGAGTTGGGTATCACACGTGTTTTGTGTAGGATTCCGTTTTAGTAGGATAAGGATTCGGGAATCCAAATGCCAAGGGCATCGATCGCAGGGTTTAAGGGTAATGAATGGGCTTAGTTTTGATAGCATTTGAGTCGTTACGTTGTGTATTGGGTTGGTTCTTTCGGCTAAAGGGCCACAACGTGTTTGGAATTAGGTGAAGGTAGGTCGTTGGAGATCGGGTATGTTATGAGACTGCAATTGGTCTCATGGTATTCTTTTAGTAGTGGATTTGGTGACAATATGGATCAGGTAATTTTGATCAGTTGAGGCTTTCGTTCTGAAGTCGCATGGGGCGACTGTACCGGTTTCTTTTGACTCAGTCTCTAGGGAAGAATCCGGTATTTTAGATAGTTGGCAGACTAGTAAGGACCAAGTAGGTCTTGACTGCTTTTGAAAAACAGCTAAGAAGCAGTGTGATGCTTCGCGCAATAGTAATGGTTTGAGTTTCGTGGGTGAAGAAAAGCTTGTTGTTCGAGAATTCTTAAGTCACTTGCAGTTTGGATTAAATAATATCATAGTAAGTGATTTGATCCTATTGCACAACTCTCATATGAGTCTAACTGTTATACGGATGAATCCTCTACTCGAAGGATTATTTGAGCCTTCTGTCAAGCATAGGTGTTCTATATTTGGTTATGGTCAGTGACTTTGTTCGGTTGGCAACATCAAGATAATCAGGATTAGAAGTGTTTTTGTTTTAGCTTGGTATTCTACAAGGATTCAATATAGTAATGATTCAGTATCGGCGGTCTGTCAAGGGGTCAGACCAATTCGAGAATTCAAGATTTAGGTTTCGGGTAAGGTGGGGATGGTTTTCTGCATGGGATTATGGATTATTCTTCTTCAAGATTAGTAGTTTCTGTTTGGGTTTGGTTGTCTTGGGAAGGTCATTTTATATGCAGAACTTTCGGTTACGTTCCTCGGAACGGTGGGTATAATCTGAGAGTGTTAGAAAGGAATGATTTCGAGGAAGAAATCTAATTTATGTGGGGGAGAGTTGTAACGCTTGATTTCCGATTTGAAGTGGTTTCCAAGTGTGTAATTTCTCTTTAGAACTCGTCGAGTCGACCTGATTTTTATCTACGGGTTTAATTAACCAACACAGGGAGTTGAGGAGCCTCAACTCGGCGAGTTGCCAGATGGGAAGGAAAACCTAATTTTTAGGGCGTTGCACCTTATTTAAAGGCCATAAGTCCCTTGGCCGACCTCTTTACCAGCCACCTCTATTGAGAAACCCTAAATTCGAGTATCATCTTCCATAGTTGAGTGTGTGAGCTTGTGGAGACATTTGAGTGTCATGTTTTGGTAGTCTCTTGAAGGAGCCTTGAAGTGAAGGTGCCGAGTTTGGTGGAACAGCTTTAGATCAAGAACTTCCCCACTTATTGCAGTCTCTTTGAGGTATAAATCTTGTACCTTGCTTCTTCATAGATTATATCTCTTCTTTTAGGGTTTGATTTTGATTATTAGATTCTTTAATGGAGTGTCCAAGGATTTGAATGTTTCATGGGTTGTCCTTTTGGAGCTTGCCATTTTGTAACGTCATTTGTTTTAAAGTTGCAAGCTTTATGAGGATTTTGGTGTCATGCATGCATTGAGTCAATTATTAGGTCCATTGTAAGCTTAAGAGCTTCACTTAGACATGCATGAACGCAAATTTGACAACTTTATGGGGTTTTCCAGCTCAAGGAAGTGAGATCTAGGTTTTGGGTTCATGTCCCTATGGACTGAGTGCTTATTGTATTAAGCTGTTGGGTTTTTGATTGAAATCGGCGAGTTTATTGTTAAACTCGATGCGTTGATGCGCACCCTTAAATCCTTTTTAAAAATTCATGTTTTCTTCATATGAACTTTGTTTCTTACCCACTTTATATATTTGTGTAGCTCCTTCCTAGAACTACAACCTTCCTTTAGGTTGCATCTTCAAATTTTTACTTTTATTTTTAACCTACGTTTTTATATTTTATAAAAATAGTATCTCCTTCATACGACCTCCATTTTTGCCCTTCTTCCTTCCCAAGTTCTTATATGATGCCTTACTAAAAATTTCATTTTTGTAGTGTTAGTCGAAACTCAACCATTCTCTTTTTTCTATTTTTGACTTCAATAGCTTCATTAACGTGGTTGGTTTCTATTCGTCATAAAATCATAACTCTTCCAATCAGAGTTTGATTTTCTTGACGTTTATATTTTTGGGATTATTAGGTCGCATATTTTTGAAATACACTAAGGATTTTGACTTTCTAATTACTTTATTTTTCGACTCAACTTTCCATATAATTCTTCAATATGGGAAGTTTTTGTTATTATGAGTCAATACTAACTCCTAGTAACAATCAATGACGGAAAATTCTCAATTGTTACAATGTGAGGCCCCAGTATTGAACCACCCCAAGGGTGTTGAGGATTTTGTAGTATTTTGTGATGCGTCAATCACAGGCTTAGGGTAGTATTCATGCAACAGGGCAGGGTCATAGCATATGCATCCAAACTGTTGAAGCCTCATGAGGTTAGATACCTGATCCATGATTTGGATGTAAGGCGTAGCGGTGTTTGGCCTCAAGATTTGGTGGCATTATTTCTATAGTGTATGTTGTAACATTCACACGAATCATAAGAGTTTGAGGTATCTTATGGAGAAGCCGAATCTGAATATGAGACAACGCAGGTGGCTTGACGTGGTTAAGTATTATGATTACGAGATTCTTTATCAATCAGGGAAGGGCAATGTGGTCTCCGACGCCTTGATCCATAAGGTAGTTGGCGCCTTTGATCGAGGACTCTATTTGAGGATGACCATCGACTCATTATTTTTGGATTTGATTAAAGAGGCTCAGGCCGAAGGAGTCAGAAAGGAGAATTGGAAGAATGAGAGGATCAGGGTGAAATATTAGTAGGTTTGTCACTGATAATCAAGGGATTTTGATCCAGTGTGGTCTTGTTTGGGTCCCAGTTTCGGGCGGGGTCGGTCAGACATTGATGGAAGAGGTGCATAAGTGCAAGCCCTCGATTCAACCTGGAGCCACGAAAATGTATCGAGACTTGAGACTTAGTTATTGGTGGCCATGCATGAAGCAGGAGATAACATTGTATATGGAGAGATGCTAGACCTACCGGATGGTCAAGGTAGAGCACCAGAGGCGGAATGGCATGCTTCAGCCTTTGGAAGCGACCCTATATAAATTTGAACAGATCTCTATGGATTTCATCTCCAAGTTGTCGAGGAAGGCCAAAGGATTTGATGTGATTTGGGCCATTGTCAAACGACAGGACAAGAGTGACCATTTTCTTACTATTCGGGAGAGTTCATCGGCCAAGAAATTAGCCGATGTGTATGTGCATAGTATTTTCGCTCGCCATAGTGTGTCGGTTTTGATTGTATCTCATCGTGATGTGCGGTTAACTTCTCGGTTTTGGCAGAGATTTCGTGAGGACTTGTGTATGAGGCTGCATTTCAGTAGGGCCTATCACCCTCAGACTGATGGTTAGAGTGAACGGACCATTCATATGCTCAAGGATATGCTGAAGGCTTGTGTAATCGATTTCGGTGGGAATTAGGATTCCTACATTCCCTTAGTTGAGTTTCTTACAACAATAATTATCAATCTAGTATTGGTGCACCGCCATACGAGCTTCTCTAAGGGAGGAAGTGTTGTAAACCATTTTATTGGGGAGAGGTCGGCAACAAGGTCATGGGGAGGACTGAGTTAATCCTCTAGATGATGGAGCTCATTCAACAGATCAGATAGATGATGCAGACAACTCAGAGCCGACATAAGAGTTATGCTGACAGACGATGATCTGAGTTAGAGTTTTAGGTTGGAGATATGGATTTACTACAAGTATCACCCTGTAAAGGTGTCATACACTTTAGTGAGAAGGCAAGTTGGCTACCCAATTTATTGTACTGTTACGAGTAGTAACTCGGGTAGGTAAAGTCTCCTACCGAGTGGAGCTGTCTGAGGAGCTTAGTCAAATTGACAACACCTTCCATATTTCTCAGCTTCGAAACTGTGTGGACAACGATTCAGTGGTGGTTCCTTTAGATGTCATTCAGGTCGATGAGATCCTAAATTATGTGGAGAGATCGGTGGCTATTCTGGATATGAAGGTGAAGACCATGCACAACAAGATAGTAACTTTGGTAAATGTTCATTGGCCACATCAGAAGGGTTATGAGTGCACCTGGGATCTTGAATCAAAGATGCTTGAGCATTATCTATACCTATTTATAGCCGAGGATTTAAAGGACAAAATCTAGTTCAAGTTGGGGAGAATTGTAACTCCCAGTCCTTACAGGTAAATTCATATTGTAATTTAAAATGTAAAATTCGAAGAACTTGATCCTATGAGGGGCATAAGATAGCCTCCTATGAATAACATAGATGCCCACGACCAAAACCCAAGTATTGGAATTTTGATCTTTATTTAAAGGTACTAACTCCATGGAGGCCTTCAATTATCTGCCTCCACCCGCTTTAAGTAGCCACCTCAAAACGCTAATCCCCTTGTGTGAGGTTTTGCAACGTTTAAGTGCTTAGTGTGCTTTTGTGAAGGAAGAACTTCAATGAGGAACACTTGGGAAGCTCCAAGCTTTGTGGATTAAGAAATTTCAGTCTCATAATCATTCCCTAGAAGGTATATAGTTTCCATCTATAAGTTTTTTATGATAGATCTAGTCCATGCTTAAGAATTTCCATGTTTTTGTCCCCATAACCTGTTGGATTAGGTGTCTAAGACCATAACTATAATTGTTATGAACTTGAATTGATAGTAGCATAGTCGTTTTTGGTTGCTCTCAAACCTAGCAAATGGACATGATATTTTTAACAGAGAAAATGATTTGTTATTTGATTAATAAATTGAAATAAATAATTTGTTAATATATTATGAAAATAATACATTAATTACAAATAGTAATATTTAGTTAATATTTAATAGAAAATTAATTGGAATTAATTTTGTGATTAAAACAATTAATTGAAAGTGGAGTGACCGAAGTGTAATTGTCTAGTAGTTGAATAAAAGGCATTCTAGAACCTCCTTGAGGTCATGGATCGTTTCAAGGGATATTCTAGGGTTTCTAGAATATCCCATGTGGATAAACAGGAAGCTAGATAATTACCCAATTCAAGATAATATTATTATATTGGGTTTGGGCTTATGTAGGGTTTCCTGGCTAGACTATATAATGGCCCCTATGGCTATGATTTTCGCCCACTCATACCTAAGAGAGATTAGGCCCAAGTTCTGATCTCTTTCCTCTCTCTCTCCTCAATATCCTTCTTACTTGTGTTGGCTATGAACCACAAGAGGCATGACGTTTGCGGTGCTTGCTTCCAAAAGATCAACAAAAGGGATATTTGTTTGTTTACTTTGTCAATCAACAAGGTATGTTTTATATCTTATGAATTCAGATTTAGACAATAAATTTTGTAGTTTTGATAGTTCATAGTATGCTACGTTTATGTGAAAGACATAGATCCTTAATAGGTTGCATGTGCCCTAATCATTTAATTATTAAGTGTTTTTTCGCTTAGATCATAGAATTTTTGTAACCTATGTTTTCCATAAGTGGTATCAGAACCTATAGCTATCTTTCATGTTAATTACACCTTGATGAAACGATCGAAACAAAATTTTTGAGAAATTTCATCTCACAACGTGAGCATTGGTGCTGATGACGTAAGATATGATAAGATCCAAGATTTTCGAATTTTTTGCCTAATATGTTTTGGATGCTTTTAATTGGTAATTATCCGCTTTAAATGTCTTCTAAATCCGAATTTGCTAAATATTTGATGATAAATTAAAAGCCTAAAATTTAGGAGATAAATCTTTGACTTGATTAATTATTTTATTGATTAATATGATTAATTTTTTAAGTGTATAAGTAATTGTATTAGATATGAATTAATCTGAATAATTAATCTCAATTATTCTTTTAATGATTTATACTAAATTTAAATTAATTGTTTAATTTTCAAAATTGAATATTAACTTAGTATTTTTTTAAAAAGTTTTAGAAAATACACCTTATGCTATATGTAAAATTAAAAGACTAATTATTATTGTACGTATAATACTAAGTAAGTCGAACCGCTAGTATGCCTCATTCAGGAAGCTGATCTATATGGATGTATAGGGAAACTACCTATAAAATGGTAGTTGAATGGATGTCCACTCTCACCCACCGCTTCCTTGATTAGTGGAGGCTCGTTAGCCGAACGGGTTTGATAGGACAAATTAATTCTCATTAAAAGTATAATGATATTATAAAAGTAACTAAATTTTTTTAAAATCCCAATCTTAGTTATTTTAGGAAAAAAAATGTGAATTTGTATGCTAACCCATAATATTGCACATTATAGTTTATAGTAGTTAGTGGAGTACATCTGGTTAACCAACAGACTAATAGTGACTATAAAGAGTGATAATGGGCATCTCAAAAAATATCATTGATTAATGGAGCGCACGTGGTTAACCGCACATTAAAATGAGATGATAAATCACATCAAGAGTGCAAATCTAATTTGCATGGTTATTCACATCTTGTTTGTGATCCTCGATATCCCAATCACAAATACAAGAGCATAATATGAGATTAAACATGCCATTGAATAGTTTCAAAAAGTCTCAAAAGATCTACTAATTTGACTTATATTAATTTCATTCAAATTTCGTTTTTTCAATGGTGGAAT